>NC_081419.1:102995515-103305098 GCF_949786415.1 Peromyscus eremicus
CAGTCATGGATACTGGTTGCCTGGTCTGTGAGACAGGGAGAAGGAAGATGTGAAATTGTCTGGAGACAGAGAGGTCAGCAGTATCCAAAGCAGATGGGGAAGTGATGGGGATTGGACTCCTTTTTATTTTATTTTTTTTACTTTTCCTGATGCTATTTGGTTTTAGAGACAGGGTCTTGCTGTAGCCCAGGCTGGTCTAGAACTCATGATTTTCCTGTCTCTGCATCCCAAGTGATGATTGCTGGTTCTTCCCCCCTCCCGCCCCACCGTGTGTGTGTGTGTGTGTGTGTGTGTGTGTGTGTGTGTGTGTGTACATCAGCTGTCTTCCTCTATTACTCTCCACCTTACTGCCTTGAGAAGGGTCTCTCATTTAATTGGAAACTTACTGTTTAGGTTGGTTTGGCTGGCCAGGGAGTTCTAGGGATCCCTCTCTCTGTTCCCTGTTCTCCCAGTGCTAGAGTTACAGATAAATGTGGTCATGCCTGGCTTTTTCATGGGTTTTGGGGATTCAAACTCAGGTCCTTACGTGTGCACTGCAAGTTCTCTTATCCACTGAGCCATCACCCCAGCCCCATAGGAGGGTTTTGCCTTGCAAGACAGGTTCTCTTTTCCGGGAAGACTTTAAGAGAACAGGGTTTTCAGCAACTCCAAGGTCAAGGCACACCTTCATTCTAGAGCGAGCATGTGTGCTAGATTCCTGTCTTCTTACTCCAGGGAAACTGGGGCCAATCTTGGAGACAGGTCTAGGAGTGCCCCTTTCTATTCCAATAGGGCTTGAGAAGGCTTTAAATACAGGTCGGAAATGCAAGAGGGGAAAAAATGTGTCCAGTGCAAGTAAGAGTTAACACCCCAAACTGCCTGTCTTGCCTTTGGGCTTCCCAGCATTCCACGGAGGTGGGGAATGTGCTTGGAGTTTGCTAGGGCTTTCACCGGATTGAACTGGCTTCATGCTCTGTGCCTCAGTTCCTTTGTAAAATAACATGAAAATACTCACAGTGTTTTACATGGGAATGTGCCTGGCACAGAGGAAGCATGTGGTCACACTGCAGATTTTATAATTCTCTCCTCTACCTGGGGACAGGGAAGTGACTGTGGAGGAGGAGGGTCTCCCTTAAGGGGTACCTTCTCTTCCAGGGATGTTCTCTTCCTCTGTTCCCTTCAAGTCCTATGGGTGGCCTCTGCAACTGCCTTGTTCCTGGTCTGGCTGCACGGGGAATGTTCCCATGTCTGCTTGAGTTTCCTCTCTACAACAGACTTTTTCCAGGATGTACACTCATGAATACTAAATGGTGACTGCAGATGAATTTCCTGGACTGTAAGTCTCTCTGAGCTCACAATGTCCACATGTGGTATTGTCTCCTCCTTTCATCTGGGATTCTGAAGGCCAGGGGAGGCCTGTCCCACAGAGCTTTGTTTTGTGTTCTGCAGTACCAGGCAGGCTGTTTTTTTTTCTGATCTCTGAGGGGTCTGAGACTCATGGCTTAGCGGCAGTGACTGACTTATTAAGGATCCTGTGGGCAAGGATGCTGAGATTGGCTTTAGCAGTAGAGTGTTTGCCTAGCACGCAAGTCCTGGGTTCCATCCCTCCCCCCCCCTGCAAACTGTGGATGGATTTTTCTTTGGGCCGCCAGCTCACAAAAAACAACACGGAGACTTATTAATTATGAAAGCTCGGCCTATAGCTTAGGCTTGTATAACTAGCTCTTATAACTTAAATTAAACCATTTATATTAATCTATGTTTTGCTTTGTGTTTTTTTTTTTTTAACCTTTCGTCCATCTTGCATCTCCTGTGTCCTTTGGTGTCTCTCCTGCACCTAGATACCTAGATTCATCTCCTCTTTTCCTCTTTCTCTTTCTCTCTCCTCTCTCTCTCCCCCCCCTCTCTCTTCCCAGAAGTCCCACCTAACCTCTTCTTGCCTAGCCATTGACCATTCAGCTCTTTATTAAACCAATCAGAAGGCACCTTGGCAAAGACATCTTTACAATGTACAAAAAGATTATGCCACAACAGCAAGTAAGTAAATGCATAAATAAATAAATAAAACAAAAATATTATTAGGGGCTGGAGAGATAGTTCAGTGGTTAAGAGTTCATACCATTCTTGTAAATGACCTGAATCTGATTCCTAGCACCTACAAATGGGCAGCTCACAACTGCCTGTAACTTCAGGTCTAGGGGTATTTTATGCCTCTAGGCTCCTGCATTCAAATGCACATACCCACCCACATATACATATTTCGAAATAAAATAAATATTAAAAAACAACCACCCTCTGAGGCATTGGAGTTCAGGCCTGGATGCTCCCATACCATGTATCACATTGCTGCCCTACTCCTCTGGCAGCAGCTGACGTGCTTGACCTCTCTTCTGCAGCAAGAAGTTTGGGAGAACTTGGCCCTGAGGGCTGGAGAAAAGAAGGTGGTGGGGGACTCTGATCACAGCTAGTTGTTGACTAAAGAGAAAGGGTGTTTAGGTATGCTAGCTGCCCTTTAGAGTAGCCTTACACAGTCTGATCATCTCCTCCTCCCTGTGAAGTAGGGACCCTTTATTCTCTTTAAAGCTGAGGCAACCAGGTAAAGGATGTATTTGCCCTGGGTCATGAGACTAGTGGACTGCAGAGCAAGCAGTCTGGCTTCAGACTGTGTTGAACTACTTACTAATAGGCTTCCTAAGACCCAAGAGCAGGTGTGTACCATGGCCTCCCTTCTAACTACTCTCCTCAGCATTGAGAGGATGCTGGAACCAATGCTATCTGTGTAGTGGCTAGGGTTCCTCATCTGCTCTTGTAGTTTCACTCATGCTGTAAGAAAACACTCTGACAGGAAGCCAGGGTTTCTTTTAGCTTATAATGCCAGGTTACAACCATCACTGCGGGGAATGTCAAGGCGATGGAGCTTGGGACAACCAGTCACATCACCGCCACGTGAACGTGTGCGTGCTTAGTGCTCAAGCTTTCTCCACTTAACATCTCCTTTTATTTGATGTGTATGAGGGTTTGCCTGAATGTTATGGGTGTGTACCACATGCATGCCTAGGGCCTGCAGAGGTCACAAGAGGGTGTCAGATCCCCCGGAACTGGAGTTAGGGACAATTGTGGGCCCCTGTGTGGATGGTGGGAATCAAGCTGGGACCCTCTGGGAAAACAAGTGCTCTTAACGTCTGAGCCATCTCTCCAGCCCCTTCTCCACTCCTGTATAGTCCAGGGACCCAAACCAGATATGCTGGCTAATTTTATGTCAACTTGACCCAGGCTAGAGTTATCTGAGAGGAGGGAACCCCAGTTTAGAAAATGCCTCCATAAGATTAGGCTGTAGACAAGTCTGTAGGACATTCCCTCAATTGGTGATTGATGGGGGAGGTCCCAGCCCATTGTGGGCGGTGCCATGAAAGCAGGCTGAGCAAGCCATGAGGAGCAAGCCAGAAAGCAGCACCCCTCCATGGCCTCTGCATCAGCTCCTGCCTCCAAGTTCCTGTCCTGTTTGAGTTCCTGCCCTGACTTCCTTCAGTGTTGAACAGTGATGTGAAAGTGTAAGCCAAATAAATCCCTTCCCCCAACTTCCTTTTTGGTATGGTGTGGCTTTGGTTTTCCACATCAGTTAAGACAGTCCTCTATGGACATGCCCACAGGCCAACCTGATCTAGACAACCCTTCACCAAGACTCTCTTCCCAGGTTCTTCTAGGTCTTATCAAACTGAATATTAAAACTAATAGCCAGGTGTGATGGTGCATGCCTTTGATCCCAGCACTCAGGAGGTAGAGGCAGGGGAATCTCTGTGAGTTCAAGGCCAGACTGGTCTACACAGTGAGTTCCAGGAGAGCCAGAGCAACACAATGAGACCTTGTCTCAAAAAACAATAACAAAAAACCCAAAAAACCAAACCAAAACAAAAAACTCAAACTAACACAAAAAAAACAACCCCCCCTCAAAAAAACCCAACCATTTTATGATTCCCACCCCCTTTTTTTTTCCTATTTCAAAACATTAACTTCTCTCCAGAGACAGAGAAATTTGTCTCTGCTTGAAAATACAGTGCTAGCAACCCACATAAGGCCACGTGTCAGAATACTGCATCCTCTATTGGAACCACAGACACTCCTCCACATCTTACAACTCTGCCTGAGGATTCTGCTCTTGTCCCCTAGGGCACCTTATTCACCATGGCTGCCTCGCCTTGGTTGTCTCAATTTCAAGAGGCAAAAGCAGACTGAAGCAAAACGCATCAAAAACAGTGGGGAAAGTCATGAGCAATTTCCTCACAAATAATTACTTTAAAAATTGTTTTAATTGGCAGAACACTAACAGCCTTTAACAGACCAGTCCTTTATTCAATGTTTTATAACCTTGGAATGAAGTAAGGGCAGAGAGTGCTGCATTTGAAGATGCCAGAATTACACTCTGGGGTCAGTGTCCTGGAACACGAACTTTGTTTTCCAGCCATGACCTTGGGGTCAATAGACCTGTATAAACTATACGATTCCGACTCTAGCAGATAGGTCAGAGGACACTCAGATGACGTTTTAATTTACAACACCTTTTTTTCTGCTATTCAGCGCCCTACCTTTGGAGATGGTAAAACTGCAGGGAGTTTTAGGGCATTCTAAACCAGGTATTTCTGGCTGGACTACTTAACTATCACTATAACTCTCATAACTTAAATCTCTCAGGCAATAAAATGAAAAGCCAAATGCGCATACCTAACCTCATGGCAAAACTACACCTTATACCACGTAGGGGACCAGGAAGTAATCTTTATTTCAAAAGGATGGGAAAACTTCCAGGACGCGAAAAGGACATCCTCTCCTACATTTTAAAACAGGCACATTTTCCAACATTTCCTACCTTTTCCTACACTCTACAACAGGCACACTCAGGAAAAAATAACGAGGAAATGAACATTTCCCGAAGATCTATTGAGTTCCAGTCACATGCTTATATCTTAGCTCATACGATTCTCACTGGGTAAGAACTTGTAACCAGAATACCTGAATGAGCACTGCCTGTCGCCACAAGCCCCGATGAGCAGACAGGAAATGCATCTCTGCTGTGCTTTACACAATCCTAACCCGTCCACGGGTCTCCTCTCATACTGCTAGTATTTCACGTTCTTGAGCACTTGGTCTGAGAGACCCAGGGTTTGTTCAAGGTGACACACTGCAGCAACCAGAGAGTCAGAATTCGAATCCGACGCAACATCCTCCCCGCCCGCTGCGCCACAGCCGGGGCTCTGACACCGCAGGTCCGCCGCCGAGTCACTAATGACCCATGGCTCTCCCTCAGCGCAGTGCCACAACTGGGAACGCAAGCCTGTCCTCGTGACTCGCGGATCTTCCCGTTTTCACCCAAGTGCGTGACTGCGGGAGTGAGGCGGCCACGTGAGGGCAAGGAACCGATCGGGTCCGGCCAAGGGCAAGTCCCCAGCACACGCGCTCTTCAGCGGCGCCACACAGCTGACCCCGGCCCGCGTGGGAGGAACTCGGAACGACCTTGGCTGCGGCCTCTGGGTCCCAGTGTGGCGACCCTGCGGGCCTGGGCGAGACTCCCCCACAGCCCCCGCCCGCAGCCACCCGGCGTAGCCGGCACAGACAGGATAACCGGGGCGCGGCTGCAGGGAGGGGGCCCGCCAGGCCCACGTGGACCAGCTCCCCCTCGGGGGCGGGGCCTAGGGGGCGTCCGGACCAATCAGAGCCGCGGCTCAGCTCACCCGGCCGGGCGCGCCCGACCAGCCTGGGGCTGCGTCACGTCAGGGGCGGGGCTTCGGGCGCGGCGCGAGTCCCTGCAGGTCACGTGGGGGTGCGGAGCGGGCTATAAATAGGGGCCCGGCGGCGTGCTCGCCAGAGTGATGGCCGCCGGCGCGCGCTGCGCGATTTCTTCTCTCAGCCTCTGAGGCGCCCGCGGCTGTTCCCGAGTGGGTGTCGAGCCCCCTTTCGGGTCGTCCCCGCTGCTGCCGCCCCGGACTGTGCGTCCGCGGCTCCAGCCTGCCTCAGCCCCGTTCTCCTGGTCTCCGCTCGGCCTTCAGTTTCCTTTGGTGAGTGGCGGCGCGGCCCCCCTTGCAAAGGTTCTTTCTTCTCTGGAGCGGGGCCCGGGGCGAGGGAAGCGGGCGGGCGGGCGGGCGGGCGGAGTGCGAGCTACGCCGGTCCCGCGGCGCTGCTGCCCGCCTGCCTCCCCCACGCCGCACCCTTCCGCGGGCCTTTTCGGCGGTCCCCGGCAGGCGCGCGCGCGGGAATGGCCTTTTTCCGGTCTTCCACGGAGGGCGCGCGCGGGCGGGCGGGCGGGCGGGCGGCCGGAGACAGAACTGGACGCGTGGGGCGGGGCGCGCGCGCGGGCGGGCGGGCGGGCGGGCGGGCGCAGGGAGGGGGGCAGCACAGCGATCGCCCGCCCGCCGTGTGCCCCACCTCGCACATCCTTTCGGGGACAGAGGACAGAAGTAGCGGGCGGAGGGCACTGCGGAGTTCTGGGCTGCCTCCTTCCGCAGGGATGCGCCGCTATTGTGATTTTCTCCCACTTCGTCCCCCCAGGATGAACTTGCGTCCTTTCTTTAATCCGCCATGGAATTCTGCTCCGTGCTTTTAGCCCTCCAGAGCCAAAGAAACCCCAGACAACAGACGCCCATACGCAGCGTATAGCAGTAACTCCCCCCAGCCCGGTTTCCGTGCCGTAGTTTACAGTATTTAATTTTATATAATATATACTATTTATTATAGCATTTCGATACCTCATTCCGTTTACACATCTTGAAAGCCGCTCAGTAATTCTCTTATTAATTAAAAGAACCACTACACTAGAAAATGGCATCTACTGTGGCACCGATTACTAGTACTCTAGCTGCTGTTACTGCTGCTGCTCCATCGGTGGATGACAAACTATGGATGCTCATCCTGGGCTTCATCATTGCATTTGTCTTGGCATTCTCCGTGGGAGCCAATGATGTAGCAAATTCGTTTGGTACAGCTGTGGGCTCAGGTGTGGTGACTCTGAAGCAAGCCTGCATCCTCGCTAGCATCTTCGAAACTGTGGGCTCCGCCTTGCTGGGGGCCAAAGTGAGTGAAACCATCCGGAAGGGCTTGATTGATGTGGAGATGTACAACTCAACTCAAGGCCTGCTCATGGCTGGCTCTGTCAGTGCTATGTTTGGTAAGTTCTTGTTATTATACCTTCTGCTCTTTCCAGTGCCAGAACCGATTTGTGTCTTGGGGTGATTCCGTTTTTGTCCTGAACCTTCTCCACTTATTTTCATGAGAATGCTCTGCTTACATAACGGAGTTTTGCCATTTACCCAACGAAATTTGATTGATTTTTGTTTCAGGTTCTGCTGTGTGGCAACTAGTGGCTTCGTTTTTGAAGCTCCCCATTTCTGGGACCCATTGTATTGTCGGTGCAACCATTGGCTTCTCCCTCGTGGCGAAGGGGCAGAGGGGCGTCAAGTGGTCCGAACTGATAAAAATTGGTACGTTTAAATTCTGAATGGTTTAGGTTTGTTTTTGTCACGTGTTTCTGTAATATGGTGTATGGGGAGTGAGTGCATGGTGTAGAGTAGGGGGCCAAATTTAATAAGAGTATCAGAAATGGAGTAGCTAACATCTCAGGAACACGTTTCCTTAGTTTCATGACTTGACACTTTACTTTGTGTTCTATTCCAGTGATGTCTTGGTTCGTCTCTCCACTGCTCTCTGGTATTATGTCTGGAATTTTATTCTTCCTTGTTCGTGCATTCATCCTCCGTAAGGTAACCTTTCTACTTACGACCTTTCATGAGTCACATTCAGTCTTGTTCAAACTCACTGGTATTCTTTCAGGGGTTACTGGTATGTAAGTATGTGACTTTGGAAAGTTAAAAAAGTTCTTTGTTCTCCTGTATGTTGTGGCGTTCTCTGAAAGAAGTAAAAGTTTTTAATGCCCCAGAGGGCATTCAGGAAGGAAGAACTGGGTGGTTCTATGGGCTGCCAAGAAATAAGAGAGACTGGGAGTGAGAAATAAGGACATTTGTTGAAGGTGGCTTTGTCTAGCCATGTGCAGGTTGCTACCTTATCTAAACCACCGTTACATTCAGGACAATTGGAATTGTAGCCATTGAATTCAACATGTTACAGTATCCTCCTGTGGCTTTGTGAACTGCTACTTCAATAGTCTCTCCCATGCTGACCATTAACTACACACAAGCTACACATGAGGCCCTACTTGTAGGGACTCTGCTTTCTCAGGTGGAAAGAGCGGGTGAGATAGGTCCTTAGGTGGTTGGTGTTTTTGTTTGTTTTGCTTTTTTTTTTTTTTTTTTTGGCTTAAAAAGTTCAGGTAGCCATTGAATTTCCTGACTACTTGAAAATCCTTTTGAGAGACCTAGTGGCATTTCTTTTATCGTGGAGTCTGATCCTGGTTCCACAATAAATGTAGACAACAAGGGATTATGTTGGCACTGGACTGAATTACAGAAAGAATAAATGAATTTTTCTCAGGAGACAGAGTTGTCCTATTTTCTAGGGTGAATGGCTCTTAAGAGTCCTTTGTTATGTCCTTTTAAAATTCCCCTAAACTGTAGAAATCTGAGTGAGGGGAAGTAGGAACCTTATCCCAACCGAAGGAGTGTGTTTAGACTCCCTACTTCTTGATCTAGTTCTGAGTCTCTGGGGAATGATTTATGTCTTTCTCAATAGAAGTCCTTCCCTGACTCCCGATTCACTATACTCTGAATGTGTATATACTTTGGATATACTCATATGTCTAGCAGAACATGTTTAACATGTTGAGCATTAGAAATATCTCTAGCTGACAACTGACCTGGGCCCTCTGCGCATGTGTTACAGTTGTGCAGCTTGGTGGTCTTGTGGAGCTTCTAATAGTGGGGAGCAGGGGCTGTCTGACTATATTGCCTGCTTTTGGAACCATTTCTTCCTGGGTTGCCTCATCCAGCCTAAATAGGAGAGAGATGCCTAGTCTTGCTGGAACTTGATGTGCCGTGGCTGGCTGATATACATGGAGGGCCTGTACATTCCTGAAGGGAAGGGAGAGAGAGGAAAAACTCTGATTAATTAATTAAAAGTATTAGTAAATGAAAGAAGGAAATATCTCTAGATTGGCACAGCATGACTGAGTAAACAGTTCACTGATGCTCAACCTCTAGATTTGGTATTCTTTCATCCAGCAAGCAGGTGTAATTAGCACTCCACCCATTCCCTAACTGTAGTATATGGTAATTTGATTCCCACCAGTACTCAGTAGTTTTAGTGTTCCTGTTAGAGCCATGTATCTCTCGACATATCAGAAAACCAGAATAATTAATAGGATGCTATTTGGATCCTGTTTTATAAAGGTTTATGCTGGCCCCTTTGATAATTAGGAAATAGATCCTTCTGATTCTGGAGATCCTCCTCTTATATGATCTCAGAAAACTGATTGGTGGTCATTCCCAGAATGGAGAACAGGTGCAAAGAGGGCTTTCTCAATGTCCAGAACCTCTTATTGAGGGTGTGTGCCAAATGTCTTTACTCTCACTGTGTTACTGGGAGTTCAAGTTGGCTGTGTAACTGATTATTCTTTTTTATGGTCTCATGTAGCCCAGACTGGCCTTGAACTTCTGGTCCTCCTGCATTCACTTCCCAAGTTCTTGGGTTACCGGTGTGTGTCCCTACTCTCAGCTTACCAGAATGTTTAATATAAGAGTGTGTGATGGGCATGGTGAAGAATGATGGATGATGTTTAATTTAATACAGTGCTGACTTTGAGGCTCTGCCCCCTTCTCTGTCTCTCACTTGTTCACAATCCCTCAGTAACAGATGAGGGACCCCCTCTCTTGTCTCCCTCCATATATATAATTTAGTTATGTATATTCACATAATTTCCAAGCTTTAACTTCTTGGTCTCATTCCTTCCTATATTGGACTCAAAATAGTTCCTGGAAGTCTCTTGACTTGACTGAATGGCCTAGTACATAGCTGGTTTTTATCTTTATCACTATATGTAAAAGATAAGTCACATGATGAGAAAACCATTTTATAAAAATCACCAGCCTAGTTACCTCATAGGAAAAACTGGGAGGAGGCTAGAAGGGAGAAGCCTTCCTTATTTTGCTGTTTTCCTTGACTCTTACAAAGTTTTTTTTTTTTTTAACCAGTTAGCCTGTATTTCATAGTGTATTAAGACTAGTCATTCCCTACCCTATCCCAAGCTATTCAGTCTTTATTTTAAATTTATCGATATTTTGCCACTAAGTCTCTGTAGCACAGGTTGACCTTGAACTGGGGGTGGGGGAGGGACGGACGGACTTCTGCTCAACGAGTCCAGTGCTGGTGTTACAGGTGTATAGCACCTTGTCTACCGTGGCCCCACCCACGATGCTACTTACTTGGGGGAATATTTAATTTGGCCCCAAGGGAAAAAAATACATATATAGGCTGCTTGTTACCTAATGAGTCAATTGCTAAATAGCCTTTGAAAATTTGGTAAGAGTTCCTACCTAATGTCTATAGAATTTTCTTGAAACCCTGGGTTTGCTTATCTTCCTCAGGCTCTTGTCTGCCTTTAGGTGTGGCCTGCAACTATTTAGTTATTCAGTGGTGAGTCATAGGTTCTGTAGGTTGTTTCTGATCTGGTGTCTCGCTGTTAGTGTCCTCCTAAACAATGGATAAAGCTTAAAATTAAGTGTTTTTCAGTGAGGGTCTAGACTGATTTGAAAAGCCATCCTTTATGAGGGGCTTTGTGCTTTTTAACTTCAATGATTTTTACACTGCCTCTCTCCCTCCCTAAAGTCATAATGATTGTCAGAAACTCTGGAATACTATTTGGGTCTTCACCTCTGTCTCATCCTTAAGATTATCATGGAATTGTGACAAGGGTAGCATTAAACTTTTGTGCTGAAGGTTTGGCTTTCCTGATGGACTTACGTTCTCATTCTTTTAAGTGTTTGGCTTGGAAGTTTTTCTGTGGAATTATCAGTAATACATATGTATTGTAAAGGAAACTGTTTTCATTTTCAGTCACATTGGCCTTTGGTGATTCTTAAATATCTCACAGTTTTGCCTTGGGGTCTTTGCACTTGCTCATATCTTTGCCCACCTCACCCACTAGTGGACAGGTAGCTTGCATTTTTCCACACTGAGACATTCCTATGTCAGCTCCTCACTCCCAGACTTCAATTAAAATGCCCCACCCCCATCAGCATCCTCTTGCCTGTTTTTTTCCTTTGAAGTATTTGTCAGTATGTTACTGTATAGTAAAATATGACACTCAGTTCTATGAAAATGGGTATTTGGTCTGGTCCCTCTACTTCAGGGCCCTAAACAGTTCTTGACAGTCACTTGACTGAGTGGATGACTATGTTCACAGTTGATTTAACTTTGCACTTTGATAAAGCCTTATGTCACATTTATCATATATATATATATATGATAGTTGTGTATAGTCTGCACATTTATTTTTATTTTTGGAGGCAGAACATTGGGAAATGAGTTTTAATTTGGTCTGTTTGTTTATCTCTTCAGTACAGTACATCCTGGGCCTATGTTCATGTTTACAGATGGACTTTGGATAACTCAGAAGAACTGGTTATTTGGGGTATCAGTCACATCCTTATTAGTAAGAATAGAGAGAAAAAGTCACCTATGGATAGAAAGTGGCATTAGCTTTCTTAGGGAGCAAATGCAGGACAAAACTTACTTGGCTTTGTAGAAATTAAAGTGGGAGGTTGCTGTTAGCACCTGGATTCCAAAGCCTGCCTTGGCACAGGGTGCTCTGGAAATGGGTCTACATTTACAACTTTTAAGATACTGATCTTAATGTTTTACAGGCAGATCCAGTTCCTAATGGCTTACGTGCTTTACCAGTTTTTTATGCCTGCACAATTGGAATAAACCTCTTTTCCATTATGTATACTGGAGCACCGTGTAAGTACAAATCAAGATATTTAAATGTGAATTTAAGGTTATTTACAAAACTTGCATTAAATGCCCAATTTACCCCTTTTTGCTTTACAGGGCTGAAATCTCCTAGAAGGTGGCTGGCCTGCGCCCATTTCAGAAGGCTGCAGGCTAGTGTATGCTGAGTTAACCTAGATAGTTTTCAACCAAAGAGACCTGCTCAGATTCTAAATCACTACAGACCTTTCCTCTTTAGTCTTCACAGGATCCACTGATAATATGACCTTCTCCCTTCCCTTTCTCATATCTATGCTAAAAATGCTGGAATTGATACCGGCCTCAACTACTGAAGAGTCATTAGTTAATCTCTGCTTCAATAACTGGTCATTTAGGACTGGTTGTTGGGTATCATTTTTCTCTCCCAGTTGGAGCAATTTCAGTTTCTAAGTTCTCAGTTTGCACCCCTGAATTTACTTGAATGCGAAGAGTTGAGTGTCTAACACCTGGTCTAATTATACGTGGAAGAAGAATTTCTGCAGCTAAGAGGAAGCATTTGAGAGGATAGAAAGGTTCTGATGTTGACTGCTTACATAGTGGGACTCAGGGAAGGCAAGAATTCACTTATGACAACTGAGAGATTGATAGCTTTGACCTTGTGAGGCAGAGCAGTATAGTTCTGGCATCTAGGATCATTTGGCATGCTGGCTACATAAGAACCTAGACAGTTACTGCAATTACTCTTCTGACTAATCCGTGAGAAAAATTGTGTGCTGCCCAGAGCACGCCCATGTCCATGTCCGTGTGTGTAAATAGAAAGGTAGCAAAGGGATTTGTCCTTATGTAATAGATGCTCACATCTTCAATTCTTAAAGGATTTTAATGCTTGTGACCTCTAAGTTGGTTCCACTTCTGACTACTGGATTGTGATCTGTTTATTATTGCCACTGAAATTATGTAGTAAGTCACTGAGGAGAACAGAAACAGCTAGCAGAGTACTTCTAACATTTTTATTCTTGAAATGTCAGTAAAGAGACAGGCTTTCGGACAGGACTAGCCTTGATGCAAGAACTTTGCTGCTCTTGTTCTGTCCTTTATAAGGAAAACCAGTTCTTCCATTTCTTTTGACTTGGCATGTGGACAGATTTAAATTGTGATAGAGACTGACTAAAGCTCATGTGTATTTTACTTTGGTGGCTAACTGCATGGTCACAGTTGAAAGCAGAACTTAAAATGAAGAGACCAGTAGTCACCACAGAACTTCAGTTTATGTCCAGTTCTTAAAGGCTAGTTCTTGTGTTTTTTGTCTCTTTCAGTGCTGGGGATTGAATCTAGGGCCTTATGAAGCTAGGCTGAAGCTACAACTCTGACCTAAAAGGTTTTGATGGAACAATAATGTTTCATTTTCTAAGTGACTTAACATGCAGTAAGCACAATCAAGTGAGACAAGCGCAGGTGACTGCCAGGCAGACAGTGGTGCCCTGGGTTTCAGGAACGTGAAGTGGTCTTGACTTTAGTGCAGGCAGCAGCCCCAGTAGCCTGCATGTAGTGGTAAGCTGGTACTGACCAACGCTGCTGATCCCGAGAGCCTTGAGCCAAGGGAACAAGAGCAAGTCCCTCAATGGCTTGTTAGTGAACTACCACTACACCTTTCCTTTGTGAAAGACCACTGTTTAAACACCTGTCTTGCTATAGTTTACAGCCCTGTTTTCTGTTAGCTTGATGGTAGTTTTGCAGAGACTATCAATTTCCCTGAAGGCTGCCTGGTACAGTGAATGTGGCAACTTTCCACAGTTGTGTCAGCATGACACTTACTGAAACACCTTCTCTTTTTAATGTTAAAATTAATCATGTGTAAGGATAATATGTGACAGTTAGAATGAGGAGCTGGGTGGAGAAAGGGATGCTTTGGTTGATTTTATAGCTTCAGATCGTCAATGGAGTGATTCTTACATCTGCCGGGCCAAGAACATGAAGAAACTTAGTACCTAAGTCCAGCAGTGATTCAGTGGGGCTGGTTGCTGTGGGATAAGATGGTCATTGGGTTTTCTCCATGGTCTGTATAGCCACTAGCCTCATGAAACTCCAGAATGACGACAGCTTCAAGGGTGATGGGCTAGCTTGGGGAAGCCCTCCTTCCCCTCAGGAAGGTTTACACGTTGTTACAGGGGGCTGTTGCCCTGGGGTTTTCAAGATGCACCATTTTATCTCGTAGTGCTGGGCTTTGACAAACTTCCTCTGTGGGGTACCATCCTCATCTCGGTGGGATGTGCAGTTTTCTGTGCCCTTTTCGTCTGGTTCTTTGTATGTCCCAGGATGAAGAGAAAAATCGAACGTAAGTAATACAGTTGAGTGGTGTTCTCCCCTCCTCCTCCCTCCCTCCCTCATCTATAAGAGTACACTGTTTGGACAGACTGACAGCATAGGGTTTTAAATGGACTCCAAGAGGCCTGAGACCTAGCCATTAAGAGTATGTGACTAAGGGTAGGTACACAGTAATTTTGATAGAGAAAGCATTTGCCTCAGCTGCCTCTGTATACTCAGCTTAGATATGTGTTTCAGTGCGTGTACACATATATACTTCATAGTGCAGACACACAGCCTTGCACATAGTTCTTGTGCTAGAGCTATAACACATGTAGAAGTGAACAGTTGCAGGTATAAGTAATCTCTTCAGTCATTGCAGAAAGTTTTTGTAGTGTCATGAAATACTGAGTAAATTTTGGTTGGTCCTAGTCTTTGTTTCCTTAGTGACTAAGATAACTTAGAAGAATCCTGTTCTGTCCTTTCAGTGTGTGGAATGTTAGTACAGGGATGCATAGACTGCAGTAGCGCTGAAAGAATGCTGCGTCATTGCGGCTGAACTGAGGATCTGCCCAGAGCTCTGTGCTAGTCGGCTGTGCCACATGCACAGTGGGAATGAGGCTTTCAGGACTCTGACCTCATTTTTGTCTCAGTCTGGGAGGAGAGACAAATCTTACTTTAATGCTCTCCTTGTGTGAGAGGACTGAGCCAGTAGGTGAACGCAGTGAGCACTGGCCTGATAGGCAGAAATACTGCCTGGCTACCGGCTGTGGAAATGTTTAGGCATGACTGTTACCTACAGCTTAGTTGTCTGTACTTGTGGCCTAAGAGTTAGATTCCTTAGGGGCAGTCTAGCTCTTTAATCAGTTTCCTTGAGCTCCCTTTCATGACTGAGAGCTAAGAAGAGATTTACACTTGTAAATAATAAAAATAAAAGCCAAGAAATGGACCAGAACCCTAAAATATTTACTATCTGGCCATTTACAGCAGTTTATCCTCCTCCTTTTCTCCCCAGGAGAGGGTGTGGTGTGTGGCTGGCATGCTCCCAAGGGAAAGATGAGTTCCTGACATAATAAAGAGGACAGGAATGTTAGCTTGAATTTTTAACTAGAGTTTACACCTTTTATTTTGAGATGGGTTTTGGGGGTGGATAGAAAAGGATATGGAACAAAGTAGTATAGTCAAACCAAAAATTCCCTTTATTTTCTAGGAGAAATAAAGTCTAGTCCCTCCGAAAGTCCCTTAATGGAAAAGAAGAACAACTTGAAAGAAGACCATGAAGAAACAAAGATGTCTCTTGGGGATGTTGAGAACGGGAATCCTGTGTCTGAGGTATCATGTACCACTGGGCCTCTCCGGGCTGTGGTGGAAGAGAGAACAGTATCATTTAAACTTGGGGACCTGGAGGAAGCTCCAGAGCGAGAGCGGCTTCCCATGGACTTGAAGGAGGAGACCAGCATAGATGGTACCATCAATGGTGAGTTGACTTGCCAGGGTTTCCCCGATGTCCCCGCGGTTGTGGAGAGGCTGCGATTCTGGACTGATACACTTTGCATTGAATGTTACCTTTTTGGTCTTGGCTAGGTGCAGTGCAGTTGCCTAATGGGAATCTTGTTCAGTTCAGTCAAACTGTCAGCAACCAGATCAACTCCAGTGGTCACTATCAGTATCACACCGTGCACAAGGATTCTGGCTTGTACAAAGAGCTGCTCCATAAATTACATCTGGCCAAGGTGGGAGACTGCATGGGAGACTCTGGGGACAAGCCCTTGAGGCGCAACAACAGCTACACTTCCTACACCATGGCAATATGTGGCATGCCCCTGGATTCATTCCGTGCCAAAGAAGGGGAGCAGAAGGGGGAAGAAATGGAGACGCTGACATGGCCTAACGCAGATACCAAGAAGCGGATTCGAATGGACAGTTACACCAGTTACTGCAATGCTGTGTCTGACCTTCACTCGGAATCTGAGATGGACATGAACGTCAAGGCTGAGATGGGTCTGGGTGACAGAAAAGGAAGTAGTGGCTCTCTTGAAGAGTGGTATGACCAGGATAAGCCTGAAGTCTCCCTCCTCTTCCAGTTTCTGCAGATCCTTACAGCCTGCTTTGGGTCATTTGCCCACGGTGGCAATGATGTCAGGTCAGTCCACATGACTCTGGGTGTTGCTGACTCTAAACAGTCTACTTACCCTCCTATGTGCAGTGTTCTACCTCCTGGGGGACACTGACTAATCCAGACAGGATGAGGTGGTGGTAGATAATAAAGCAAAAAGGAAGTTCATTTAGAAGGTTATAAGAATGTTTTAGCTTTATTTCTGTTTAAGATAAATGTCTTTCTAGATAGGAACTGAGTAGTAAATTGTGACATCAATGATGAAAAACTTAAGATCACTGTTTGCCCTGGGGAATGGACTTAAGGTTATCAAGCCTTGTGTCTGTGGCCTGTAAACTTCACAGGATTCTGAGGAGAAAAGGGGCCACCAGTTGGACACACCCTTCAGTCACAGCAGCCTTCATTTGCTTCTGTTGTGTGTTGGGTTGCTGTAGGGTGGCTTACTAAATGAGCTGAGAAGCTGGGCCTGGACAGTTCAGTCCGTCGGTTAACAGATTGGGTCTGCCCACAAGTCACCTCTGCTCTCTTGTCTTCCAGCAATGCCATCGGTCCTCTGGTTGCTTTGTATCTTGTTTATGAAACGGAAGATGTATCTACGAAAATGGCAACACCGATCTGGCTTCTGCTGTATGGTGGTGTTGGTATCTGCATAGGGCTGTGGGTCTGGGGAAGAAGAGTTATCCAGACCATGGGGAAAGACCTGACACCAATCACACCCTCCAGGTGAGCAGGGGAAGCGTGCCTTAGAGTAGAGCTCAAGCTTCTCGAGAGACGCATGCTGTGGAGGGTTGTATATGGGTCTCTGCTGAAGGAGTGTGTTGCAGTTGCTGTTCTTCTCATAGTTGATCTGAATGTTTTCTCTGCACTTACTGTCTGATTTGTAAACATTTTTTTATCAATCTGCTCAGCTCTAGTGATCACGTAATTGAGTTTTCTGAGAAAGATGTACTGGTGTAAATAATTAGATATATATGGCTTTGATTCTGGAGCTAAAACCTTACACTTTCTTCAGAATAAAAGTCTTTATTTTGTTGTTGTTTCCTTTTGAGACAGGGTCTCTCTCTGTATTCTTGGCTGGTTTGGAATTTACTATGTAGACCAAGCTGACCTCGAACTCAGAAATTCATCTTCTGCCTTCTGAGTGTTAGGATTAAAAGGCATGTGCCACCATGCCTGGCATGTCCCAGCTTTTTAAATAATGAAATGC
The DNA here is from genome assembly GCF_949786415.1 of Peromyscus eremicus. Taxonomy (NCBI): domain Eukaryota; kingdom Metazoa; phylum Chordata; class Mammalia; order Rodentia; family Cricetidae; genus Peromyscus; species Peromyscus eremicus. The sequence goes on from NC_081419.1 coordinate 103,012,990, forward strand.
CAGAAATACTTAATCCTCAAATGTCAGAGGCTTGGCCCTATTTAAGTAGGTTTCAGGGGTTAGAGGGGATGAAAATGTCAGGTTTTGTCGCTACGTAGAGCAAAGCAAGATTAGATTAGGTTACTTGGGGTAGTGATGGCTTTTCAGAAAACCCTGAAATGTTGACAAGCATCTTTTTTTGTCAACAGTGGTTTCAGTATTGAACTGGCATCTGCCCTCACTGTGGTCATCGCGTCGAACATTGGCCTTCCCATCAGTACAACACACTGTAAAGTAAGTGGAATGGAATGGAATGGACCCCTCAAATTGTCCTAGCCCATGACCTATGTGTGGCTTTACTTCTTCTATTTGATTTAGAAAGTTTTGTGCAGTTGGAGTCTTAAAAGTTGACAAGCTTAGACATGACCACGTGGATAAAAGCTGACATTCTACTGTTTGTTTGCGATCATTTAAGTTCTCTCGGGCGGAGCTAGCTGTGATTTCTAGCTATGGACCTTTTGTCCCTCTTCATTGCAGTTTGTGTGTTTAGCTTCATTTTTACTAGTTTATTAGCATACACCCACACTGCTGACTGGCTTCCCCATGGAAGAACACAGTGTGTGCCAATAAACTAGTCAGCTAGTGTGGGTCTGGGTGGGCTCCTATCTCTTGTGGTAGTAAATACACTGGTTTAACAAGTTTGCTTACTGTAAAGGGCAGTCTTTTGGTGAAAGCGTATATCCAGGGCCTCTCGGGCCTGTAGTGCCAAGAAACTAATTGAATTTTCAAGAAATTTCTTGATGACTATAACGTAATTATATGAAGAAGGAACTGGCTTCCATAAAAGAGCTGAAGCTGGTCCAGCCTGGGGCCTACCATGTCAGTCTCTGTGCTAGGGTGTTTGTTGGGTCACATCCCAGCCACTCTCTAGAACAAGTTGTTAGGAAATCAGAAATTTAACTTACAAAAGGCAGAGAAAAGGAGTCTTGTCATATTTTAGGACATTTAGCACAGATTTAATGGTTGAATATTTATACTGCCTTCATCTTGCCATGGATAATTGTAACTTGTTAGAAGTTAGCTTTTAGCTTGTGTTACAGGCCTGTAATTTCACCTTTGGGGCTACTGAAGTAGGATCCACAAGTTCAATCCTGTCTGGATGACAGCAAGACCCTGTCTTTCTTTCTTCAGACAGAAGCTGCATCCATGGAGCTGGATTCATCACTTGCCTGGGTTTCATGTCCCAGGTGTCTTTTTGCTGATTATAATGTCTGTTTCTTTCCTAGGTGGGCTCTGTTGTGTCTGTTGGCTGGCTCCGATCCAAGAAGGCTGTCGACTGGCGACTGTTTCGCAACATTTTTATGGCCTGGTTTGTCACAGTCCCCATTTCTGGGGTTATCAGTGCTGCTATTATGGCAATATTCAAGTACATCATCCCGAAAGTGTGAAGCTGGGATGAAAGTTTTTGTCAGCATCTGGGACCACCATACACATTCCTGTTCCTGGAAGAATGCTCACAGTATTGCTGAAGACAGACAAGGGTTTTCAAGTTTGGGAGCCATGGGAGGGAAGTGTAATTTACACTATAATTGCTTTTGTGCTAAATACAACTTGTCTCAAAATTAGCTATGTAAAATAGCCAGATTTCCATTGGTTCATCCTAAGGTCCCTTTTCTTCTGGGCTATGAATTCCTGTACATATTTCTCTACTTTTTGTATCCGGCATCAATTCCATTATATTTTAATGTTGTCTGTAAGATAACTTATGTGGGTTCTTTTTAAACAGCCAGGCAGAGCCATTTGATGGCGTGTACTCTGCTTTGTTGGCCTCACCAGCTTCTTTCCCAACATGCACAGGGATTTAACAAACATGTAACTGAAGCTTCCCTCGTAGTCTCTCATAGAAATAGTCACGGCACTTGCCCCCCGTCAGTTGTAGCAGGTTCTGTTGACATATGTGGGAACTTCTTAGAGGGCCAAGAATCTTTGGCACAGTGAAAAGAAAAGTTTAACTTCTTTGCAAACAGCTCATGGACATGTTGCTAAGAAGTATGAAGACAAAGCCTCCTGGCAGTTGTGGTTATTCCTTTTGAGATTTTTGGCATTATGGGATGGGTGAATGAAGTGGAATATGAACTTTGGGCAAATTCAATGGGACAGCCTTCCATGTTCATCTGTCTACCTCTTAACTGAATAAAAAACCTACAGTTTTTAGAAAATTTGTTCTCGTGGTTTTTGTTTCTGTTGAGTCCTCAGAGTCCCGATCATTCAGCATTTTGACATTCTTAGGATGTGTGCACTTTCCCAAATCAGGGTGCTATCCAAGTTCAAGGTCCTCGAACTTGGTTTTCTGTGATCCCCTGAATGATGTTGCTCCACGTAGTAATTTGTTGTGTGGCAGTTGTGCAGCAGATCTTCTCAGGTATGCACATAGTTGACTTAGATTATTTCCAGCTTTGCAGTCACAGAGAAGCTGAAATGAGGTTTGTGTGGGGTTCAGCTTCATCTAAGAATTCTTGCTTGTAGGGCTGAAGATAGAGCTCAGGTAGAGTACTTGCCTGCCACACACAGGCCCCAGGTTCAATCTTTGGCACTGCAAAGAAAAAAAAAGCTTGGGGTTCTTCAATCTTGCTGTGCTGGCTTTTACTCGTTATCAGAACAATTAGTGAAAAATATATTTCTTTGTGAACTACGTTGATGGCTTCTATCCTGAGAATTACTGGACAATGCTTTGGCATTTAGTTTTTTTGTTTTTTTTTTTTGTTTTTTTTTTTCGGTTTTTTGAGACAAGGTTTCTCTGTAGCTTTGGAGCCTGTTCTGGACTAGCTCTGTAGACCAGGCTGGCCTCGAACTCACAGAGATCCACCTGCCTCGGCCTCCCGAGTGCTGGGATTACAGGCGTGCACCACCACCGCCTGGCCTGACATTTAGTTTTATAGAGTATTTTAATAAAATCCATGACTGCCAGGAGAAGGCTATGCCCAAGAGGCTAGTCCACTGGGTAGGCTATCTGCCATTCTAGCTTGTCAGTCTCCCTGGAGACTTCTCAGTAAATGTTCCCACTCACCATCAGGCACTGAACTGTTGATATTTAGCCCTTGTGAACATTGTGGCAGGCCTTACTCTTAGTTTGGAATGCTTCAGTGCTTGGTGAGTTTTGGCAGAGAATGGATGTTAGCTGGAGGCTCTGGGGCTGGCAGTATGATGGAGTGTGATGGGAAAAGATGGGCCCGAGAGTTAAATCTGAAAACGAGGGTTAGAAGAACATGCTGAGAGCCGGGCCTGGCATTTATACTTGATTGTTCTATGGCATGAAAGCCCAAGTCTTTCCATGTTGTGATCACATAGAGCACAGCGGCCTCCCCAATGCTTTCCTTCTAGCTTAGAAGAATGTACTCGGACCAAATAGGAGGGAGAGCCCCTGGAGGTGGGAGGTGATGGGAGTTTGTATTTTCTTGTCTATTAATAGCTACTATAGGCAGGGACACATGCTAGTAAGAACCCTGGCCTATTAAACAATTAAGGTCATGTGTATATTAGAGTCAGCAGTAAGATTTTTAATAAAAGACAGGTCCATTGCTGCCATTTGCCTTTCCTGAGGAAGCTTCTTCCAGGTTGTCTGTTTTGGTGTTCACTGCTGACTTTACTAGTTACCCCTTTTCTCTTTTAGCCAGTTGTGTTAGGAGATAGCTGGTTGTCAGCTCTAGTGGTTCTCAACTGGGGTGATTTTTCTTCCTGTCTCCACATGTGAAAATATTGTTGACAGTTTTGATGGTTACAGTAGATGCTACTGGCCAGAGATATTACCCTGAACATTCTACAGCTCTACTGAGGTCAAAGAAACCAGATGTAGGGGGATTCTAGTTGGGCTGCTTACTTGGGGATCCCAAAGGAAAACTCGGGTGAAAGTCTGACTGCTCAGAGTTCCGGGCTCAGTGAGGAGAGGCGTCCCCACATAGTCTAACCTCCCTCTTCAGCATAGGCAGCCTTTGTTTTGTTTGGCTGATTGTGGATTTCAGTTGCCGTGGTTTAGTAAATACTGGTCAACAACCTGGTTCACGCGTCAGTCACCTTGATGTGTGAGTCATTGTGTAAAGTGCAAACTTCAATGTTGGCTCTTGAGTCTGCGAATCACATTTAGAAAATACCAGCTACTCATGATCAGTGGTCCAGCTCAGCTTCCAAAGTCTGCTGATGACTGGGTTTTGTGTACCTGTTACTTCACTCACGGATGACAAAGCTTTTGGCTGTATTGCCTCCTTCTCAAAGTAGAAATACTAGGCCAACTTCCACTGCTGTTGGGCTGTGCTCCAGCCCTTTCTGGGGCTTGAATGGACATTGTTTTTACCATTAGACACAACTCATCAGTCCAGCCTTACTTACAGTCACAGCATTACCTCAATTCTTTTTTTCCCCCGCGACAGGATTTTTCTGTATAACAGTCCTGGCTGTCCTGGATCTTAACTCTGTAGACCAGGCTGGCCTCGAACCCACAGAGATCCACTGGCCTCTGCCTCCCAAGTGCTGGGATCAAAGGCATGTGCCACCACTGCCTGGCATTACTTCAATTCTTAAAGCTTCTCTTAGATAGCCCTTTGCTGTTGAATCTAGAGATCTTGCAAATTGTTTAGCTGTAAGTTGGGAGTTAGTTGAAAGCACCATGGCAGAAATGAACATTCGTCATGGCATTGAATAACCTCAGGAGTCTAATCACACACGGTTATACAGGGAGGCGAAGGGGCTAAGATCTGTGGAGGGATTATTCTTGGTTGGTTGGTTGGTTTGGTTTTTTGAGCCCAAGGCCTTGCTATATGGTCCTGACTGGCCTTGGGGTTTGTGGGTCCTCCTGCCACTCCCTCCCCAGTGCTGGGGTTACAGATGAGCATCACGAGTTACATGCGGGCCTGCCATTTGAGAGACTGTGTATGGACAACCAGAGGGACTTAGGGAAGGTAAAGTTATCAAGAAACAAGGATGGGAATGTGAGGCTAAGAATGCAGATGGCCCAGATGGAGTGACACTGACCAAACTGGATGATAGTAAGGGATCTCAGAGACATGGCACAGTAAAGGTCAAAGGGTAAAATGTCGGAAGCTGAACCTAAAGCATGCCAATGTCCCAGTATCTTAAATTACAGAGTATTAATATATTGTGCTTTCTTACTTTTATTCCAGTTATACAGGGTTGCTTTGCTTTTTTTTTTCTCTCCCTCTAGGGTTTCATAGCTCAGGCTAGCCTCAAACTAACTACGAAGCTGAGGGTGACCTTGCACCTCTGATCCTCCCACCTCCATCTACTGGGAATAGAGGCTTGCATTACACCTGGTGTGATGAGGTGCTGGAGGACTGAAATCAGCTTCCTGCATGGTAGGCAGGTACTCCACCAACAGAGCTCCAGCCAGCCCCGGGTCTTCAATGCCTGAGCCTTTCAGTGGCCAGCTTAGCAGTCACCCTTCAGATCGCAAGTCTTCCTGTCTGCTGTGACATTTGCAGAGCAACAGTGCATCTCCTTCCACTGTGCCTCTCTGATAGCCTTTACAGCCATTTTTATGGCATGTCAGGGAGATCAAACACAAAAGTTTTCAATCTGCTTTTCTAGGAATTTTTGAGTCGTTTATAGGTTAGTAACATTTTAATTTTTTAAGTGAAAGATCAGGCCTGGAAGGTAGGTGGCTCAGTGGGTAAGATGATTGATGTGAAAGCGTAAGGACTTGAGTTCAGTTCCCCAGTCCAGGCATAAAATGCTGCTCACGGGTGGGCAAGATGGCTCAGCACGGTAAAGGTATTTGCCAGGTAAGCCTGTAGACCTTAGTTCAGTACTCAGGGCCCACATAAAAATGAATGGAGAAAACCAGTTCCACAAAAAAAAAAAAAAGCTGGCAAGATGACTTGACAGATAAGGGCATTTGTGGCCAATCCTGATGCCCTGAGTTTGACACCCTGATGCCTGGGACCCACGTGATGGAAGAAGAGAACGGACTCCCATAAGTTGTCCTGTGATCTCCATGCATTCACCATGGCATCTGTGTGTCTTGTCCCCATGAAACTAGTCAGTATTAAACTAAAAACACTGGATATGCTGGTGTATGCTTGTAACTCATACTGATGTCTGAGTTACTCATAACTCATGTCTGAGGGGCACAGACAGCAGAACTTGGCAGCCAGTCTAACAAAAGAGCTCAGGGTTCAGTGAGGACCTGTCTCAAAAACGTAAGTCAGAGAGCAACAGAGGGAGATGGCTGGCATTGACCTCTGGCCTCAACATGTGCACACACAGGTGAGCACCCCTCCCCCGACACACATACACATACACCACACACATGCACAAGGTGAAAAAATGTACTCAATGTTTACATGGAAAACATTTGCAACAATTAGGTGTAGGAAAGAATGAGAGAGCTTCACCACATTCCCCAGGTCTCAGCTCATCACCCGAAGGAAGGCATTGTCAGAAGCTTGCATACCTTTTAAAGAATTCCGTCCACATGTATGTGTATTAACATCACATTCGTGGAATCTTTCTGAAAAATGAAGCTCTTTTTAAAAATGTTTATTCTTTGACAACTTCATTCATGTTTAGAATGCATTTGAACATAGTCATGCACATCCCATTCCCTTCTCTTATTGCCCTCCTACTCAGTCAGTAGTCCCTCTTTACAACACATCCTCCTCCTATTTTCATGTCTTCTGAAAAAAAAAAAATAACCCACTGAATATTTTTTTGTTTGTTTGATTTTGTTTTTCGAGACAGGGTTTCTCTGTGTGACAGCTCTGGCTGTCCTGGAACTCACCTTATAGACCAGGCGGCCTCAAACTCACAGAGATCTACCTCCCAAGTGCTGGGATTAAAGGACCTCTTGGGCCATGAGCTCTTGGGGAGGTTTACAGGAGCAGGCATTAATTCTCCTCCTGTAAAGTGGACCTCGATCAGAAAGCGGTTGGTTACAAGTTCCCATAATCTTCATGCCACTGTTGTGACAATAGGCACATCTTCCCGGGCAGGTTAGTGCTGTAGCATCCAGGGTCCAGCTGTGGAAGATGGTGGATGGCTTCTCCAGTGGCTGGCATAGCACCTTCTGATGCTGTGAAAGCAGCCAGTAAGAAGGACATTTCCAGGTCAGTTCCAGCATGAAGTCCTACAACCCAAGTGTGTGGTGTCCTCAGCAATAGGTGAGTTCTAGAGGGTAACCAAGAGCAATGGCCATAGTCTGTGCTTCTGTGGAGACCTCTGTGAGCTCTGTGGAGACCTCTGTGAGCTCTGTGACCAAGAATCGTAGGGAGGTGTCCTGAGTGTGGCTCTGGAGTTTTAATTTAATAACCCATGGTTTGTGGGAGTAGCATTATTCATCACCCATGTGTGGTGTCTCCATTCAAACTCCTTTAAAACAAATTATACCTAGCCAGCTTCTTGGGCCTAGTGAAAGCAGGGACCTTAGAAGAAAGTCTACCAGCACCACTTTGCTAGATCAGCATAACTCCTTACTACATTCTAAATCTTGCCCTCTCCCCACAGGGAAGTGTAGCTGCCGTCCCTCAAGGAACCCACTTTTTACAGAAAATGGCAGCCATAACAAAAACACAACTGGGCACATGCAGAGATCAACAGAATGTGAGGATCCCAACCCCAGTGAATACACGTACTTCACAGTTCCCGAGTCTATGGCTCAGGGAACATCACAGAAGAGGGGGCAGAAAGACTGTAAGGGCCAGGAAGTCTGCTGTGAAATAGTCTTTCCTAGAAATGGCTGCATAAAATAAGACTAGAACAATGGCAACATCAATGGACATGCTAAGGAGGAAAGGGGAAAACTTCACAGGGTCCCACAGGGTCCCTAGACGAAGAACCGCAGGCAGCTATTGACTGCTGGGCGAAGGAGGATTAGACTCTCCCAGGATGAGGCCCCCTTATTGGTTGTCCTATCCAGAGTGATTAGCCCTGAAATCATATACACACACACAACAAAAATGAACTCAGCAGGTTGTATTTATATATTTCTGTATGCATAAACACACACACACACACACACACACATTAAAAAAAAAAGAGGCCATCAACTTGAGAGTTGGGGGTGCGTGGGAGGGGTTGGAAGGAGGAAACAGAGAGGGGAAAGTGATGTAACTATGTCCATTAAAATATTTTTTCAGGCCAAGAGGTGGTTGTGCACACCTTTAATCCCAACGCTTGGGAAGCAGAAGCAGGCAGATCTCTGCATTCCAAGCCAGCCTGTTCTACAGAGCAAGTTCCAGGACAGCCAGGGCTACACAGAAAACCCCTGTTTCAAAATAATAATAATAATAATAATAATAATAATAATAATAATAATAAATATATTTTAAAACCATATTTTAAATGAGTGTATGAAGTAGTGGATTTGCATAAGGCTTCCCATACATCCTTAGTTTTGGTTAACTCATTCCCAACACCTCCTGTCCTCCCCTCGCCCCCACCCCATTCCTGAGCTGTTTATTCTTGGTAAGCTCCCTTGGAGTCTAGAAGTCAGATGACTTCATTCCTAGAATGAGTGTCAATCTCAAATCACTGATAAGCCTCCTATCATAATGGACGAGTACTGTACAATCCTGCCAGTGGCCTTAAGTGTTGCAAGCTGGGTCACACCGGGCCAAGCCAGGCTTTCAATCTTTATTACCTGCTTGGCAGCCAATAAAAGCATTTGCTCTCCTCTGCCCCGCTCCTTCACCTTCAGGCAGTACAAAGCGCCTTGCAGAGCAAAGGTAGCACGTCAAGTCTTGCTCAGCAAATGCTCTGATGTTCCCTGTAAAACGGAGTGCCTAGTCTGCTGATCCTTTCCTCTTCCGTAATACGTGATGTTTGCACACATCTTAATTACCTACGCTCTTCCCATGCTTTCACTAAAACCATGTTTAGTGCTCTGGCTTTCTTGATAGGGGTCACCGAATTCATTCCCCACAGTGTGAAATAGTTTCTATTGCTCATCTGCCCCAATCTTGACCTGGACTAAGAAACCTGACTTCTTTAAACTTCTGTTGTTTCTTGTTTCCTTTTTGATTTATCTGTGCACGTGTGTGCTTGCACACGCAGGCACGTATGGAGGTCAGAGGTCCGTAAGTGTCTACCTCCATTCCCCTCCAACTTGCTTTTTGAGGCAGGGTCTCTCAGAACCTGAAGTTTGTTTTTCTGTGAGGTTGGCTGGCCAGCAGGCTCCAGGGAATTTACCTGTGCCTGCCTCCCAGTGGCGGTGTTACAGACACGCACTGCAGTGCTCGTCTTGTATGTGGTTGTATGTGGATGCCGGGGATTTTGAACTTGGGTCCTCACGCTCGTGTGGCAGGCAGTTTGCTCGCTGAGCCATCCGGTTGTCACCTCCTAAACTTTTACTGTTTCGTCTGAGAGATGGTACAGTTTAGAGGCTTGAGAAAGGTCGGGTGGCTGGACATCAGTGGAGAAGGTGAAGACGCTCCTACTAAACCTGCTTTTGTGATGGAGTGTATTGAGTACTGAAATGAAACGCAGGCTGCTCACCCACAGTCCTTGTCTTCCTGAAGGCTGGGCTGTTGATATAGCTGGGAATGATGCTGGGGGGCTTGGTCTCTGCCGAGCACACTGTGGTGCAGGGCAGAATGCTTCTTTTAAAAAAGAGCAAGACAGTTATTTGCTGGGAAAGGGTAGCAGGTCTCCCTGCCTGGGATATTATTGCTGAAGACCTAGATAGCAGGTCTCCACTTCCATTCATTCTATTTCTGGAAGCAAATGTTCTCTAATTGCAGGCTGGAGCTGAATGCTTCACAGTGTTTCCCACTGTGCTAATTGGAAAAATATAATCTTCAGCTCACTGTGTCCTGCTTCGCACAATAACGGCTAGCAGCTGGATTCCCAGCTCAGTTCCTCAAGTGAACTAGTACTTTGTAGTTTATTGTGAAGGACAGTAGACCCTTGGGGGTCCCAGAGGGAGCCTATACTATGTGAAGAACCATTGGAGAATGTCCTCCAGCCTGAAAACATGTACCCATCGACTTCTGGCTTGTTCTAAGAGCCTCTATTAAATTTAATTTCAATTAAAATGTTTGGGGAGCCAGCTCCCGGGAATATTAATCAATATGGCCCATTAGTTGAACAGTCCTTTGATGGGTCTCACATGTACCTTATTGATCTGGAATGAAGGTAATTTTCTTTTACCTGACATCTTGGCTCCTGGCAAGCTCTCCGTTGGCCTCAGTGTGTCCAGCCTTACCAGCCTTCTGAGAATCACATCAGCAGGGGAGCAGAGAGTGGGTAAGTAGCGCGTGTGTTTAGAATCTGGTTTCTCCTTTAGATGGGTCTAGTTCTTCCCACATAGAGGAAGGCTTTGCACTCCGAGCTTCCTGTGGAAGCAGAGATCTCACTGCCAGTGGGATGTCTCCCCCGTGCAGTAGTGGGCTGAGAAGCACAGTCTTTGGGACCCGACCTGTCTGGGCTCAGGTTCTAGCTCTACCCCTTCCAGCTGGGTGGCCTGGGAGGCTGATTCATCTGTCTAAGCGCTGGTTGCTCATCTAAAGGTTGTCGATGACGACAGCACTTATGTCCCAGGATTTTCATGAGGATTAAATAAAATAATGCATGTGATCTGTGCCATGGCTGACCTCAGCCCTCTGTCGTGTTTAGTGACTGATGATAGTCTCTAAGCAGGCTTTTTTTTTGTGTGGTTGCTGATCATGCTTTTATTGTGGCCTTTCTGTTTTCCTCTTCCTCCTCCCTGAGTTATCTGTGTAACTCAGGGTGGTCTGTGGCATCCCTGTGTCTCAGCCTCCCTACTACTGAGATTCCAAGCTTGTATCACTATGCCTGGACTGCCTGGACTTTGCAGCTTTCCTGACAAGGTAATAGTCTGCTCGGCATCGATCCTCCATGCATCTTCTCTTGAGTGGATGATGTGACAAGCAGTTTTTCCGAAATGGTAACTTCATCTGAAGTCTGAGCTAAGAGTGTGTGACCTTGTATTGCTTCAGTTTAGGTTGAGCTGTGAATGACATAAAACCTCAAGAATGAAGAAAGTTTATTTTTCTCCCCATGACAAGAAATCCCAGTCTGTTGTAACAGCTTCAGGGTGATCAGGATACAAAGACAGGCTCTTTCTGTCTGGTTCTGTCTTCAACATGTGGTTACCATATCCAAAGCCAAGTACCTGAAGTCATCAGCTATCTCATTGGTGATGGCAAGTTTGATTGCACCACTGAGTCCTAATGAGCAGGAAGTAGTACATATACCTTAGACAGGTGTATGTGTACTGCGGAGAGTAGGTACACATCCTACTCCTGGTATCAGTTTGCATCAGGATCCAATCAGGAGACAGAAGTTGTGGGTTTTTTAATTTTTGTTTTTGTTTTTTAATTGTGTGTGTGTTTTCCTCAATCACTCTCCACCTCAATTCAACATGAAGTTTGTCGTTTTGTCCAGTTTTGTTAGCCAGCTTGCTCTAGGGATCCCCTGTCTTCACCTTGGGGTGCTGGAACCACAGGTGAGCTTCTACACCTACTGACATTTACTTGGGTGTGGGAGATCTGAACTCTGGTCCCCTCGATTGCATGGGGATACTTCACCCCCTGAACCATCGCTCCACCCCCCGCCCCATAATAGTTATTTCAACAGAGAATTTAGTCTTTGAATTTTAGGTGTTAAGTAGCTGTAAAATGCTGACCAGGTGACCGAGACAGCGAGGAGGACTCTGAGGCATCACTGAAGCAGCAAGAAGAAGGCAGAAGGGAGAAAGGAAGGGATGGAGTTACCAACAGGGGGACCTTGTGTGCTGTGTCTTTGCAGAAGATTGGAACGAGTGAGTTTTTGTGGGTGGGAGCCAAGATTGCCAAGAACAGTGCTAGTGTCCGGTGAGGGTAAGCGCTATGAGGACCGGCCAGGTCTGTGAGAGCCAAAGGGGGACTGGACAGCGAGGAGACGCTGCTGAGTGAAGAAATGTGAGGTTACCTTTTCAGAAAAGGAAGCAGAGCCCGAGGAAGTTCCTCTTCCTTTCTCCAGTGTCTTCCAAGTCCTCTATGAGCAGAGCAAGCCCCAGCCACTGGCAAATAATCCTGGAGGAGTTTCCAGGAGCAGAGCAGAGCGGACTGGGCTTGAAGCTGGGTTGCCATGGCTCCCCGGCCCACTCAGGTGGCACCTGCTGGCATTTTCCCTTTTCAACCTATTTGTGCTCTGAGGAATGGTGCATTATCTGAGGGGTGACGGTCAGATGTCATCACGTGACCATCCTGCACCAAGTGGCTTCACTAACTGCAGGTGGATCTTGTGTGGATCTCTAACCACTAAGGTTAGACTTCATAATTGGATTCCTAGTTCTCTCATTCCTCACACAATTATTATTATTATTATTATTATTATTATTTTGGTTTTTCGAGACAGGGTTTCTCTGTGTAGCTTTGCGCCTTTTCCTGGAACTCACTTGGTAGCCCAGTCTGGCCTCGAACTCACAGAGATCCGCCTGGCTCTGCCTCCTGAGTGCTGGGATTAAAGGCATGCGCCACCACCGCCCGGCCAACAATTATTAAGTGGCATTCACTGTAAGGAAGAGCTTCCTTGTCTCTCTCACACTCTGCCCTGAGATGTGGTTTTCTTGTTGGGTGGATTTGGAGTTCTACTGAGGATCATGGGGAGAGCAGATAGACAAGTGTCAACCCCTGAGGTTCTCTGTGACACTCCTAAGCCTGCATAGTCTCTTTATGGTGTTTGAATCCTTCCTGAACCTAAATTGTGTAAACTTCAAGCAATAAGAAGGAATGACAGCTTGAGCTCTCAGTTGGCATCCTTGTCTAGGGCCTTCATTCTCCTGAGAGGACAGAATGGTCCAGTGGTTCTCAGCCTTGGACACAGGTCTTTTCCAGGGATTCTGTAATTCCACATAGGTAAAGCCTGGGTGTCAAGATGTTTAAATCTCTAGTGGGAACTCCAGCATTCTTGCAGGGCTGAGAATCCTGAAGCAAGCCGCTTAGACTGAGCACATCAGGACTTCTGGTTAGAGTCCTTTGGGTAGGATAGGAGGGTAAGTGAAACTAGGAGTGTACATTGGTATGACTTGCTTTCAAATCAGCACTTTCAAAAATCCATCTACCGCTAGTGTGTGATCACTGGCATAGTTAAGATTTGATTTACCACTTTCAAAAAGGGTCACTGTTCTTAACATTTATTGCAGCTCCCTTGGTTCAGATCCAGGTAATTGGCCTTAAGTACTTTTCATGACCCCAATTTCAGCCTGTTTGAGCTATGTGGAAATGGGAACATTTCTCTGTCTTAAGGATGGAGTGAGGGGTAGTTCAGGAAATACAAGGGATAAGTAGGTGCTGTTACCCACCTGGCCTTGTGTTACATACTGAATATGGGTGCGGTGGCTCACGCCTGTAATCCTGGAACCCAGGAGATGGAGCCAGGAGGACTGTTGTGAGTTCCTGGTCAGCATGGCCTGCAGAATGAGATCCTCATGAAAATGAAACCTAACAAAGAAAAACAAAAATCTGAAAGACAAAATACCAACTTATGTCAAATATTTCATTCATAAAAAAGTATAAAGAATAAATAAATCAGGCTTGGGTATGACTAAGTCATGAAGCATGTGCTTAGCTTAGCATGTAGGAGGTTTAGGGTCAGTCTCCAGCACCCAAACGCAAAACCCAACCAAGTAATAACAAATAAATTGAATAAGATAGTGAACACATTTGTTCCCCACACTAGAAGTACTTATTTCACCATTTTCATAAGATAATGTCTATAACTTGCTACTCGACATTTTACGCAAATCTGCATGGAGTTGCAAAGTGCAATGAAATCATTGCATGGGAGGAACAAACAAAAACACCACCAAACACCCGGCAGCATTCCAATGGAGGAATTTGTATTCTTTTTCAAAGTTGCATAGCGAAAACATTAAAAGTCATGGGGCCAATAAGATCCCCCAGTGGGTGAAGGGGGTTGACAGGAGTGTGAACCCCTGCTGAGTCCACATAGCTGTCCTCTGTTTTCCACATGTGTGCTATGATGTGTGCACCAACACACACACACACACACTAAGAATAAACAATTTTTAGAAGTTGCACAGTTGTAAGACGATAAAATGATGAACACTTCCAGCTTGGGAGTTCAGGACTTGGATGTTTCTTCTTATTTTAACTACACACAAATGCACATCCCTAAGAATGGACAACGTCACTTGGCACGTTTTTAGGCCGTATGAAAATGATCTTATACTTTATGTAGTCTTACACACATTACTTCCTTTTTGCTTGACATGGCAGCAACCCCCCCCCCCCCCCCCCGTTAATATGTGTGGCTGTGGCCATACTCATGGCCAATTTGATTTCGTTCTCATCAATATTTTGGTGATTTCAAATTTTGGGCAATTCAAAGAGTGCTTCTGATTTGAGGATCTAGATAGATGGCAGAACACTTGCCTAGCTCTAGGTTCAATCTCCAAAAAAAAAAGAGGAGTGATTCTATTAGCAGTCCTTTAAAGGTGTGGTACAGGGGATAGAACCCAGGGCCTTGAACATGATAAGTATGGCATCTCCAATCATTCGTTAGCTTTTTATAAGGATTTCCTTGGGTGTTCCTGCCCAAGAGTGGAGTTGTGCATGTTACAGTTTTTAGTTTTAGTTGAGACACTGGCTAACTAAAGCAGGTGATTCTCTCACGAGCATTAAGTCTTCAATCAGCAGCTTGGCTAACATTTGATATGGTCAGACCTTAAGTTTTTGCCAAATATGTTATTTGCTAAACTTAACAATCCTATCAGGTGGTTTTTTTTTTTTTTTTTTTTTTTCATTTCAGTTGACGACTCAAGTATCCGATGATAAAAGACATAAAATAAACTCTATTAAATAATAAGCAAGTTGGATCTGACTCATGTCTGCAGGATTCCAAAGCTCTTGATTAACATGAAGTCATGGAGACATGGCGGGACTCCCGAGACTATCACTAGAGCTGAGTATGGGCAAGTGTGAGAGAGGGGCCGAGATCCGGGGTTTAGGGACAAGAAGTGCAGGAGGGAGAGAGAACAAGTGGACAGCAGAACATAGAGAAACCACTTGTCTATAGCGCCGACATGTAAGGCTGGTGTTAGGAAGGGAAAAGCTGAAACATGGCTGTGGATTCTTTGACCCTCTTTCCACAGTGTGGAACCCGCGCTGTTCCTCCCTAAAGGGCCTTCAACCGCTCTGCTGCACAGACATTGTCAGAAGCAACTATTAGTCTTCAGGTCCAGGCCTTAAGACACAGATAGCTTTTGCTTATCTCTCAGATCGCTTCCTCTGTGGGAAAGGTAATTGTTGTGAAAGAATTTGGACTGCTATAGAGCGTAGTAGTGCACACTTTTAATCCCAGAACTTGGGAGGCAAAGGCAAGCAATTCTCTGTGAGTTTGAGGCCAGCCGAGGCTACATAGTGAGTTCCAGGACAGCTAGGGATATGAAGAGAGACCCGGTCCAAACAAACAAACAAACAACCCCCCCAAAAACGGATTGCTCCTCAAATTGGTGCATTGTGGGATAGCTCAGCTACCTCTCACTTGCCACCATGGGTGTCAGCCATTTTGGAAGTTAGTCTTCCAGCCCCAGGTGAGATACTACTTGATGGCAGTGGAACAGAGAAGGCCAGCCAAGCTGAGCCTTGTCTGGATTCTCCATCTTCCACAGAGCTTGGTTTAACTGTCCTGTTTTGTTAAACTAGGGCTCTAGCGAAGGTAGAGGCTGAAGTGAAAATGTTTTATTCACCCGGGCGGTGGTGGCACACGCCTTTAGTCCCAGCACTCGGGAGGCAGAGCCAGGCGGATCTTTGTGAGTTCAAGGCCAGCCTGGTCTACAGAGCGAGATCCAGGAAAGACGCAAAGCTACACAGAGAAACCCTGTCTCGATAAAACAAAAACAAAAAACAAAACAAAAACAAAAAAACAAAACAAAAACAAAAAACAAAACAAAAACAAAAAACAAAACAAAAACAAAAAACAAAACACAAAAAAAAGAAAATGTTTTATTCTTTGCAGAGATCACAAACTGTGTATATTTCAAGGCTGAAATTTTCCTAATCCAGCTCTCATGAGTTTACTTTTCCTGTGTTATATAAAAAGCACATTGCGAATTGTAGCCCGTGACTTCCTACCCTCTCTCTTCATTTCCCATGTTCTGGCCTGGTCTTTGCTTGAAGTGCATACTTAATTTATAATAAAAGATGTAATTATGGAACGGATAAATACAATTTAGATTTCCTGTGTTATATAATTTTGAGATGAGTTTGGCCAAAGGGAAATCAGACGATAATTAGGGTGGCACAAATTAGTCAGAACTGGCATTAATTGACCCCCCACTTGTTTTATCTCATTTACTGCTCACAATAACTCAGTTGGGAAGTTACACCTTCCTGAGGAGATGATTAAGGCTTTGGAGAGACTGAGAAAGCCATTTGAGGTCAGAGCCTGCACAAGAGGGAACGTATCATCCAGGGGTGGAGGAAGCACACGGAGACATTCAACTGGTGCACCAGGCTGAGAGAAACAGGGTCTGGATATCTATTGGATTGCTTCTGCTAAGGTAAGCGAGTGTTTAAAGGTTATTTAGAAATGGGGCTTATAGTCAAGCCTGGCAACCTAGGTTTGATCCTAAGAACCATATGATAGAAAGAAGAACTGACTCTTGCAAGTTGTCCTTTGACCTCCATGGGAGTCCACATCACGCATGTACATCACAGCATAAAAAGAAACATTTAAAATGTAGATACAGGGGGGCTGGAGAGATGGCTCAGCGGTTAAGAGCACTGCCTGTTCTTCCAGAGGTCCTGAGTTCAATTCCCAGCAACCACATGGTGGCTCACTACCATCCATAATGAAATCTGGCGCCCTCTTCTGGCCTGCACGTGTATATGCAGACAGAACACTGTATACATAATAAATAAAAATAAATCTTTAAAAAAAAAATAAAATAAAATAAAATGTAGATACAGCCGGGCGGTGGTGGCGCATGCCTTTAATCCCAGCACTCGGGAGGCAGAGCCAGGCGGATCTCTGTGGGTTCGAGGCCAGCCTGGGCTACCAAGTGAGTTCCAGGAAAGGCGCAAACCTACACAGAGAAACCCTGTCTCGACAAATCAAAAAAAAAAAAAAAAAAAAAATGTAGATACATTGTTTAGAGACCACTGACACAATTTGGTTTGTGCTTTCACAATTCTTCCCAAAGAAAAGCCTGCAGCCTCGGGATATCTGGATGCCACAATGGATGACCCCAAAGCTCCAGTGTGTGCAGGCAAAGTAGTCCCCACATGAAACTTGGGGCCTGTACCTTGGAAATTAAGCCCACGGGGTTATTTTAGCTCTTTTGGGGTTTGGTTGATCCAAAATTAACCAAATTTGAACTTGAGGTCTTAAATTATTATTAATTTTCCTCTATAAACAATATAGGGTTGGCAAAGATGACTCAGTGGATTAAAGGTGCCTGTTGCCAAGACTGATGGCATAATTACTATCCCCAGGATCTACATGGTAGCAGAAAGAATTGACTTCTATAAACTGTGCCCTGACACAAAGGTACTTTGGCACACACCCCACACGGTGGCCCACCACCATCACAAATTAATTAGTTAAAGTGTCCAAAAATGAGCCAAGATACAGCATTAGGCTAAACACAGCCCTATTCACAAACATGACTGAAGACAGTGATAATATTACGGAATGGCTGCCATGTGATGTGGGCTTTCCCAGAGTGGTCTACAGGAGATCCTTGAGACACAGGGACCATCACAGGCCAAGCCTGGGTTTGTCCCCAGTCTCTCCACCTTGACTTTTCAGAACTTTCTACTGAACAGGGCAGAGTTCATGGGTAGGAGGCACTGGGTTACTTGATGAGGTAGGATGATAAGAAAATGTCAGGCAGGCAGAGAAGATGCATGTTTTGCAGAGATAGGGAGGCTGTTCCTGTTATTGCTTTGCAGAGCCCTGGATTGGCGGACACCGGGGGATGGTTACCTCCTTGCTCCTTTCTGTCTGAGCCTTCTTGACTCTCAGGGGCAAGGGTGAGAATGGGGGTGGGGGGCAGGGGCAACCAGTTGGGGGTCTTGAGGGCCTTTTTGGCTGTAATAACACCAGATTATTTTGCAGACAAAATGCTACTTCATGATCTTTGTCACATAGGGTTTTACTTTTTGTCGAGGGACAAGCCAGAGCATGCAGTAAGAATTTGACTTTGTCTGGAGTTGAGGCCACATGAATTTCCTGTGCTGTTAGCCTTACCCTGGGCTCATAGGTTTTTTGAATCCCGGGGTTGGCAAGAAATGCTAAGGATGTAATGAAGGTGTGGTTATGAGTGTCAAGATGTTGGAGAGAGTTTCTTCGATGAGATGAGTACTTTGAATCTCCTTCCCTTTGAGTTTCTTCAGCACTGGGGCAGAACACACATGGGGGGTGGGAGGTATGCCAGTATCCACCCCTTCCCTGTTCCCAGAAGCTGCAGATTTCTGCCAGGCACATAAGTGATCCCAGCTTGAAGCCAGTCAACACAGGTTAAATCTAGCTTCATCCAGGACAGACATATGAAAAACTCTAGTCTATTCAGGGTGACTTTGGGGACTTTTGCTGGGATTGTTTGTGAGGTGGGGGGCCTCAGGTTTCCATCCACGGAGCACCTGTCCAAGTCTTTGACAAGGAATGGAGGCAGGAAGCTGGCCCTATCAGTAAGCTACAGTGTGACACCTCTCTGCCCTTACTGTGCCCTTCTCAAGATGGCCAGTGGTCCAGGCCAGTTTGGGCTGCTTTCTCACAGTTGAAACAATCCTGAAACAGCCCTGCCCGGTGCCAGGCATGCTGTCAATAGAGAGGTTTGGAAGAGATGGAAATCTCTGATGTTTTGGGAGACAGTGCTACAAGTCCTCTTGGACGGTGGGCTCTTGGGCAGGCAGCTCTGGCTGGTTGGCTCATCCTGGCATCCCCTGGTAGAGGCAGGACCCTTCTTAGAGGTCAGAAAGGCTTCAGCTCTCTGCCCCGTGTGTGTGTGTGTGTGTGTGTGTGTGTGTGTGTGTGTGTGTGTGTGTGCCTGTGTGTGTGATCCAGCAGTTAGGCAGGCAGGTAGGACTCCCACACCTACTCCAGGCTCCCTATGGTTAACGCCCTGTAATCAGTGAGCCTATGGATGGGGGCAGCAGAAATGTATCTACCCTGTGAACCGGCCCCTGTGTCTTGCCTCCGTCCTTCCCCATCCCAACTTAGTACCCGCAGGTCAAAACTCTGCTCCCTCCCCCTGGTTTTGGTTTCTGTAGTTCCTTCCCTCTGGGTCCCACCAATGAGCCAGAGATACACTTCTGAGCTGTATCTGGCGCCTTTTCACCTATCAGCCCCAGGCAGCTGTGGGCCTGCGGGCCTCACCGCAGTCACATTGCCTTGATGTTAAGGTGTCCTGGTGATCCCACCCCGCAGATTGTGCCAGGGTCTCTCTTGTTTCAGTTCTGCCTGATTGTTCAATAAGATTTTCTTCTTGGGAAGATTAAAAAAAAAAAAAAGTCTGGGAGAACGAGAAATGAGTTTAAAATGAATATAAAACTGCAATATTGAAAATAGTTGAGTACTACTAGCCCAAGAACAGGCATCATATTATTGGAATCGAGTAGAAAACTAAGAAGTAGACCGAAGTGCTGTTGTATACGAGAATCTACTGTGTGGTGAAAGCAGGCAAAGCATAGGTCAGTGTTTCTCAACTGGGGCCGCCTTCCCCTTCCTAAGGACAGTTTGAAGTAAGGTTTTGAAAAAAATCAGTCAGTGGACTCGTTAGCCATCCCTAATAAGGTCTAGAAGAATCACATTTCATCCTTGTGATAAGGACTTTTACAAGCATACAGAGCGGAAATCATGAAAGTATATTGGTACAGTTACCCCACGATCCTGCAAGAGCACTGATCAAACCACATACAAAACAGGAGCTGTAACCCAGGAGGCAAGGGGTTAATGTTTGTAATATGCAAAGAGCCTGCAGAAATAACTAAGAAAAATAAAAGAGATCACAATAAAAACAGGCAGAGGAAATGCCTGACGAAGAATGTTACTTAAAAAAAGAAACACAGAGCCAGGCCTGGTGGCACACCGAGAGCCCCAGGGCTCGGGAGGCAAAGGTGGACAGGTTGCTGAAAGTTCCAGGATGACTTGAGTTTCATAGTGAGGTCAGATCAGGCAAGGCTGCATGCAAAACCCTGTGGTGGGGTGGGGGAGGGGAGACGAAGAAGGAAAGACCTAAAAAGAGGAAAGGAAAGAAGAAATGAAAGAGGGAACAGCCAGTCAGCAGGTGGTGGAGGTCTACAATTCTGGGAGGTTGAGGCAGAAGGACCCAGAGTGTGAGACCGGCTACCAGCTGGGCTGCGTAAGGAGACCTTATCTTTGAAAAGGGGGAGGGGACTCCATGAGGTCAACAAAGGATGTCTAATTGTCTTCACTGAGCAGAGGATCAGAAACTGTGCCTTTATTAACCTGGGAAAGATGAAAAGTGGTTAGAAAGGACACCATCCTCCCTGGGACGACAACGAAAGCTCAAGGTTACAGCACTCAGGGTACTATAGACTTTGCATGCAATAAAATGCACCGGTTTTCAGTATATGACAAGATTTAATAAACGCGTAGACCAAGGTAAACATCATCACAATAAAGTTAAATACATTTTAACTGGCGAAGTTCAAGATCTGTCATCTTGCACGTCCCCTCTTACTCCTTTGCAGCCAGCTCGCCTGCTCTTGCCTTCCGTTGTCATAATCCACTCTTTCTAGAATTTCATGGAAATTAGATTAGACGGTTGTGCCTGGGTCTTTAACAACATGTCTGTGAGATTTTACATGCTGCTATGGATATCTGTAACAATTCTCTTTTTTTATTACTGAGTAATATTCCATTGTATAAGCATACTATAATTTTTAATGACTCCCGTTTTTTAAGCTGCAAATACAGTCTTTTCAGCCCAACAGTAGTGACTTTGGAGCCACTGCGGGCCTACAGATGGGATGTGCAGGACTTTTGCCTCCCACCCTCTTCTGGGAAGATCGGTTTCTTCTTGTCCTCTCTGGTCTTACTTTAGGCCTAATGAAGAGTGGAGCTAGCCTTTTGCTGCCTGTTTAATATGTTAAAAAAAATTACTGCACACACAATGTAAAGTAACACAAAGAGTTTCAACTGAAAAATAAAAATAAGTATAGACAGTCCTGTCAATTCCACAAATTGATTTAGAGACTCAATAGACATTAAAAGTCCACAGATCCCTAACCACCTGCCCCTTTAAGAGGCCCATCTTTTTCTAGAACACGTATTTTATCTTTCCTTTTATATAGACATTAATATATTTGTAGAATAATATGTTGCTTTTTTATTTTAAAATTTCAAAATGTTAAAAATAATACATAAATATGACTTTTTAAAAAATCAAAGAAAAAGACTTTTTTCTTAGAGCATCCACTGTGAACATGTTGGTGAGTATCCTCCTGGCATTTACAAGATCCAGTATGCACCGTGAGTATAAT
Organism: Peromyscus eremicus; assembly: GCF_949786415.1. Taxonomy (NCBI): domain Eukaryota; kingdom Metazoa; phylum Chordata; class Mammalia; order Rodentia; family Cricetidae; genus Peromyscus; species Peromyscus eremicus. Next base: position 103,034,451 of record NC_081419.1, read on the forward strand.
CTGGGGGCTGGAGAGATGGCTCAGAGGTTCAGAGCATGTGCTGTGCTTCCAGAGGTTCCAAGTTCAATTCCCAGAATTTACATCTGGAGGCTCATAGCCACCTGTAACTCCAGCTCCAAGGGATCTGGCACCTTCTTCTGGTCTCCTCTAGTACCTGCACACATGTGGTAAACACACACACACACACACACACACACACACACACACACACACAAATAAAAGTAAACCTTTTTAAAAATTAAGAAATAAAGTGGCTGGAGAGATGGCTCAGTGGTTAAGAGCATTGGCTGCTCTTCCTGAGGACCTTGGCTTAATCCTCAGCATCCACATGGAAACTTACAACTTCTCTTGTGAGTTCCAGGGGACCCAACACCCTCTTCTGGACTCTGAGGGAAGTGCTCCTATACATATGCAGGCAAAGCACTAAATGCATAATATAATAATAGCAATAATAATAATAATAAATACAAAAAACCTAAAACTAAATTAAATCTAGGTTTCCATGCTCTTGACTTAGTCCAGTAACATGGCAATCTCCCTTGTCCCTGATACCTGGATTTATTTATTTCTGAGGTGTGTGTATGCATGGGTGCATATGTGTACACCCTAGAGAATGATCTCTGGTTTCCTGCTCTATCGTTTTGGTTTTTTTTTTTTTTTTTTTACTTTATTCCTTTAAGATCCAGTGGGACTCTCACTGTGTTGGCAGCTGGTGTCTTTACCCACAGAGCCATCTCACTGGCTCTGACGAGTGGGTTCTACTGAGGGCTTCATGTCACCAACTTCTGATTCAAACGCTGTGTGAGTTTATCTGATTGGTGGAGCTCTGAGTCCACATCTTCCTATAGAGAAATTGGGAACTTGAGCCCCTGGCATCTCAGGTTGTATTGTGAAGGAAAGTCTGCCTTCTAAAGAGGGAGATCCCTTAACATAGGGGTGCAGAATTTAGGGGCCCAAGAAGATGAAAATTGCCCACTATGGTAGTACCCTGCAAAACTCCAAACATCATGTTTCATTTGTTCCCTGTCTCTTCTTCTCTCTTTATCCTAGATCCCTCATCCTCCTCTTGGGCTCCCTCTTTCCTTAGATGTACTGTGGAGGCAGATGCTAAGGGTTCAGGGATCTTCCCCTGCTTTCCACATGGGAGAAAGGCCGGAAACACACATGCCTGTCTCACCTGAGGGGTGTCACACTCTGCATGATGCCTGGTACCTGTTTGGAGCTGCAGAGAGGAGTGCACTCCACTCCCATGCAGGCAGAGTTCCACCTTGTGCTCATTGGTGTTAAATAGTGAATGACTTGTTATTTCTTTGTAAAAATATTTATTATTTCATGATTTCATATCAGTCCATAGAGATATATGTATTATGCTTTATTATAGTTCTCTCTTATCCTCACTAATAAGCCTTTTCCTTTCCACTAAACCATTTCTTCTTTCCAGTGACCTCTCCTGCTTTCATGGTGTGTGTGTGTGTGTGTGTGTGTGTGTGTGTGTGTGTGTGTGTGTGTGACTACACCACTGAGAAATATGACCCACCCCCCAGCAACCATTGCCATGGGGCATATAGGATCTCAGTGGGGGGTGGAACCTCATGATCCCCTTCCCCACACATGCTGGAATACTGACAAAGGTTACTTCTTTCTTTCCTTCTTTCTTTCTTTCTTTCTTTCTTTCTTTCTTTCTTTCTTTCTTTCTTTCTTTCTTTCTCTCTTTCTTTCTTTCTTTCTCTCTTTTACGGTTTTATTTAATTTTAACTATGCCCAGGTGTGGTATCTGTGCATATGAGCACAGGTATCAATGGAGGTCAGAAGAGGGTGCTGGATCCCTTGGAGCTGGAGTTACAGGTGGTTGTGACTTTTGAACTCAACTGGGGTCCTCTGGAAGAACAATTTGCGCTCCCAACTACTGAATCGTCTTCCTAGCCCTGAGACCAGGACTTTCTTTTTTCTTTTTTTTTTTTTTTTTTTGGTATTTTTAGGACAGGGTTTCTCTGTGTAGCTTTGCGCCTTTCCTGGAACTCACTCTGTAGCCCAGGCTGGCCTCGAACTCACAGAGATCCGCCTGGCTCTGCCTCCCGAGTGCTGGGATTAAAGGCGTGCGCCACCACCGCCCCGGCGCCAGGACTTTCTTGAAAGCAACTTCTGCTGGACCTTAGGCCTCTGTCAGTCCTCAAGAAGCTCACCAGTGCTGGCCCTGTGTGCGTGCATATCACCGCCTGTGTCATTAGGGAGACTGCTTAGCCCAGGTGCACAAGAATCCTAGTCCTTAGCACCTGCGGTGGGAAGTCCTATTGGGCCAAGTGGGCTCCCGAGGAGCTGTTTCCAGCCAAGTCTCCGTATGCCTGGTGGGCGGGTGTAGAAACCGAAGTACGGCTTGGCAGGAGCTCTGCCGCCGTGGGAACGGTTACAACCCAAACAGTCACCGTGTACACAGTGCTTCACATGTCTCCTCCGTGTGCCTGGCAGCAGTCACTGGAAACTGCAAGACTCTGTGCAACCCCTAGAAATGTCTGTGTTACAGGAAGTGCCCGGGACTCACCGGACAGCTTGCTAGAGCATCTTCTAGGCATCCGAAAAGCCATTGAGTGTTTCAATTGTCATCTTGAGGGAAACATACCCAGGTCGGTCCTTCCACTACTGGTCTGAAATGGAGATTTTTGGTCATCTGACCTCCTAGTGCCTCCCTCTGGATGTGACAACTCGGTTTCTTTCTAATGAGTTTCCAGTTCAAGGTCAGGTGCAGTGTAAGAACACCTGCTCCATGTGAGCCCCAGCCTTTGGACTCCGTTCTGGACTTTGACCGCTGTGTGGAGTGAAATGTGGCCAGGCTGACTCACTACACAGCCTCCCAGACAGTGAGTGGGTGATCCCTACTGAGGAGTGCAGAGCTCATGATGATAAAACCTGGCAAGCTTGAACTTGACGACTGATTCTGCAGTAGCAGAGACAGTATCCACAGGACCCCCACCCTCCCCAGCTCTTCAGGGTCCGTATCTCCCCATCTCCTGCTGTGGGCCGCCTCTGTTGCCTGCCAAGCTCTCTCAGCACCCTGGCTTTCTTTGTTCCCTCCTCCAAAGCCCTAGACTGTCGGGCCTCACCCACAGTAAACGCCGGCATCATCGATGTCCAGGGTGGCTGTGTCAGTTTTTTCCCTGGTTCTGTGACTTCTATCCCTGGTCACTCTGGGCAGCTAGGTGGGCAGTGGTCAAGTGTGGGAGAGAAAACAGAGGAGGCAAAGAAAGAAATGAGAGCCTGAACCTGGGTTTGAGGGCTTAGCTGATGAACACTGAACTTCTGGGATTTAAGCATTCCAGAATGTTCTTCCCCTTTAGCCAGACTGTGTTCTGCAAGATCTTTAGATCCTTTGAGAAAATGAAAACATTCCTACTGTGAATCTATTAAAATGCAAAATACTGTCATTTGTGTGTTTGGTCCTAAGGCCCAGTAAAGAGGGCTGGAGAGAAGGCTCAGCGTTAAGATCATTGGCTGCTCTTGTAGAGGACTCGGTTTGGTTGCCAACACCCACATGCTGGCTCACAACCATTTATAAAGTTCCAGGGGATCCGACGCCCTCTCTGGCTTCTGTGGACATTGCATGCATGGGGTGCATAGACATACATAAAGGGAAAACACCCATATGCATAAAATAAAGTGAAACAATAATAATAATAATAATAATAATAATAATAATAATAATAATAAAAAGACCCAGTAAAGAGGGCTGGAGAGATGCTCAGCAGCTAAACAGTTTGCTGAGCGTGCACTAGGGTCAGAGTTCTAATTCTCAGCACCCATGTAAAATCTGAGCATGGCAGTGTGTGTCTGTAACCCCAGCCAATGGGGTTGAGAGAGACTGGCAGAACACAGGGGCTTGCTGGCCATACCGTCTAGCTGAAATGACAATCTCCAAGTTGATTCAGAGATCCAGTCTTAAAAATAAGGAGGAGATTGAAAAACAGAGACATTTGATAACCTCTGACCTCCACATGAGCACACACAAATGAGCTCCCCACCCCAACATGTGTGGGGATTCACACACACACACACACACACACACACACACACACACACACACACAGAGTGAATCAGCTTCTCAGCTTAAGTCTTTTTTGCACCTGAAGCCATCTGGGGCACCCACAGAGAGGAGAGCAGACAGACTTGGTGGGACCTGGAGGGGCTTCCTGCCTGCGTATTCTGCGTCAGCTTGGCTCTGACCCTGCCCTGGCAGTCTGCCTGCCCAGAGAAAAGCACCTGTTCTTTCTGGAATATGGTTCAGGTATGTCCCCAGTGGAAGCTGAGAGAGCGCTGCCCAAAGTAGGCCTGGAACAGAAAAAGACGGGGTTTGGGGGGGAAAAAAAAAGGAGAAAGAAAGGTGGCCAGCATGGTCGCTGTGCCCGGAGGGGCGTGAATGAAGGGGCTGATGATGTCAGGGAGACCAGCAAGGATGAGGCAGAAAGAGGTGTGAACCTAAACCACACCAGGGCACCCAGCACACTTCTACTCTATCTGTGAAAGTCTCTTCTATGTTGTCTGGAGACTCAGTTGGAACATGGAAGATGACCATTTTAGCATATGAACTGGATGAAGGCGAGCCTGTGATCTGGAAGAGAAACTGGGGTGGGCAGGATAGAAGTGGAATGGCCACAATCCCTGCTGCTCCCCTGACTCCTCAGGCAGTCTCTATCCTCACACCCAGGTCCTCAAATCCCTCCCCTGTGTTTCCATGGACATGAGGCATCCAACCTGACCAAGTGCTTGAGGAGTTCCCCTTAGTTTGTCGTTATTGCTTAGAGAGGAAAGACTAATCACCAGCGTCTTCTAAACCAGCAACCTGGTGGGAAAATAGGTAATGGGCAACTAGATGAAATGGGCTAGACTCAGGAGATACCTGCTTATCCTCCACAGGAGTTATGTATCTGAAAAAGGCACAAAAAATGTCTAACTTAAGAAATCCTGTCCTGCTGGGTGAGGTGGTGCACACTTTTAGTCCTAGCACTTGGGAGGTAGAGGCAGGCAGATCTCTGTGAGTTCAAGGCTAGCCTTGTTCATAAAGTGAGTTCTAGGATAGTCAGGGCCCCATAGTGAGACTCTGTCTAAACTAATCAACCAAATAGTCAAGCAACCAACCATCCAACCAACCAGCCAACTATTCAACCATCTATCCAACTAACCAACCATCTTACCAACCAATCAACCAACCAACCAACCAACCATCCAACCAACTAACCAACCTACCAACCAACCATCCAACCAACCAAAAAAACTAAAACAAACAAGCCAAAAGAAATCTTGTGCAGCTGGCATTGGAAACCTACTCAGTTCCTGGTCAGTCTCAAGCAGAATTTTTGCTGGATTCGGAGTCTGAGACGCTTCTAGATTGATCCTGTAGCTACTCAGAAAGCTGCCTGAGTTTTGTACATAGCAGCTTTTCAAATAATATGATATCCTGAACTCTGGATGCCTGTGGGGTTTCTAGTAGTCCTTGCGTCTGTCCATCTGTCCTCCCTTCCTCCCTCCTTTCCTCCCTCCCTCCCTCCCTTCCTCCCTTCCTCCCTCCCTCCCTTCTTTCTTTCCTGTAGACACAAAAAAATGTACCTTTTCTATTATAACAGAACAAAAATAAGAATAAAATGTCCACTGGGATGGTGGTTTTTGCTTGTGATCCCAGGACTCAGGAAACCTCAGTAGGAGGATTGTCACACATTAAAGGCTAGCCTGGGCTACAGTGTGAAACTCTGTCTCAAAACAAACAAAAAACTCAATAAAAAATAAGGTGCATATCAATTCTCTAATTTGACAATTCAGATTTATTTAGCATTCTATGATAAATTATTTTGAAATGTTTTTAAAATCTTATGCACGATTTTATATCTTGCTAACACAAATTTTTCCTTTGTTTTCTTGAAGCAAGTTGGAGTTTATTGAGAAAATGTTTTAATATAGATTTCAGCATAGGCAGAGGAGAGAGAGAGAGAGAGAGAGAGAGAGAGAGAGAGAGAGAGAGAGAGAGAGAGAGATTTAGAAAAAGAATAGTACACACCCAAATGTCAACATAAAATCTAAAACACATCTTTTATCCTAGGGTGTGATTGTGGTACTCAGGGTATAATTTTGGTTTTGGTTATAATTACCTCTTCTTATATGGTAATTACCCACAGTTTTTCATTTACTTTTATGAACAGGTAATATAGCACATGGCTCACAATTTCAAAATATGAACCAGGGTATTATGAAAACAACTTTACCCCTTATTTCTTTGCTTTCATTCCCATGACCTTCTCCATCTTCTGAAGTTCAGGTTTTAGTTTCTAACATGGTCTTCCAGCATTTCTTTACAGAAAGAGAGGCAATCCAAGCATGGACTCTCATCCCATTCTTTTCACAGAGCCTGAGACACCTATTTGTTCTTCAAGCTTCCCCCACCCCCAATTATTGGCATTGGAAACATTTTCTTATTCATAGATGAGGGACTACTTCACTCTTATTACAAGTGAAGTCTGATTGACTTTCACAAGAGTTGTATGTATTTCCTGTGTAGATCTTGATGAGTTGAAGATAAACATTTAGGATGCCATAAACTTAGCTGTCACCCCTAAGATGTTCCCCTCTTCCTCCTTTCCTGATGGCAAGAGTTTTTAGCCCAGGCTAGCCTGACTGGAACTTACTATATATACCAGGCTGATCTTGAATTCCTGGTAATCCTCTTGCCTCCTAACGCTGAGATTACAAGTGAGTGCTACCAGGCCTTGCCTCTTGCATTTTGGAGCTTACTATGATGTGAACCGTAGGTGACGGGCTGTGTAGATGATCTCTGGAACCTCTCATTGCTCATAAGCTTCACAGCCATGTCTTTCAGTTCCTCCTCTCCCTACCCAGGAGCCTCCGTATTCATTGTCCTCATTCTTTTCTAATAGCTGTGTACAGGCATGTGGATAAGGCACCCCATTATGGAGGGGTCTTCCTGCATCTGGCTCACCCTACATGGCAGTATATATGACTTACTCCTGCTGTTGTAGACCGTGCCACCATGAGTGTCTGTGTCCACTTGCCTGTTCTGGATGTATGTCAGCCAGTCTCATGTGTGTAGAGGATTTCTCTCAATTTTAATAGATGCTGCCAAGTCGCCTTCCCGAAGGGGCCGTGCCAATTTACACTCCTACAGGGATGGTGCGAAAAGCCCATCTCCTCATGTGGCATCAGTGTGCTCGCCACTAGTTGGAGTTTTACCAATCTCATAGGTGAAAATTGCTGTCTGTAGCTTTAATTTGCAATTCTCTGACGAGTCTGATGGTGTTTTTATGCAGTCAAGAGCCACTTGCTCACTTGTCTTCCTTCATTGATCTTTGTAGAAACTCTACATATTATAGGAAGCTTCTTCCTTCACCTGTGACATGAGATGCAAAGTATTCTTCCTTGCAGACTGTAACGTGCCTTTTGTCTTTATTTATAGTGTGTTCCTTTATTTATTTATTTACTCATCCACACATAAATAAGATCTAATACCATAGTCTAGGTTGGCTTGGGACTCACTATGTGCTCAAGATGACCTCAAACTCTTGACAATCCTCCTGCCTCAATGCCCAACAGCTGGGATTACAGGTGTGCACCAATACATTTTTAAAAAAATTTTAAGCCACTATACTTGGAGTATACACACACACACACACACACACACACACACACACACACACACACACACGTATATTTGAGAGATGATATTTAGCCCAGGCTGGCCTTGAACTCATGGATCTTTCTGCCTCAGCCTTCTGGGGTTGCAGGTATGCATCAACACTCCCGACTTTGCTTACAATGTATGTCATCATACTACTTACTCGTGTTTTCCTTGTTCCACAGAACCCCGAGAATGTCATCTTAACCTCTGGGTCTCAGGAGACACTAGGAGCCTGGCAATTTTTGCTCATTCATCTGGACATGTCTCTTGCAACCAGATTTAAACAGGAAGTCAAGCCAAGTGTTCCAGTGGTGCCTCGGTGACAATGCCTTGTGTAGATGCACCTTTCCTTCGGGGCTATGGGGTCTTGCCAGAGTGGGCAGGAGAATTCCAAGGATGTGAGCGTCTTCTAAGGATGGCCAGTGGTGCAGTCCACCCCTCCAGCGTCTTTGCAAGGCCGTTCTGTCAGAGGGGCTGCGCTCGTGCCCTCCTGACCCCTGGGCTCCAGGCTCACGGTGTTAGTCAGTGTCCTGCCACTGTCACAGAACTCCTGAGATGACATTTATGGAGAAGAAAGGCCTATTTCGGCTCACAGTCCGGCAGTTTCAGCCCATGGCTGGTTGGATCCATTGTTTGGGGGTTTGTTGCAAAGTGAGACATCATGACAGGAAGCTCCTGGTGGAGCAAACCTGATCATCTCTTAGCCAGGCCTCCAAAGAGAGGAAGAGAAAAAGGCTGGGGTACCAGTAACCCCTTAAAGGACGTGGCCCCATTGACTATCTCCCACTAGGCCATATCTCTTATCTAGTTCCACCATTTCCTGATTGGAGTACAGGCTGGCGACTAAACACACGGATCCTTAGAGGTCCTGTATCCAAACCAAGCTGTGGCTAATTTAGACACAAGTTCTTCTGAATTTCAAATCTAACGCCTTCAAGCAATCTTTAGCGTTCCCCAGAGATCCCACTCTCTCTCTGGGGACTGTGTCCTCATGCTATCTCTGACTTCCGGGCCTGTTCCCATTGGCACTATCTCTGTTCTTTGCATCCAGATGGCAAATATCAGGCCTTTCAATTTTTGCAAAGGGAACTGCCCACACAGTCATGAGGGGCAAAGAGGTTCCACTGAAGACTGGGAACAGGAGTGGGATGTGTGGGTGACAGAAGAGGGGTCTCCGCATGGAACGGTGCAACAGGCATCTGTTTGTAGACTGCCCCTAGCTTGGGGGCACCACTGGCCTTGGACTTGAGCCAGCCCCACCCCCTTTGCCATGTTGTCTCTTTCTCTCTGGTTTTCTCTGTCGCTGCTCCTCCTGGTCAGGGCAGGCCTTCTGACTCGGGCCTACATGAGTTTGGTCTAGTCTTCCCATCTCACTCACTCAGAGCTTATCTGGAGGTGGGGAGCGATCATTGGCTGTCCCCTCCAGCGGCCTCCTCTATTGGAGTGGGAACTCTTTGGTTTTTGCTTTGTAACTGTTGATGTTTGTTCTTGTGTCTTCTCAAGCTCCAGGTCTAGGCGTCAGGATGTGTTTCAACGTGGGATCACGGGAGGAAGAGGAATAGACAGGAAGGCCATGTAAAAGCATGAGTGAGAGAGAAAGAACAACTTAAAAAATGTAAATAAAAAGAAACCCGGGAGGAGGGAGAACGCATTATCAACACAAGCTGGGAAACAGGGGGCGGGGTGAAAAGTAAGCCCCTCCTCCACCCCACCTTCAGTCACTTAGTTCTGTTTCCCCAAAATAACCATTGTCACCAGAGTTTTTGTTTTGGTCTCTTGGGAAATATTTTATCTCCCTCCCCGCAAAAAAGAAAGAAAAGATAAAAAGAAATGGCCATAAAGCTCTATAGAGCCCAGCCCGTGCAGGTCCCAAGTGTATTCCTCAGTACTGAAAAAAGCAAATAAAAGAAAAATGAGGAAAGGAGAGAGCCCGTTACACATATGGTTTCACTCTTTGAAGTAATTTTGCAGTGTTTCACTACTTTTAATAATAAATAAATAATAGGTATATGTTCATAAACACACACACACACACACACACACACACACACACACACACACACACGTGCGTTTCCTGTCTGTCTCTGCCCCCATCACCTCTTGTCTCAGCCTCTCAAATGTTGGGATGTGTGCATGCCATCTCTGGCTCTTGTATTTTCCTTCATCTGCACAAAAGGACACCTAAGTAACCCCCTCCCTGGAGAAGGTATCCAGGGGGAGGCGTTTTTCTAGAGTGAAGAGAGACCGCCGTGGCCAACGTTCCTGATGTCAGATTTAGTGCCAGGGTGTGAGGGCGATCTGATTGCCCTTTACTGTGGTGGACTGTGTTCTTTCCAGCTGTCTTTGACCCCTCTGTGAGGGCATTCTGAATCTCCGCACCCCAATGTGTGAGCTGCAGCACCTTCCTGAGAGAAAAGCGAATTCTTTCCTCTCACAGGCACTGGGCTTGGTTGGCCACATGACCTCTTCGGGACAATGGGAAGAGAGTGGTGTGATGCATGTCACATCCCAATCAAACCTTAAGTGCCAATGTGGTTTTCTACTTTATGCCATTAACCCGTGACCTTGAGTCTGGAACTAGGGGCTGGGCTGTTCCTTCAGCATGAGCCTCAGGATAAGAAGAAAACAAAAGTCATAGTTGATTCACATCTTAAGTAATTGGGCATGAAATCTTATTTGTGGTAATCCCCCAAAATTCTGGGGTTGTCACAGCAGCCTAACCTCGTGAGCGCTGACTAATGCTGGAAGGGTGCAGGGCTAGGCTTGGTCACAAAGTCCCGAATGGATCCAGGATGAAGTCACCTGCTCACATTGGCTCTATGTTTGATCCAGTTTGATCTGGACCTAGCACTAGCTGGTTTACAAGAATCAGGATATGACACAAGCCCTGTGACAGCCCCGACTTTACCGGTGGTGACGTTAGGTGCTGTGAATTCTCAGGAAGTCATTTTGCAAGAGTCCTAAATAATTTTTTACTTCTAAAACCTAGCTTAAAGATGAGGAAATTCATTACTGAGATGTTGGTGAAAATCTGGATGCCCCACCACAGGGACATATTTTATACATTACTCTATATGATAGATATTTGAAGTCTTTATAAATCAAGTTACTGGGGCTGGGGAGATTGCTTGCTGTGCAAAGCACTTGTCATGCAAATGTGAGGCCCTGAGTTTGCACCCCCAGAATCCCTATAAGGAAGCCAAGTATGGCAGCACATGTCTGTAATGCCAGTGCTCCTATGGGGAGATAGGAGACATGTGCTATCATAAGCACATATCTTCACTTGCACACAAGAATTCTCACACACATGGACTTGCATGCATATACACACACACACACACACACACACACACACACAATAGTTGAATGTGTAATGACATGGGGAAGATGTTTCTATAATTATGAGTGAGATAAACATGACAAGGAACTACAGACATATGCCTGTAGGCTACATTTACATAGCAGATTAGGGGTCAATCGTGCAAACTCATAATTTTCTTGTTTCTTAAACTTACATTATGTGAACAAGTATTTCTCCTCAGATACATAAATGTGTATTTAAAAAGACCAGGGGATTTTGCCAAGCATGGCGGTACACGCTCATAATCCCAGCACTTGGGAGGCAGCATGGGTTTGAGGCCAGCCTTGTCTACACAGAGAGTTTTAGGCCAACTAGGGCTATATAGTTAGACCTTATCTCAAAACCAAACAAAACTTGAAAGCAAGCAACAACAAAACCAGAAAAAAACAAGCCCAACTGGCAGGTTTCTTGGGTTAACAGTTCCTTCTCTGCACTTAACTATTTTGCAAAGGTCCCGTAATGAGTGTGTGGTACTTCAACCATCAGAAACAAGCAAGAACCATTTAAGAGTCCTGTGCGGTCACCTCCAGGCCTGTGCCTCTGGGCTGGGCTACCCAGGGGCCTTAACTGGGCCTCCTGGTCTAAGAATAAGCTTGTGTGTTTAATTAGGTCACTCTCCTGCCGACCTAGAATCTCTGCTCAGAGCTTAGTGTGGACTGCCAGAACCCCGAGGAGACCTAGCAGGTCCTCTGAGGCTGTGCCGGGCAGGCAGGCGCCACTGTCCTGCTGCAGCCTGTCTTTAGCTTTGTGTGAATTTGAGAAACTTGTCAACAGTCGCCCCAGTGGGGCTGCCACCCTCATGCCTCTCGAAAGGATCCTCTTTAAAAATTCATTTAACCTGCTTTATTGAAGAGAACGTGAAGGCTCGTGAAGTAAACCTCAGAACCAGAGGAGACTGAGAATAATTCATTAATTCCTAGTCCTGCTGTGACAGACAACCATTGTTCATTGTTCACTCTACCTTCCTGGTATTTCCTGTGTCACATACATTCATGCCTTGGAGTGGCTGGCTAGGAGGTGGAGGAGGGGGAGGTGACTTCTCAGAAGTTGCTTGGCATGGGCACCAAAAAAACCTCCTGGAGGAACCATCCAGTGGGTCAAGGGAGCTGATGGCCAGGTGGCCCCCACACAGGGCCTGTGTATAGAGGCCAGTGATGCCTCTTCTGTTTTTCCAAAATTTTTATCCCATGTGCCATTGTAACAGTGTGGGACATGGTGTGTGTTCACACATGTGTGTCCAAAAGAGAGGCTGTATATGTGTGTGTTGGGCAATGTGCACATGAATTCAGGTGCCTGAAAAAGCCGGAAGAGGGCGTCAGATCCCCTGAAGCTGGAGTTTCAGGCAGCTGAGCTGCCCACTCGGGGTGCTGAGGACTGAACTCCTGTCCTTGGGTCCTCTGGAAGAGCAGCACATGCTCTCAACCACTGAGCCGTCTCTCAGGCACCTCTTACAACACTTCTGTTTGGAATTGTCCTTCCTTCAGCTTCTTGGCGGCGCTCTGAGAGCCCTGGTTCTCTTTCTTGGCAGAGATGCCAGCCAGGGAAGCTTGTCATGGGCTGCGGCGTCCTGTCCTTGTCATCTGCTTCCCTTTGACACTTCTCCAGTCTCACCACCAGTTCCACCGCTACCAAGCACGTCTGAGTCTTCTATCGGCTGACCTGCGGTTTGCCCCTGCACCAGGGCTCTGCCCAGACCTTTCCAGTTTCTCTCCCGGCTCCCTCCCTGGTTCTCTATAGCCTCCTCTGTGGGATTCCTCTGTCTTCAGTGCTCTTGTTTGTCCTAGCTCCTCAGTCCGCAGCTCTGAGGTCCCTCCCGCCTCATTTCACCCTAGCCATCCTTCTGTGCTGAGTCTCCAGCTGTCACAGACACTGACGTAAGGCCCCTCATCTCAATCCCTTGAACCCAAAATGGAGAGGTGGCCATGCTCGTTCAGTGGCAAGCCCTGACCGGCCACCACCTACATGAGTTTTTTGTTTTTTACCTTAATATAGTCACATAGTAGATTGAGTGTCATCCGCTGACTACAGTAGTTGCTGTCCTGGGTCCCACCAAGAGTGTGATTGCATACATACAGTAAATTGTATTAGTCTCCAGCTTAGAAAATGTGGGATTCAGAGGCATTTGTGGCAGCAGTGTTTCAGATTAGGAGCGACAGACCTGCAACTCCCACATCTGTTCTGGCCTAGGTCTCCCCAGTTCATTAATAATACGGCTAACCCTCCCCTTCAACACTCAGAGTTTAAGAGTCGCTGAGAGCTGGGGCAGGAGCCCAGGCAGGAGCTGTGGGGGGCCTAGATGATGGGCAGTGTGGAAAGGCAGCCAGGCAGCGAGTCATTTGACTAATCAGGATGTGAGGAGTCTGGAAAAGGAAGTGGCTGGGATGCCAGGGAGGATGAGGCCAAAACTCAGAGACAGCAGCTGGACAGACAGACAGACACAGAGACACAGACACACACAGAGACACACACACACACACACACACACACACACACACACACACACACACACACACCCCTGTGACACAGAAACAGCTAGCTCAAGCTTCTCAGGAAGGAGAAAGCAGAACTTTGTCAGAAGAGAGAATCTGTTGTTTTTCAGCAGTTGGGCATACACATCTCGGGTTATTCCATTTGCAGGCCCGGAGGCTGCACAGTGGGGGGCCTTCGAGAGCCTTCTCCAGAAGTCAGGGACTGATAATGACCACTTCCCTCCCAGGGGGGCACAACAGGAAGGCTGCTCCCATGCACCCCTCCCTGGGGCGGTGTTGGCACAGGGAGCCCTTTTCTGTTCACTGCTGTCTACTAAGGCAAGTTATCGCCCTTCTTAGACTGTGGACTGAAGGGTGACAAGTAACATGTGTGACTCGGGGCTTTGACTCAGCTCCTAGCTCAGGCTAGGCATGAGGCAGATGCTCAATGACTCTGTCTCACTACAGTGACCTCTGTATAGGAAGCAAAGGACACAGGCACCATCTCTGACTCCCAGACAGTTTCCGTGTGCTCTGGGTCCCTCGGCTCTGGCCTATGCTTGTGTGACTCGAATCCCAGCCTGTGTATCTCTGTATCCCTTCCTGGTTGTGTTGTATTGTGCTGTGTTTTTGTGAGCGGCTGGAAGTCACACTCAGGGACTCCACCTACAGCCTGGCTCCCAGGTCTTGTAGGTTGCAGCGAGGAAAGTTGGGGATTCTTGTTAAGGAGGTCCTCTCCCTCAAGTTATCTTCTATCTAGATCTCAGTATAATTGAGAGTGTTTGCTGTGGTTTGGGATGACTTTCCTCAGGCCTCAGGCCTTGCCTCAGGCTCTCTTCAATCTCCCAACACCCTCTCTGTCTGATTAGAGCCTTCCTTGCTCCCCTCTCCACAATCTGTCAAGCATGAGAGACTTAACTGCTCCTCCAGTCTCGTGTGCCCTCCACCAGTTGTGACCCTTAGACTCTTGCACAGGGCTGCACAGCTGCTGAGCTGTGGTCCCTCTGGTTTTCCAGATGGGGTAGCAGAGGCACCTCCTTAGTGGTCAATTTCATCTAAAGAAGGAGCCCCTGAAGAGTCTTGATTTTCTTTTCTTTCTTTGAGACAGAATCTCATGTAGTCTAGGTTAGCCTCAAACTTGTGATGTAACTGGATGATGTCCCTGACTTACTAAACCTCCTGCCTCCACCTCCCAAGTGCTGGGAGTATGTACCAGCATGCCCAGCTAAGCGCCTCGCTCTGATGGTACAGTTGAATGGAGAGCCTATGGCTTCTGGCTTCCCCAGCACCAAAGCTGTGCTCTCCCCCACAGGCAGGATGGGCTGGGTTGCTGCCATGTTTGTGCTCCGCTCCCTTCTCCACTCTTGCCATAACTGCAGTCCCCCAGAGGTTCCACCCTGAGACCAGGGGTCAGGGACTGGCACATCCTTTTCCCATCCTGGGCCCCAAATGCCTGCCCCCCATATCTTCACTCACATACATCCTCATCCACGCAGTGCCCGCATCCACATCTGCACCTACACTCACATCACAGATTCCCAGCAGCTTCCTTTGCTATGATGGAAGGAGCAGGTGCTTGGGAATTTCTTAATCTCTTACCCGAAAATTCTCCCTTCATGATCCCCACCCAAGGAGGGGAGCAGCCTTTGTCCTGGGAAGGGCAGAGCTATTTCTGGGATTTAACATTCCACGCCCTCCCCAGCAAATGGAGTTTACCCTCTGGCCATAGTCTAGTCAAGGTCCCTCCCCAGAGCATGCCCATTGGCAACGTACCATATCTGAGTTAAGAAGGCTGCTGGGGCCAGAAACCCCGGGCTGGGCTCTGATGGCCTGGCTATGGTCCCACCCCATCCGTTGCTGTCTCCTAAGGTCCACTTCCTTTCTGCCTGCAAGCACCAGGCCGATTATTGGGTTTGTGAAAATACAAACCCTATTTTCTTAAGTTCCTCATCTAAGACTCCTGTTACAAAGATTCTCTGATGTACAGCCAGAGTCCATGTGTCTCAGTCTCCTTGTGTGAATAAGCCCTAGCAACTGACTCTAGAGGATGCTTCTAGTCACCACCAGAGGGTTTTCCCAAGTTAAAAAGGATAGAAGCCCCCTCCAGCCCTAGGGAGTGGGTCCCATGTTACCAAATCTGCCATGGTTAGACCGCAGTGATCTAGGGTGATGTGGAAGGTAAGATCCTTTCTTGCTCTGTTGACCTGAGTGTAGGCATCCAGGATACAAATCCATCACAAGCTTGACTTGGACACGTGTATTTGTATATGTGTTGCACTCTGTGTGTGTGTGTGTGTGTGTGTGTGTGTGTGTGTGTGCTTCCTGTATTGCTTTCCACCTTGGTTTTCTATTTTCTTTTTTGAGACAGGGTCCCTCTACATAGCCTTAGCTGTTGTGGTACTCACTATGTAGACCAGGATGGTTTCGAACTCTTGGAGATCCTCTGGCCTCTGTCTCCTGAGTGCACCACCACACCCAGCCTTCCCCTTGCTTTTCGAGCATGGTCTCTCACTGAACATGGAACTTACTGATTCGTTAGACTAACTGGCCAGCAAGCCTCGGGGATCTTCCTGTCTCTGTGCTGCCCTCTTGACCTGCAGTGCTACAGCCTTTTACGTGGGTACTGGGGATCCGAACTCAGGTCTTCATGCTTGCATGAAGTCATCACTCCAGTCCCAACCTTGACATTTCTTTTAAAATTTTTAAAATGTATCTTTTTCTTAAGCCTTTATTTTATTCTATTTTATATGTATGGATGTTTTGCCTGTATGTATGTATGTATGCATATATGTATGTATGTATGTATGTATGTGCACCATGTGTCTGCAGTGCCTGCAGAGGCCAGAAGAGGGCTCTGGTTCCCCCGGGGACTAGAGTTACAGCTGGTTGTGAGCCACCCTGCAGATTCTGGGAATCAAACCTGGGTCCTCTGGAAGAACAATCAGCACTCTTAACTGTTGAGCCACCTCTCTAGTCCCAACCTTGACACTTCTCAAACAGACAGATGTAAAAGAACATTTATGGTCCACTTCTAGGTAGGAGATTCCAGGGGACTCTGAGCAGGTTGGTCCTGTTTCTGCTTCCTGTATCTGCAGATCAGAGTCACTAAGCAGAGCGCTCAGAAGGCAGGGCAGAAGAGAAGAGCTTCAGAGCTGGGGTGAGGGGGCAGGGATTCGTGTCCACACATTTTCAGTTTGGAAATAACTTCTGGTTTATGAAAAGTCATACAATAATAACTTAATACATAATTTTTAACCAAGATTGATCCATTGCTAGCACTAAAAACTATTTAATTTTATTATATTTATTTATCTGTTTGGTTTTTTGGTGTGTGTGCACACACACTCCAGAGCACATATGTGTAGGTCAGAGGAAAACTTGTAGGAGTTGGTTCTTTCTTTCCACCATGTGGGGTCCCTGTGATCAAACTCAGATTGCTAGGCTTGGTGGCAATCCCCTCTTTACCCACTGAGCCATCCCCATGGCTTCTATTGCTAACATTTGTCCCATGTGTTTTACCATGGTCCCCCACCATTTTGCCAAATGTCTGTATGTATGTATGTCCAGGTGCTTGATTGCTTTTTCTGAAACATATGATGGTTAGTGACCACACTGTGACACTTACCCTAAATCCTTCAGTCAGTGTTTCCCAAGACTGGGGATATTTTCTTATCTTCCTGCAGTAAAGTCATCTGTGCCTTAGGTTTACATCAAGGCAGCACTTCCCTTTAACCTACCACCCTTATTCCAATTGTAGTTGTAGATCTAACAATGTCCCCAGCACTGTATTATGTCCCTGAAGTAGAACTTGGTTGCAATTGTTTGCTATAGCTCTTTAGCCTCCGTTAAGCCAAGAACCTTTCCCCACCCTTCCTTGACCTTTTAGGACATTGAAAAGTCAAAGGACTTTTGTAAGGACCTTGGGCAGAGGAGGTCTTACCTAGTGGTTTAGAATAAAGACATTGGTGCCCAGTTGCCTGGACCTAGCCCCACTGGGCCACTCATTAGCTCTGTAAGAGTAGCAAGGTTGTTCTCACACTCTGTGTCGTAGCTGATCACCTTTAAATTCTGCAAACGATGGGCCCACCTGGAGGGGTAGTTATGAGGCCTGATACATGGCAAAACCTACTCTTGAAGTGCATGGAGTGCAGTGGGTCCTGGCACTTGCAGTCATGGGTCAAGGTCAAGGCCAGTCAGGGCTCTACAGCAACAGTTCCTGGCTCACCCTGCTGGCTCTTCAGTAGACAAACAGCCATATCTGGAGCTAGGAGCAGCTGAGGACACAGTAAGGACATGTCAGTGCAGTAGGTTTTAACACAAGGATGCTCCAGCCACCCCAACTGTGGCAGTCAAGACCAGCTAGTACCCACCAGATGGGACACCTTCTAATTAGCAGCGTGGCCAATTGTGCATGGTTGAGGTGTACTTGGAGAAGTGACCTGGGAAACACTGAAGCCACACACTGCCTGAGCATCAGTGGATGGTGTTTTTACCCCCAGACACGAGGGGAGTTTCAGCCACAGAAAAAAGGACACACTCTTTCCACCTGTGTGATGTCTTTTTTTTTAATTTTTGAGATTATAATATAATAACATCATTTCTCACTTCTCCTTTCTCCCTCTAAACCCTCTCCCGTATACCCCTC
Organism: Peromyscus eremicus; assembly: GCF_949786415.1. Lineage (NCBI taxonomy): Eukaryota > Metazoa > Chordata > Mammalia > Rodentia > Cricetidae > Peromyscus > Peromyscus eremicus. The sequence continues at coordinate 103,052,597 of NC_081419.1, forward strand.
CTTGATCTCTTTCATGGCTTCTTTTTTAAAATTGATTTTTGTAACATGTATATATAGACATACATATTTCTAAACACAACCGGCTCAGTCTGTATAATGATGCTGGTATACATGTTTTCGGGGCTGACCGCTTGATATTGGCTAGCCAATTGGTGTGCTCTTCGTGGGGAAAATTATTTCTCTCACTCTGAGCGTTCCTTAGCTGCTCAGTTCTTTGTGTAGGGTTGACCCCTTGTGGGTTCCACCCCTTCAACCCCTGTCCACTTTGACATCATGTCTATTGTTGTTGGTTGTCCCTGTTCAGCTCCTGGTTAGTCAATCATGTAGGTGAGACTTTATGGGTGAAGCTTCTCTGACAATCCTAGGAGACACAACCTCACAGCAAACTCCCTGATTCTCTTAGCTCTTACAATCTTTTCTCCCCCTCTTCCAAAATGTTTCCTGAGCCTTAGGAGTAGGTGTTGTGTTGTAGATGTATCCACTGGGACTGGGCTCTACAGCTCTGCATTTTGATTGGTCATGGTTTTTTGTAATGGTCTCTGTCTGCTGCAAAGAGACGTGTCCTTGATGGAGAATGAGGACTATGCTTACCTATGGGTATAAGGACAAATATTTAGAGTGTAGTTCGGGATTGGCTGGTTTAGTAAAGTGGTGGTTGTAGGTCTTCCAAGATCCGTGACTTCACTGGCCCTGGGTAGCTGGCTAGGTTTCCAGTAGCAGGCATGATTTCCCTCTTGTTGAGCAAGTCTTAAGTCCAATTAGAGAGCGGTTGGTCACCATCAAGGTATGCTACTACTGCACTCTGAGAGCTATTGTGCCTTGCTGGTCGTTGTTGTGGTTCATAGGCATCACAGCTGGGAAGGACTGGTGTTTGCTTCCCTCCTTTGGGAGCTTGCTTGTGTCTTCTGGTACCCTGAAAGTTAGTCCTCAGAGAGGAAACATTCAGGTCAGGTCTAGCTCAGGTGGCCTCTGAGCCCTGTGTCTGAAGTACATGGCATCTTCAACAATAAGGGCTTACCTTCCTCCTGGTGGGGAACCAAGAGCACTAGCAACAGCCTAAACGTTTTTGAGAGTCTTAGACGACTCTGACCAGTAACTCAAAGCAGGGCTTTCCATGCCTCCTGTGGCAGACTTTGTTAGGTATTCTCTGTTTCTTGGGGAGCATTGTCAACCCTGATGTGACACTTTAGGACTGTCCCATGACTTCCTGTAAGCAGGTGGCCCTCTTCTTTCTCTTTTTTGACCTGAAGGAGTAGTGTCTAATGTGGGAAAGAGCACATGAAGGGAGCTGTGAGGGTAGCACAAAATCATGGGTGCAGGAGACTCCGGAAATCTCCATTTATGAAGCTTGATTTTCCTCTGAGGTCATCAATGTAGGCTGCCATATATGGCCTGGCAACTCGTCACCCATCCACGCAGGCATGAGTCCACCTGCCTCTGCATCCATTCAACCTGGCCTAGGATCTGTGGACTCTGCCTCATCTATTACTTGCTCATCTGACATTGCCAACACAGGACCCATTTCATAGACATGCTTTTTATTTTTATTTTTATTGTTGTTTTGAGGTCTTTTGATCTTTTCTTTTCTTTTCTTTTGGGGGTGTGTGACTGCTTGCTTTCTTGGAAGGCCTTATGTTCTCTATCATATTCTACCTATTCCTTTGTGAGACTATTTCTCCCTGCACCTGGGCCTTCTGATCTTTCTATCCCAGCCCCCTCAGAGCTGCGGTTACAGGCAAACAAGGGATACCTCGTATGTTACATAGGATCCAAATTCCAATCCTCAGGGTTGTGCAGCGAGCACTCTTAACCACGAGGCCACCTCTCCAGCCCTATTGTTTTAAGCAACATCATTTCATTTAGCTCAGGCTGGCTTCAAAGTCTCTGTGTAGCAGAGGATGGCCTTTTTGCCCACCTATGCAGGCCCGAGACTGAACTCAGGGCCTCATGCCTCCTAGGCAAGCACTCTACCATAAGCACATGCCTAGACCAGTTTTTAAAGGTATCTCCATTTTAAAATGCCCAACTTCATTTACTTTAGCTGTTTCAGAGAGAAAATTTTCTAAAATAAATCACAAACCCGGCCTCCTTTAATTTTTTTTTATTTGAAATTGTATTTTATTTTTGTGTACGGGTGTTTTGCCTGCAGATATATATGTCTGTGTATCACTTGTGTACCTGATGCCTGTGGAGGCCAGAAAAGGGTTTTGGTTGCTCTGGAACTGGAGTTGTAGACGTTGTGAGGTACCATGAGAGGTTGGGAACTGAACCTGGTCTATCTGGAAGAGTCATCAATGCACTTAACTACTTAAGCGTCTCTCCAGCCCCAAACTTGCTTTCCTTTTAAGAAGAGTCCATGCCTGTCATCTAAGTCTTCCTGGATGATCCAGGCCACTGTTCTGGATGAAAGTCGCTGTTCTGTTGTAAGAGCATTTGGGGGTGGGTGGGGAGCTGGGGGCACTAGGGGACATAGGGCTACTCTCTCTCTACACTAGGTGGTCCCAGTGGCTCTGCTTTGCTGTCTCCTTTTGGTACCCTACCCAGAGAGTCTAGGGTTCTGCTTTACCCCCTCTGGCAATTTCTCCTTTATTGTTCTCGAGCTGGGAAATTTATTAACCGGTACTAGACTCGTGTATAAAGAAGAGGCCAAGCTCTTCAGGTATTTGCGAAAGACTCTTTTATAGTTTTATTGTTTATTGTTAAGCACCGAATCCTCACCTTGGAACTCCTGTGCTTGCTTGATTTCCAAACTGCCTCAATTTAGGAGGTCCTTGGCTGTCTAAATCCTGGAACTGGCCTAGGGTAGATTAATTGTTCTTCCTTGACTCTTACCTCTGTCCTGAAGGAGGGAGAGATGGTAAAGCCATCTTTATTGACTCCACCCTCAAAAGAGGGCAGCAGAGGGAGGAACACAGGGTGGGGCCAGGTGGGTCAGGTGGTCCCAAGCTGCTGAGGAACAGGGGGCAGCTGGGCCACGCTGGGAGTTTGCCTGGGACTGGGGAGGGGGTCGCTGCCTCCTCTTGACTCTGGGTGGTGGCCAGTGTGCACGAGCCACAGGAGCCCAGCAGAGCCTGGGTTCCTCTCCAGGACAGATGCATGACTGGCACAGAGGTGAGACGGGCATTTGGCATGGGGGTGGATAAACCTTTAAATGTCCCGCATGTCACAGCAACACACAGTGACTCTTCTCCGTTCACAGTCAGGCATGGGCATCATAGAGACACTTTTCTGTAGATGGCAGTGACTTGTCAGGAGGAAACACTGACTGGACACGTTGGTAGGGAATTCCTTTCATGATTCCCCCAAAGGTCTCTGCCCTTCATCCTGGTGGCATATACTACTCAACTGTGTCAAACACATTTCTGAACTTGAATACACTGACCCCATTCAGAGACTTGCAGCCCCTTACATTGACAATCACCCTTCTCATTCCAAAGATGAATGGTCCTAACATGTTTCCAAACAAAGATTGTGAGCTACTGATTGTGTATACTCACTAGCACACATGCATCCACAATACATGCTCAATGCAAACGCAGACATGTAAACCAATTCTGCAGGCTCAGACACATGCACCCATTCTGCACCCTTACACACATAGCTAGACACACATAACTAATCTGTACACTCTCATGCACACACAGACATGAACACCCACTCTGTATGCTCTATTTTCTCAGACACATGTACTCATTCTGCACACTCACGTGTATGCTCTGACACACGCATCCAATCTGTATCTTTGCACGCACGCATTGCCACATGTACCCATTCTCACTCTTACGAGCATGCTCAGACATACATGCCCACTCTGCACACTTACCAGCAGCAGGGTCTTCAATGCCGGACTGGGGGACAACATCCCAACTCTCTCTTCTTCCCAGGATTTTTGTCAACTGCAGCTTTCACATGGACTACACTGTGGCTGGTAGAGAGGGCTGGAGTGCAGGGCATTTGGGGATGGGAGGGACCATGAGAAAGGCAACCAGACACCAGCGTCAATCTACTCGACCCTTCTGCAGCTTACAAGTCCCTGGCCTGTGAGACTCTGGCCTTCAAGTTGCTGCCTGAACGGCTGATGTGCGCCAGGTGTCCTCATGAGATCCTACATACATGACCCCATCTTCCTTATCAGCTGTGGGAGCTCGGCTGAGGGGAACGCTACGGCTGCTCTGGAACCCTTGTCCACACGCTTTCCCCAGAAGGCTGGTGTTTGACTCACTCTGTGGGAACCTGCTGAAGGTGGGCTCTCACAGAAACATGCTGCTGGATGTCCCTGGCTTCACAACGTCCTTTCAGAGTAAGGGTCAAGAGATAGAGGGGTGGGAGGTGGGAGGCAGCTGGAGGATGGAGGGACTCGGGGGACGGGAGAGGAGTGGCTCTGGATGACTGTCCAGACACCACAAAACAAATGCTAGCCAGACACGACAGAGGGGTAGTGATGGGGGGAGAGACTGGCCAAGGTCTACAGGCCTCGGGGAGCCTCTGAGAGAGGGCTCACTCACCCCACTTCCTCCTAGAACAGAGATGGAGTTTCTACCCCAGCAAGTTCATCCGGAGGGGTCGACTTCCCTCGCTTCCATGTCCTCAACACGCTCTTCAATCTGCCAGGTGAGGGCAGCTGGGGGGTGGGGAGGTGGTCCTTGGGGCCTGGCTCTGGCCTGGTGGACCACTGACTGTCCAGCCTCTCCCTCCCAGAAACCTACCTCTATACATGTCTGGGGGACTCCCTCTCCAGCTGTTCCTCTAAAACCAAGTGTGTCCCACCTTGGCCAGCCTGGGGTGACAGATAGGATGCTGCTGTCCAGGGGCCAAACCCCCAAATGGAGGCACCAGCAAGGGGCAGAGGTTCCTCATCCCAATCTGAAGGGGCTCTAGGGGCTCAGGAGGAAGGGCCCTGCTTTCAGGGTGACCTGTAACCTTGCTGACCCTGAGGGTGGCTTTCAGCACAAGGTGACTTCCTTCCCCAGATGTCTGGGGCATGAGCCCAGGCTGCCCCAGTGAGGTGAGAGGGGTTCACTCTGGTATAGGCTCCGAGGATGGTGATCACTTCAGTCCTCCTGATTAGTTTACTCTGCTCCTCGAGGTCTGTCCCATTGTGACACTGGATATCATCATGGGAACTATCTGTGTCCTTCTGAAGCCTCTTCTAGGATGTGACTGATGATGTGTCCACCTGTCATCGAGTGCCTGGATCCCCAGGATCTCTGACTTATCTGTCCTCGGTGCTCCTGGGCAACCCCAAGACCTCCAGTTCCTACAGACCTTACTCAAGTTTCTGCTGAGGACTTGGGCCCATGCCTCCTTGGCCAATACCCACTGTCTTGGACATAGACATGTAGGCAGGGGTGGACATGCATGCATGTGTGTGTGTGTGTGTGCACATGTATGTACATGCAGGGCTGTCTCAAAGGAAAGCCTCTGGAGGACATGGAGAAATGCATGGAGGAGGATGTGAGTGGGCACAGATCCCAGATCCTGACTGGCTTGTCCCTGTTCCTCGGGTGGCAGGCAGCCCCCTTTTGCTCATCTCTCTCGAGGTTTACACACACCTCTGACTCTTTACTATGGAACCTAGGTTGTGGGTGGCATCCATGGCTTTAAACCCACAAGGGAGATGCCAGCACAGCCCTAGGCGGCCCAGCACTGTGAGGTTGGGAAATCCCTTCTTTGCCCCAGGCATGAGTCTCCATCCTGCTGGCAGGGTGAATGAGGCTGGGAAAGGGTTTTGGGTCACCAACAGTGACTACACCTATACTTGTGAGTGTGTGCCAGAGGTGGGGTGGGTGGGGGTGGGGGTAGGGGTGGGGAGTGAGGCCCTGGTTTTTCTCTATGGCCCCAGGGGACACTGAGACCCTGGAGGGAGGAACAAAGGCTTTCTTACCCCCATCACCCTGTCAGCATCTTGAGTTCTAATTTCTTGACCTTTCAACCCTAATTTTCCTACCATGTTGTGCCTGAGGGCCCAGAATAGGGGATGACGAAGTGAAGGCAGAGGCTGGGTGCCCTCTGGCCTAGCCTAAGTCTGACCTTGATTCCTGCCTGTCCCTACCAGGCTATCATGACTGACCTATTTGCTGTCGGTGAGGCACATGTCTTAGGTTTGAGGGGTTAGGGCAGGAAGGTATGTATGTGGAAAGGGCAGGAGGGCCAGCCTCTCCTAGTCCATGAGGAGGAGGTATGTGAATGGTCTTTTTCCATGGGTGGGCCTCTCTGGAGCCTCTGGGTGGGTGGGGCAGGACCACTTATGTCCTCCTCAAAGGCCTGTTAAGACAGTAAAATATGCTGGGCAGTGGTGGCACACACCTTTAATCCCAGCACTCGAGAGGCAGAGCCAGGCGGATCTCTGAGTTTGAGGCCAGCCTGGTCTACAGAGTGAGATCCAGGACAGTCACCAAAACTACACAGAGAAACCCTGTCTTGAAAACAAAAACATAAACAAAAACAAACAAACAAACAAAACACACACAAAAAAGAGAGATAGTAAGATATTTGGGGAGGACTTGGGTGGGGTGAACTAAGTGTCTGGCAGGTCCAGGAGATCAAGGGACAAGCCTTAAGCTCTAATCAAGTATTGCTGGGTGGGTGGTAACTGTGGTCCTGTTCTGTGGCCCTGGAGCTCTCCACTGTGAGCATCTCTGGAGGCTTGTCTAAGAGTTCACGAGGGTAACTCCTGCCCCCTATACAATTACCATTGGTCATTTACTGTCTGTCTTGGCTAGGGATGCTGTGGATCAAGCCTCCTGGTTCCAGGGCCCTGGGGTGTCTCATTGGTCTGGGAGGTTGGTGGGCAAGGGGCAGACAGTCGCAGGGTCACACTTCTTGGGCTGTGTATGCCCTTATACATGTCCACGTTCCTGAACCCTGTCCCCTAGGCTGCCCTCACCCAGAACCTAGAGGTCCTACCTTGACCCGATCGTGGTAGACACACAGAAGCCTCGCTGTTTTTGCAGAAAGGACGGTCCTGAGGCAGGTCAAAGTGGTAATGGCAGTTGCTGATGTCTTGTTTTGTGGCGGGGAGGCTCCTGACCTTAGAGGTGACCTCACCTGTGGCTGCTGCTGGCTCGGCCAGCTTGCCTGTCCCTGGAGACAGGAATCCAAGAGACTGCTTTAGGGTCTGGTGACATTCTTACTCCATCACTGCCATAGTAGTCCCGTCACACAGATCTCCCCAGCCCTCTCTGACCCGAGATGGCGTGGTTCTCTTGGCTCAGGGCTCCTTCTGCCCCTCCAGGACTCTGGGAAGCTCTGTGTGGCTTCCTATACTTGTCCCCACCAGCCCCGTGTTGTCTACTCTGTAGGTACCGGCTGCAGCTACCTTCTCCTATGCTACCAGCACCCCCAAGCTTCCACCCCAGGGCAGAATGGTGAGCAAGCATTTGTCTTACTTTGCTGCAGCGGGAGCATCAGACATGGTATATGGGATTTTTGGAGTGGGGGAGATGGACGTCCTGTACATCGGGGGCCACGTCTTTGGGGACATTGTCAAATTTAAGAAGTGGCAGGGCTGGCATACTTGCCTGGGAGTTTCTGAGCTGCCCTGGGAGCTGAGCATCTGTGTGAGAGAGAAAGGTGAGCCGGGAGGGCGGCTGTATTCCTGTCTTCTGTGAGGGGACTCTCATCTACCATGTGATTTACAGGAGGAGATCTGAAATTTACACAAGAAAGCAGAGACCTTTTTAAGAGGTCTGTTCAAAATCACAGAGGTGAACAGGTCCCCATTTTCTGACTTATGTCTCCAAGATGATTCCAGCCCGGGTGGGTTTTCTCTCGCCCTTCCCCTACCTTCCCTGAAGATTTAGTTTGTGGGAAAGGCATGCTTTCTCACCCGTGAGAGATCAGGGCTTGCTTGCTGTGAGCTCAAACAATTTCAGGTGTGCTGTAAGCACTGTTGGGTCTGAGTCACTGCCTTGTGACTGTTGGAAGCCTGGCCACCTGACTCCCTGAGTGTTTCGGTCATCTGTCAGACATGGCCCGTGCTGCTGCGTCTTCTTTGCTCTGGGTTTCGTCTTATCTAATCTAAGGGGGTAATGTAGGTTATGGCTAGGGGAGCAGAGACCTTTGGTTGGGAGCTGACAGACAAAAGTGATCAGGGACAGTGGGTAACCCAAGGCTGTTACTTACCCTTGCTGTCTCCTGTCCCTGTTATTCAGAGCTGTCAGAGCATCTGGAGAGGCTAGACACACACCTGGTGGATCTGTAAGAGTGCTGATTTTCCCGAAGGTGGTCAAGGTGAGGGATGAGGGCTGGTGGTCTGGCCTGAGCTCACACAGAAACCTAGAGGATGTGTTTTGAATCAGGCTTCCGTAGTGACACCACTGAACCCCCAGGGGTCATGCTCGCTCAGTGCTTCCCTCTAGGCCAGTTCCTTCTAACCCACTGGGCACAGACTCAGGGGCTGTCCTTTCACGCATGTGCACACAGCCCATGGGTGTTCCCCTCTCCTCTGACTCCTACTCTTTATGCTCTGTATCCCCTAATGCTCTGTGTGCCCTCCGCATATGGGGCCGAAGAAGGTCATATCCCTCTCCTCTCCTGGATCACGTTGCTATTTTTGAACCAGGAACTTGGAAGGGAGCAGTTGTGGGTTACAAGCCCTCAGCTCCGAGGAGATTCAGGTAAGTGCTATGTGGTGAGAGAGGAGAGATAAAACCAAGAGGAGATGAGTGAGCCTTCCCTTGCCTGTCTAGGTCTAGTCTAATTTGTCTATTTATTATGCCCCGCTATTTGGTTTTCTCCAGGTTTGCCGGAGTATCTCCTGAGCTTGTCTTACAGTGCCCTCTGCTGGTTAGTATTCTAAACAACCGTAGCACGCTGTAGTAGAAAGGTTACAATCAATCCTGTTTCTGGGACTTGCCTCTCTCTGGCCCCTCAGTCCTCACCCTGAACACTCCTCAGGCACGCCTGACTTCTAGGCTTGGCCTCTTGGGGCTGACTACATAGCTATGATGGAAGTCTGCGATGCCATTGGAGAAGGAGCCTGAGAAAAAGGGATTCTGGGCCAGTGAGTTGACGGGTCTTGGGAAAAAAGAAGAGAGGAAAACATTCCCCTGTGGCATTACTGAGCAGCAAAGTTGATTCCCACAGACCACTCAGGTAGAAGGGTTCCAGAAAAATCTAGAATTCCAGGAAATCCTAGGCTCAGCCACATCAATGACAAGGACATTGGCAGAGTCATTTGCGGGTTATAAAGTTTAAGACACCTAGAATGTAGCACACTGAGTGTCCATTTGGTCAGGCAGGCAGGCACATCTGAGTGTCCCCTTGGTCTGGTCAGGTAGGCTGGCAGGGACTCATGTTCTTACAGTTGAGGAGGAAGAGGTCCAGAGATGAGAAAACCGGTTGGAGCTAGTTCTTCATAGCCTGAAAAACAGGACCTGAAGAAGAGTTGTGGACCCACCAGGGCAGTGACTGTAGGGTGGGCTTGTGGACATTGCCTCGTCCTCTGTTGTGTTCAGACCTGGCTGATCACTATTTTGAGCCAGGCAGGTCAAACTGGGGGAAGGCAGGAGCAGCATCTGAGCAAAGTGGAGAGATATTCTGTCCCCAAAAGTTGGGGGCACAGCTCTGTTCAGGGTGCTTACCTAGCATGCACGAAGTTCCAGGTACCAGCCCGGCACTGAAAATAAAAGTCCCATAGAATGAGCATTGAGTATGATGGCACATGCACATCTTTTCACTTGGAGTGCTGAGGCAGGAGAATTGCAAGTTCTAAGATAGCCTGAGCTACATAATCTAGATTATGTTCTCCAAACAAACATACAAAGAAACAAAACAACCAACCAGCTACTCAACCAAGCCCAAAATACCCAAACTACTTGTGTGCAGCCGTGGTTTAGAAGTCAAAGCTCCTTTCCTGTGGATGGGCACAAGCCTCAGTCCCCAGAGGGTTAGGACAGGAGCAGGGCTGGCTGGCCTGGCCCCATCAGGGGTCACACTCAGGGGTCACGCTCAGTGCCAAGGGCGGTGCAGAAGGAGGTGAGCTGGGATCTGTATTCATCAGGTTTCCCTCTGGCCAGAGGGTAACCTGGGAGCTGGACCTGTGAGTCAGCACCACAGGCAAGCTGTTCCGCCAGACCCTCTTTACTAGCCAGCTAAGCAGACGCCATACCATCGCCTGCCTTCATTTCCTGCACTTCCCACTCAGCTCGCTATTTTGGACAGTCCCTGAGCTGGTGAGTCTCTGGTGCCTCTCCCTGAGCATCCCTGACTCTCCACCCAAGAAGGACTCACTGGTTCTCTACCCCTTCAGGACCTTGCAGGGTCCTCAAGTCTATTAACCAACCTGTAGACATCGTGGGGCCAGAAGCTTTCAGATACTGGGTTCACAACTCTTAAAAACAAACACACACAAACGAAGCAGGAGTTGTTAGGTTTTTACAGGGAAGACGCTGCTGCCGAGGATGGTCTTTCTCCTGTCTAACCTTCCACTCCTGTTTTAGAGTGAGGGCCTGCTGTCTTACTCCCCCTGGTGGAAATAATGATGCTTCCCTTAGCAGGCAGGCATGCAGTGGCTTCTGGGGACCAAGCAGCAGATGATTCAGGAAAGGCTGTGCTGGCTTCCTTCAGGGAGACCCTAGCATGCTCCTGGGTTCAGCTCAGGGAAGTGAGGATAGTTGTGATCGCACAAGCCAGAGTTCATGGGACACAATTTGTGGGGCTCTCTGGAGCTTGCTGGACCACTGAACGAACTCCCCTATTTTATCCTGTAGATAGCAAGCTGGGTTAAGGATCTGGACTCCCAAGTAGATTTGGTGAGGGGAGTGTTCACTGGACCTGCTTTTTCTTCTGTTCTCACAGGCCATCTCACATTCTCTGATGCTCAAGAGGGGACTATTGAGTGTCCTCTGTGTTTCTTGCATGGGTAGGACACTTCTCAGAGTCTGCTTAATGCTTAATGCAATCCAGCCAGTGTCCAGCTCTGCCTTTACCATTGCTGAAATGGCATTTCAGAGAATCGAAGTCATTTTCTGTTACACTGTCAGTAGCGCACGGAGCTGGGGTTTCACCCCGGGGCTGCAAGGCTATGCTCTGTGCCCACCCCACATTCTCAGGTGGCTGCTGCAAAGAATTCTTTGCAAGGCTGAGAGTCCCAGGCACAACCATCTGTGCCGTTAGGTGTCATTGCTAAGTAGACATAAGGTAGGAAAGAAAAGACAGGCCTGAGTGACAAGGGGCAACATTGAAAGAAGTCTGACCTCTTGGCCTGGGGATCTTGAGGAAGATAAGTTTAGCTGCCAGAACTTTCTTTGCTCTGTACTCTCTGTGGGCTCTTTCTGCAGCAACTGTGGGCAGGAACCTAGCACTGTGGGTGGGGAGACTATGCATATCTCTGAAGTCTTGGGGGTTCATCTCCGTCCATGCTCATCCTAACCGATGCCTCATGAGTTGGTTGTGGAGAAAGAACGGGCTAGCCTGGACCCTGCCTTCTGCTTCCTCTCCTATAGTCAGAAGGTGAGTGACTAGGAGCTGCGGACTCCTCTCTACAGCAGAGCTGGGAGGAGCCATTTCATCGTGGCTGACAAACTGTGGCTTGTGGCTATAATGGGGTGGAGCAGTCGTGGCCGACACAGAGGCACTCACAGAGACCTTTTGTTTTGATTAGAGAATTATATTGATTTTTAAAATTATGGAGAAACTGATATTGTTTATGAATTCCAATTCGGTTAGTCTTGGGATTTTGCTTTCAAAATTAGGGACATTAGGTTTTTTTAGGGCCACAGTATCTGCTCAGTAGCTAACTGTTGGTGCCCTGTAATCAACCTTTAGTGATAAGTGTTGGTTGGTTGGTCCATCACCCTAACCCACCCACTCTGCTGCGGAGGAGAGTGTGGGGCATGTACTCTCCTGAGTTGGAGTCTTTAGACATGAAGGAGGAGGAGATCTTTTGAGTTCAGGGCTGGGACTCCTGCTGTCATGAGAGACCTTATGTCCACCCTGACACTCTTGGGGCTTGCTTATTAAAATGTCTTCTTCTGGGTGTGAGCAGATGCAGTGTGTCTACTGTGTGCCACACTCCTGCCTGGAGGCAGTGTAGAACAGGAAGGGGAAGGAACTGTGAACAAGCCCTGCTCAGGAGACACCCAGGAGGCCAGGGCAGTCATAATCTTGAACCTGCTCTTTGTACATCTTCTTCCTGTCAGCCCACCAGCAGTGGGGCCACTTCCACCAGTACCGTGGGTTCTCCCTGAAAACGCGTCTCTGGTTCCAAGCTTTTATCCTCGTCCAGACTAAGGCATTTGGACGTGTTTGACTCCACTGGGCAGTCACTTTCCATACCACTTTCTTTGTTCCTTATAAGACCCCCAAGCAGACAGAGCTGAAGACAAGGCAGGTAGCATCGCAGCTGATTCAGTCCTGGACATGGGCTGGCATCATGGCTTATCATCTGCTTGAGATGTTTTTCAGGTAACTGGAGATGGATGAAAAAGGGAAAAGGCAAATGTGCTGGAGATTCTTTTTTGTTTGCTTGCTTTTTTTTTTTTTTTTTTGACAGGGTCTTTTTATGTAGCCCTGGCTGTCCTGGAACTCACTCTGTAGATCAGGCGGGCCTTGAACTTATAGAGATCTGCCTGCCTCTGCTTCCCGAGTGCTGGGATTAAAGGCATGTACCACTATATCTGGTCACATTGAAAACTCTTGTTGAACTAACTTGGAGCCTGAGAATTCTTTTTTGGGAGGGGCAGTATTGCTGTTACCTTAGAAGGCATCCTTGATGGCTGTTGAGCCTTTTGAAAGTGTGTGAAACAAATGGAAATGAGATATTTTAACCAGTTCTTCCAAGGTTGCATCACGTTCACATATAATTTTATTTCTAAATATGTCTTTTAAAAATAGTATTTCTGTGAACTTTGTGTTTCAAAATTTATAAAACCTGCTTGGCTGGATTGTCTCGTTAGGCCGGATTGTCTTGTTAGGCTGGATTGTCTCTGTTCTGTCATCCTGGGTCACTGTGACAGATGATTCATATATGCATCAGAATACATCAAAAGTCATCCTCATAACTGGATTATTTTGATAGGAGCCTCAGTGTTCTGAGATCCTGGCTTTAATTCCCTCCTACTGTTCAGTTTTTGTCTTAGTGGAGACAGCTGCTGTTATGTCTGAGCCTGACCCTACCCACTGGAGATGACGGAATGAATCCTTGAGGGAATAGGCACCCTTGAGGGGACAGGCCTGATAGTGCGTTTTTCCAGGTTCACTCTCTGGGTCAGAAGTGTGAGCATTTAGAATGTCTGAGGGTGGGTGACGGGCATGGGCACTCAGGGAGTGACTTTCTCATTCCTCCTGTGCATTTCAGAAACATCCAGGTTTGGCATTGTTCAGGCCTCTCCTCCCTAAAGTACTTCCAGGCCCCAGGGTCTACAGGGTCCTGCTCCAGACACGGACTAGGCACCACTGGCTTTGTGTCTTTAAACACCAATTCATTACTGAGGGGCTAGTAGTATTTTTTCAGTTAGATTGTTTATCCCTTAAGGCCCATCCACTACAAAGCCAAGATTATAAAATCTCACAGGATTTCCCTCTTGAGTAGAGGACCAAGGTACAAAACATCAAAAGTACCCGAGGGGCCCAGGGAGGGAGGAGAGAAAAGGAAAGAGAGGAGAGGTGGCCACAGGGCCTTTATGCAGTTTCTCCAGGCCTAAAACATTCCTGTCTCTTCAGTTCCTCCTGTTCCTCTTCAGGCTTCAGGGCATTGCTGCTACCCTGGCTAGACTGGTGTGTTCTCAGCTCCTGACCAGAGACCGCTCTTTCGAGGACTTAAACATACATCTGTGACTGTGATTACAAGTCCCCACTAACTCCTCAGCTCCTTGGGGTCAGGCCATTTGGGCCTGCCATCCTTATCTCTGGTGTCTGCAGCATGCTGGGTATTTTACTGAATGAGGAGCTGTGTGTTGCCTTGGAGAACGTCAGGGGAAGGGGTGGAGCAGAGAATACGGTGTAAGAAAGAGGAAGTGGGAACAGGCGATAAGTTTTGACTTGGGACTCTACCCTCAGGAACTTGTCTGGGGCAAGATAGGGTAGCACAGAGACCTCAACTTGAGAGCTAGTCAGATAGTGCAGGCTTTATTTTTAAATCTATACTCATTTATCTATACTTTAGAGATGTATGACAGGAATACGTAGCAGACACCCGGCAGTCATGTCTCGCTTACATATGTACCCTTTTAAGTTCATAGGTCTGACAGACATTTCCAAGCTTTCTTTGAAGATGAATAGGGACATGTGGCCTCCTCTTCCTCCTTCCCAGGGCTAGAGCTGGTTGTGACCCGGCTTTGGTCACTTCCAAGAGGCTCCCAGAGAGGGTTGGCAGAGCCCCAGGATGGATCCGGACTGTGCCCGACACCATCTTAGTAATGCACACTTTCACTGGGCCTGCTGAATTGAGAGCTGCGTTTCCATTTGAGACTAGTTCCGGCAGCTGAGCCAATGTCTTAGTTCCGGCCCCACATCTCCAGCAGCAGGTTGCTTCTGGGGTAGCAACCCAGTGGTATGTGAGTGACCTAGTCACTGTACTCGAAGAATAAATGACAGCACTTTCTCCATCAGTGACCCTATTTCTAGCCCCACCCTCTTTTTGGTGATATATCATATATATGCACATATATGTATATATGCATATACACCCCCCACTGCATACATGAGTGAAGGCCAGAGGGCCTTGGGTGTCCTACTCTCCCACTCTCTGTCTTTCAGACAGTCTCTTTGACAGCCAGCAGGTCCCAGGGGTCCTGCTGTCTTTGTTCCACACAACTCCGGGCTTCCGGGGCACTCATCACTCTGCTCAGCCTCTTATGTAGGCGTTGGGGATCCGAAAGCAGGTTCTTCTGTTTATACAGCAAGTGTGTTCACACTGAGTTGTCCTCTCAGCCCAGGCGGCTCTCACTTGCTAAACCAGGGACAGTTCAGACTTTCTCAGATTTGCTCTTTCCCCTCCATCACCCTCCCACTGCCTTATGTAAGCCAGGTGTCAGGAGTTCTAGACCTGGAGCCAGATGGCTCTGAGATAGAGATCCTACCATGTCACTTTCTGCCTGTCTTACTCACTGTTCTGTTGCTGTGACAAAACACCATGACCAAGGCAACTTACAGAAGAGGGCATTTAATAAAGACTTACGGTTTCAGAGGGTGAGTCCATGACCATCATGGTGGGGGTCGTGGTAGCAGGCAGGTGGAAAGAGACTAAGAATGGCATTGGCTTCTGAAACCTCAAAGCCCACCCCAGGGACACACCTCCTCTAACAAGGCCACATCTCCTAATCCTTCCCGAACAGTTCCACCAACTGCAGAACAAGCATTCAAACATATATGAGCCTATGGGGGCTTAAGTTTTTTTTTTTTTTTTTTTAAATCTATGTGTATGGGTGTTTTCCCTGTGTGTGCTCACAGAGGTGCCAGAAGAGGGTGTTGGATCCTCTTGGAATTAGGAGTTACAGATGGTGGTGAGCCACCAAGTGGGTGTTGGGAATTGAACCTGAGTCCCTGGGAAGAGTAGCCAGTGCTCTTAACCCCTGAGCCATCTCTCCAGCCCAGGCCTTTCTTTTTCTTTTTTTTTTGAGACAAGGATTCTCTATGTAGCTTTGCGCCTTTCCTGAAACTCACTCTGTAGACCAGGCTGGCCTCGAACTCACAGAGATCCGCCTGCCTCTGCCTTCCAAGTACTGGGATTAAAGGCGTGCGCCACCACCGCTCTGCCCTGTTTTTATTTTTTATTAGGTAATATTATTTCCTTCTTGGGTCTCTGAGGGAGTTGAAGATTAGTTAGTTATAGTTGAACATTAGATAGTTATAGTTTTCTTTGTTAAGAAACTCACTAAAGAGGTGTAAGTGTATAAATTTGAAAGACGTTATAAGATAGTTCTGTTAGTAATATAAGTTAGGATAGAAAGTGAATCAGGTACATTTTGGACTTACCAAAACAGGATAGATAAAGGAATTATTTTCTCTGAATTTGTCAAATACAAATGAACTAGACATTGTTTAGGTATTTATTGCTTGTATATGTGGTATATAGTTATTGTACTTTTGTCTATAGCTTTTCCTTCTTATATTAGTTATAACTTTTTTCCTTTTTTCTTTTTATTAAAATAGAAAAGGGGAAAAAAGAATTTGTACTGTATCAAGCTGATAATAGAAAAAGAAATAAAAATGAAAAACAACAACAACAACTACAACAAAGTAAGTCTCTACAAAGTGCCTCAGAGTGAAGGTGGTTTTCTACAGTCATAGCATCCTCAATTGTTTTCATGACCAGAGGCTCCGTTAAGTCTGATGAGGCTTTGAAAACCTCCAACTAGTTCTTTGAAGCCAACCCTTGTCAGACACTACAGTTGAACCTGCACTGTATTCCAGTGTCTGGGAGGGACCGCCAGGCACCCTGCAGGGAGCTGGGGATGAAGAGGGCAAAACTCCTCCATCCTGAGGCCTGTGAGGACTGAAGCCAGAGTCTGAGGTTTGAGGCAATTCTTTCCTCCTGGGGGGCCTTGCAGGACTCTAGCTTGCTGATCTTAACGCTTCTCCCAGTCTTGTGGCCACTACACAACCCTCCAAGCTGGCTGCATGATTTCCCGCATGCTGGTGGAGATGGACATCTATCTCTCATGGAGGGCTACTTCTCTGGCACCAAGGCTTTCTAGGTCAGTTTTAGGAATCTTGGTGTTATAAGCCTGATCTTGAGAGGTGAACCTGTTTCCCTCATACCAAAAATCCAGTTCCTCATGAGGCTCATGGTGAGATCCTTTATTCAGGCTACAAATTCAGGCACCCCGTGAGGTTCTTGGGGTATCCATCAGTGTCGCCCCTGAGGAACCCCTACGGGTCTTGCTAAGCCACCACTATAACAAAGTGAACAAACAAGCAGGGATGAACAACTATTTAATGGTTTTTATTTTAGATATTACTTAGTAATAATAGTAACAAAGCTGAATTTAAAATGTGCTGACTAGGCTTTCTATACAAAATATTTACAAAACAACTCTGGTTTTCCTCGCCAAGAGCAGTTGCCCAAGGAGAAAAAAAAACCACAGCCATATTCTCACGGCCTCTTCAGGCTACGAGTCCCTGAAACAGAAAACCATGGACGCAGTAGGTGCTGTCCCCACACTTTTGCTTTTACTTGAAGCATTTCTGCATAACAAGTGCAAAATGAGGATTGTACCTAATAAATACCTGGGTGGCCACGCCAACTCTGGATTGTGCTTCACTAGAGGACACCCACCCAGAGAGAACAAGAGTCACCCTCATCTATAGGGTCGCTATGATGGAAGTCAGAGGACACCATGAATGTCATCTGGGAGCTGAGTATAGGCATGGCTAGCCCAATCTTCTCTGATGTGTGGGGTTTGACCATCCCGCCTGGTGAGCTGGGTTCAAACCCAAATCTTTCCATCCTAGGAACCTGCCCTCCTGGGTACAGTGGATGCTAAGAGGAAAGTCAGTCAGACCACAGCATCAGCCTTTGGGATGAAAAATAACTACAGTAGAATTATAGTAGATCAGCAAAGTATATTGATACTCTGAACTTATGTATGCTGTAAAACTATCACAAAGTATGCAACAAAATACATGAACCAAAAGTCTTTGTGGGATATACAATTTGAGAGTAAACACAATGCATTACTTCCTTAGCCGCAAGAGTCTCTCTTCTGGGCCATGGTGTGTCAGTGGACATTTATTTCAGGCCATCTTAACAAGGGCATTTCTTATCTCTTGCAAGTCCTGAAAAAAACCCCATTTAAACAAAAACAAACAAACAAAAAATCAAAAGATCATGATTCAAGGACTTCAAAGCCTAGTGACACAGGTAAGGCCTCATTTTCCCGGAAGACAAAGTACTCTGTTTTGTCCCCTTCCAGTAGCTCGTTAAGAGAAGCCACGACGACATCATGCTCCTGCAGCATTTCTGGGTAGCGGGCCACTGCTCGCTCGATCCTGGCCGAGCGCCTCACGGGAGTGATGAGCTTCATGTCTTGTACTTCTGGCACACCACATATTCTGAAGGAGACCAAAGGATGCGTTCAGAGCCTTCACAGCTACAGCAACATTCTGTTTTTATTCTGTGTTTCTTACTAAATCATAAAGCATAACTGACATCTCACTGTAAGCTGAGCAGGAGACAAGTCTGCAGTAGTTCTCAACCTACAGTGGCTTTCTCTGATGCCCAGAAAGTACTGGGTGGTGGCCACATACATGCTCCTGCATGGTGTTGTGTTAGCATTAGGATTTTATGAATGAAGGGTGAAAATGGTTTTGATTTGAAGCTAACTGCTTTACAATTGCTATTTGTTTGTCTCATAAACTTCTGAGGGTTTTGAGGAAACTGGCCTAATACCAAACTTGACTGCACTGGTGACTTCAAAGAGTCCTTCTAGTGTTGACTATACATCACTCAAAATCTGTTAAGATACTGGACCAAACCATGTACTGAAGCTGGGACAACTGAGAATCTTCCTTGTAAACTTCCCAACGTATTCAGGGACCTTTGCATGCACGACTGGTCTAAAATTCACAACACTACTGCCTGCATTAGCTTACGCAGAACTAGAGGGCAGGTCTGCTAAAAAGTGCTTCTAACAATCATTCTGGAGCCAGTGGGAGGCGAGCTTCAGACAGCCTGACTGCTTTCATGCATCCAGAAGCCAACCACAGTGGGGCAATGGTGGCTAAGTGGTTAGTCTAGCTGTGCTTTCCGGGGAAAGGAAGGCCCAGAACCGCTGAGCTGGTGCTCCTGTGTGGAGTCCTTCCAGAATCACGAAGAGAGGAGAGATACTAAACTTACTTTTTGGAAACGACATTGACCCACTGCCATACTGCCTTACAGTGACAGTGCAGTTCTGCCTGGAACGTAACCTCCTAGGAAACAGAAGGCTCTAGAAGTCTCTTAACATACTCAGCTTCCCTCACTGTTCTCACAGGGCTGGACACGCCCCTTCTCTCCCACACTAACTGGGGAGTTAGTGCTCCCCATTCCTGTCTGTGCCCGGCTGGCAGGACAAAGAACAGTGGAGAGGTGGGGCTGGATGCAGGAGGGTGTGGCTCCATGCCAGCACCTGCCAGACTCTGCAGCATGGACTTCACTGTAGTTGTGTCTTTTTAGGGTGGAGCAGGGGGTGGTATATATGCAGACTTGCCTGTCAATGCTTCTAACTTCTAGTATCCTCAGCCCCTTCCCCAATGCCAAAGACCGTGATTTGGGCATCTTTGCCAATTGAAGATGGATCCTGGGTCTCCTGTCAGCACTGATCCTCTCCTCTGTTTCGATGCCCTGAGAGCTCTCCGGGACTCCTCACTGACCTAACCTCTTTGCAGAGGCATCTATCAACCACTGCTTCTCTGGCTGGGTGTGAAGGAAACTGAGAGTTCAACTAGAGTTAGTTCTGTGCTCAAAAGCCTGCTGGAGTTGGCTTACCTAGGGAGAGGGGCGATCTGCAGTTTGATCCTAGGGTTATCCCATTCTGCCGTGGTTATTAGTGGAGCTGCTGTAACCTGCTCTCCTTCTGTTAGAGAAGGACATGACTGCCCAGATTCCTCCTTCTTGGCCAGCTCGTCCACAGATGTGACATTAGTTCCAGCAGCTAACGAGTCAGAGGTGACTGCTGTGTACACAAGGCCAGGAAGGGACGTAAGAGTTAAGCAATTTAATAATTAAACTAAAAATCAGTAAAACAAGAGGGCATCATATACAGTGACTTTCCCATGATCCTCATGGAGTCTGTATGGCAAATGAAGAGCTAGGACTGCAACTGGCATTTATGTTCTTTTTTTTCTTGCCGTATTTTTTAAAAAAATAGTATTTTCTTATTCTTGGAAACTTTCATACATTTATAAAATGTATGTTGATTATATCCATCCACTGCTACTCTCCTCCAGTTCTTCCTAGTGCCCCCTTTCCTGCTGAGCTCCACGGCAACGCCCTATGACATCAGGCCACCTTACTAAGCAGCCCTCCAGACACCTTTCGGGCATTTTACCAACTGAAGATGGACCCTTGATCCCTTTTAGCACTGGCCACACTCTGACTGCCTATTCACTCTCATGAGAGCAAGTATCTGAGATACAGTCTCCTTGTGAGTCTCCCATCGAATAGTTCAACTCTGTTCCTCAAATTACTAGCTACTTAGCTGTTATTCCATAGGACTTCATGGTCCTTAGTTAAATCTCCTCCTCCTCTTCCTCTGTCTCCTATTTTTAAAGGTCTTACTTTGTAGTCCAGGCTGGCCTTGAATCAAGGCAATCCTCAGCCAGGATTACAGGCATGAGCCATCATGGCCACCTTAAATCTATTCTTAAAGGAAAACTATTTGCCATCTAGGATACTAAGAGCTCATTTTATTTTCCAAAGACAGGACACACTTTCCCTTCCCACTCCTATATAAAAAGTATCTTACACATTATTATATGTCACCGAGTTTGGTACCATTACTTCCAAGGACACATTCTTTAAGGTTCTGAATAGTGACCATGATGGCCAAGTAAGAGGAGAGACTCTTGAGAGACAACATGAGTTTAGATGAGTGACGGTAACTTAGGGGTGATTAAACACACAACTTAAACCACGGTGTCTCTTCCTTTTGTCTCCCTCTCTTGGTAAACAGTCATTTGTGTTTTCCCACAGAGGACTCCAGGAAAGCAGGACACTAGTCCAGGCTGCTGTGGTGGACAAAACTTTTGTTCAGCATTGGGCATATATTGACTTGTAATCACAGAAATAAATCGGTGGATGATTACAGCTAAAAAGGGCCAGGCCACAAAGACCAAGAGGCGGGAGGTGTTTCAGGGCCTCATTCCACTGATCTCCTACATGCTCCATGATGATTTTTACTTGCACATCTCAAGGGAACGAACTCAAATACAAAACTAACCATACCCTCCGTGCTTCTGCTTGGATCCTGCAGAATGTTCAGAACTTCCTGTAGTTCTTGTACTGGCTGGAGGCAGCAAAATAAACAACTGGTATTAAAAGCATTCATGGAAAAACTGAGCTAAGGACTTTTGCTTAGCATCAAATAAACCTTCTGCAATAAAAATGTTTTCTTTTTAAATTGCATATTCAGAGATAAACACACTTAAAATAGTTCAGTTTTAAAGATTCATGAGCAAAACAAAGAAACAGAAAATGTTGATTAAATTCCATACCCAATTTCATTAAGAGATGTGTTCAAAGCTGTTTATAATAATTTTCTCTAAATCAAATTTTCTTTTTCCATTAATTTATATATCATTAAAGATGTGTTCCTATATAAAGATTCTAGCTTAGAGATATAAAGTTAACTATATAGATAGAAAACGCATCAAGTACTGTCGTTGTCAGTTTAATTCTTGTTTTCGTGATAGAAGGTATGTGTGCATTTCAGAAAGCCTGAACCATAGGTTAACTCAAGGAAGAGTTTTACCCAGAGTCCCATGATGCAGTCTTTTTTTTTTACTCTTTTCTGTATCTTTCCCTGGCCTCTCCTTTCTCTCCTTTCTTTAGTTTATGTATCTTAAACAGCAGGACAAATCAACCAAGCAAAGGAAAACAAAAAACTCCAGGCATAGAAAACCATGTAAACCACATCACAGAGCATGCCGCAAAGTCAACTGCTGTTTCTCCCTGGGAATATTGTATTTGGAATTTTTTTCCTGACTTGGTACTCTGTATCAAATTAATAACACACACACACACACACACACACACACAGAGAGAGAGAGAGAGAGAGAGAGAGAGAGAGAGAGAGAGAGAGAGAGAGAGAGAGAGAGAGAGAATTGACCAAGTATGGTAACACAGTCCTTTAATTCTAGCACTCTGGACTCTGGAGGTAAAAGCAGGCAGATCTTTGAGTTCCAGTCCAGCCTGGTCTACATAGTGAGACCATATATTTGTCTCAATAAAACAAAACAAAAAAGCCCACTCCAACAAAAACAACAAACAAATAAAACCCAAACCGAAGAACAAAGCCAACCGATCGAGTGATGCTGTAAGCTTCTGAAGTGGGGAATATACATATATACACTAATGAATCTGTGTTATAAAGACTTACATCAAGTAAGTGATGCTGTAAGCTTCTGAAGTGGGGAATATACATATATACACTAATGAATCTGTGTTATAAAGACTTACATCAAGCATATTTATTATTAAATTTTTAAGACAAGGTATTTCTCTGTAGTCTAAGCTAAGCCAGGCTATGTAGACCAGTCTAGTCTCAAACTCATGGCAATTCTCCTGCCTCAGCCTCCCAAGTGTTGAGATTACAGGGTAAGCCCAGCTCCATGAAGCATATTTTGCATCTGTATAGACTTCTGTTAAAGACGGTAGACTAAAAACACATTTATTTCTAACTTCTCTTGAAATTCTACTGAAATGAAAATAAAGGATTAAAAAGAGGCACAGGAAAGAATAAACAGCAAGATTTTGGAAGCTGGAATGGTGGAAAGGAGAGCCAACTGTCTGAGAGAGCTGAATCTTGGGCTGGAGTGTGGCTGAGGAAAACCCTGCTGTGTATCCCAGAGCTTCCAAACTCAAGGGCAGGAGGTGAGGCCTCTGCTCATCAAGTCTGAGACCTCCAACTCTACCCTAGACTCCAGCCCCCTGCAGCCTGGTGCTTGTGCCCTACCAGCTTCACCCTAACAGAAAACTGGGACTTTTCTCACATTCCCAGGGGACATCATGTAAGACCCGGGTAGGTGACTAGTTGAAAACAGGATAAACAAAATCTCCAGGCTGTGGAGACCCCCAACACTGGCAGCACAGTTTCTAGCTCCCAGGAAGGAGGCTGGCAGAACCTCCCCGAGATAATCTGACGAGCTGAAGAGAAAGACCTGAAGAAACTGATACCAAGGGTTCTCCAACCAGCCAGTGCAGCCGGCCAGCTCACCCTACTGGAAAGCCCCATACATGTGGCCAGAGCTTGTGTGTGTGTGTGTGTGTGTGTGTGTGTGTGTGTGTGTGTGTGTACATGCATGTTCAGTGTGTACATATGTGTATGTGTGTGCACACATGTGTGTAGAGTCTTTGTCATTCCTCAAGAACCACCCGCCATGCTTTCTGAGACAGCATCTTTCACTAGGATCTGGGAGTCATCAATTAGGCTAGGCTGGCCAGCTAGAAAGCTCCAGGGATCCACCTGCCTCTGCCTCACCAGTGCTGGAGTATAAGTGTGTGCCACCTTGACTGCTACTTTATATGAGTGCTAAGAATCAAAGTCAGATCTTCACGCTTGTTCAGCAGGCACTTTATTGAATGAGCTACCTTCCCAGCCTCCACAGCTTTGAATACACGTTTCCAGTCCACCTGTGTGCGCACACATCCATCCATCCCAACTTCAGCCGCATCTGAATAAACCCTTCAATGAATGATGGAGAACAAAACAACAGCAAGAGTGGGAAGAGCACCGGAGAAGAGGAGGCCGGCACTGAAGGAAACAAGAGAAACAGCCTACTCAAGGAGTGTGGAGCGTGTCTGCCAGGGATGGAGAGGAGAGCTGAAGGACAGCCGGTGTAGACAGGAGCTGAGAGCGGCCTGTCCAACCTGGAATAAACTAGAGGGGTCTCGAAGAAAATTAAACCAGTAGATACCTGAAGTCTTGACATTATTTAGAAAATTCAAGAACATGACAATTAGTTATATAAGACACACTCAGAAAACTAAGCATAGGTAAAATAAATAATTAATTCTAGGAAAAGTAGAAGATGTGTTTGAAAGGCAAAGCAATCACAGTGCATGTTCCATAGCTCAGCACAGCCATGTATTTCTTTCTTTCTTTTTTAAATTATCTGTTTGTATTTTATGTGCATTGGTGTTTCGCCTGCATGTATGTCTATGTCTGATCTTGGAATTATACAGTTGCGAGCTGCCATGTGGTTCCTGGGAACTGAACTCAGGTCCTCTAGAAGAGAAGTCAGTGTTCTTAACCCCTGAGCCATCTCTCCGGCCCCACCATGTACTTCTTACATAGGTCTAACAATATGGACACAAAGTGACAGAAGCATAGAGAACAGCAAAGGTCCACAAGGACAGACAGAGCTGTCGACATGTGTGTGAGGCAGTGGACACGGGGAAATCTGGGTAAAAGGAGGTTACAGCCGGGTCCTCATCTGTGAGGTCACAAATTATGGCCAAAAAGTGGAAACAGCAACATAAGCATGTTTTCTGAAACCACAGAGGTAAAAATGGAATCAGTTTGTTCTAGGAAGTAGGAAATGTGAAGGGGGCGGGGTGAGGAAAGACATAACTGGGTGAAACTGAGCAAACAGTGTAGATGTACAACTCCGTGAGCAGCCATGGTCGTGGGTACCACAGGATGGGAGGCAGGGAGGGAACGACATCTGAGCAAGAAGAGTTAGCAGGTGATTTGATACACTCTCCATTAAATAAACCTGCAAACGGAGGTTTCTGTTTGCTTCTAGAGTTAGTAAGCTTCTTGATGTAAAGACTCTGGGTTAGTGATGTCCTGAATTTAATGTAATTTAGGTTCTTTCTCACTATCTGATCTTGTTACTACTGTAACTTTCCAGTGTTACTTCCAAAACTGCTGGATTCTGCAATGGGTGCTAAGTTAGACATGGGTACTTGACAAGAAAACCCAAATTCCACTGGTGAGTGTAACCCTACTTTCTAAGAAATAGTTGAGTGATGCTTTGATAAGAATATATTCCCCCTGGACCCTGTGATTGCCTTATGAGGCGAAGTAGGTTTTCGCTAGTATGTATTAAATGTACGAAACAATGGGTTTCAGGTCTCACTGTGACATCGCCACACGTGCATATAACACACTTGGATCATCTTTACCCTATCACCCCCTCTCACCCCTCTCACCCCTCTCACCCCTATGAACGGAAGTTTACCACTGCAATATAGAGCCATCTTATTGCAACACCAAAGAAAGCACATGAAACGGAATTTGAGGTCCCCCATCCAAGACAGGTACTCACTGCGGCCCCACTTCTAATGGCCTCTTCGTACAGTCCGATAGCATCAAAGGGACCTCTACTTGCCAGTAACTTTGCTTTGCAGACCCAGAACTTGGAAAATTTTTCAGCCTCAGGAATGCTGGACACAATGGTAAATATTTCATTAGGAAATACACCCTGGAAAAGGAAATACAAAATGATTATTATGACTTTAGTTCGCTATTAACTCTCAGATATCTGAAAGTATGATCATTAATTTTTCTGAAGTTAAAATTTCAATTTTATTGAGGTATAGTAAATATATAATAAATACATAATTGTCCCTATTTTAATTGTACATTTCAAAAATTTTTAACATTAGCCTTTAAATTTTAAGAGTTACATAAGGCAGAGTAGATAAAAAAACATTTACCACAGCATAAGGTAAAGAATATGCTCTATATTTTTATGGTATGAAAGACCCAAAAAGAATCAAGACATAGAGTAATAAATACTTCTTACATATTAAAAATATTCAAGCTGGGCAGTGGTGGTACACGCCTTTAATCCCAGCACTCGGGAGGCAGAGCCAGGTGGATCTCTGTGAGTTTAAGGCCAGCCTGGTCTACAGAGCAAGATCCAGGTCAGGCACCAAACCACATATTCATAGTAATGTGAACAGTGAGTCAAGGCTAGACTTTCCATATGACTAGCCTCAGCATGCATGAAGAGCAGCAGAGGTATGCAAAGGTCAGGGTATATGTGTACATGTGAGTGTACTGGAGATTCATGCAGGTAGATTCCACACAAAGGGACTTAGAAATGGCTTCTGGCTTAGGCCCAGGGCAGGGCTGTGACATGGACTAGGAGCAAGAGTGAGCCACCAAACTCAGAAGCTCCGCTGGAGACGTGGAGACAAACATGTACACTCCCAGCTAAGCCTCACCAACATGATATAAAAGCTTCACACAACTCAACAAAGAATGGACACTAGCACAAAAACTGAGGGACCGAGAAGGCAGTACCAGCAGAATGGCAAGGGACTATCGCTACCACAGATTCCCCACCCCCCAGTGGGACACAACAAAGAAGTGAACAATGCAAAATCCAAATTCTGAGTTCCCAAAGTCACATCTATTTTTAAACACTTTTGTAATGTTTACTAAAAATGATCAGTTATTAAAACGACTAAGAAAATTCCAACAAATTCCATCAAGGAGAATCCAGAGAAGGCGACTTGACCAATCACTATACAGTTAGACACTAACACCTGTAAGAGAAGGCCACTGTAAGCGTGAAATGCAAAGATAGGCTTCTAAGGTAAGTTTTGCATTAAAGAACTCTAAACAGAAATTCTCCAGAGTTAGACACAAATGGAAAGCAATGAGAAGGCATCGGTATCAGGCAGCTACTCTGTGAACTACTTCAACTTAGCTCAAACCCCACTTTTGTCCTGTGTCTTGACGCTGGGGCTGGAACCCTGCAAAGCTTTGTACCGGACAGTGGCTCTGGCTGGGCCCTGCCTGCACAGGAGACTAGAGGGAGCTGCCCAAGTGAAGGACAGAGTCTTTCCAGCGCTTTTGTCACCCTAGCAGTAGTCCCTCACCAGGGACAGCAGCTGGTTCCAGCCACCTCCACCCCTACAGTCACTTTCACACCACTGAGCTCAGAGCACCATGGGGTAGTGGTTGTTCCTCAAGGTTGAGCCCCCGGCCCACAGGCTCCCTCCTCTTGTCCTTAAAACACTAGCATTTGTTGGTGGTACACCCTAGCAGAAGTTGGAATCCTATTTTCTCCTGTTCACCTCTTCTAGTGTGATATTGTGAACTACACATGGAGTCTTTCCCATTTCTGGCACGTAACTCCTAAAATCCTGGGACTCTCCAAAGTCTTTTGCATGCTAATAATTAACTGAAGACTGGCAGTCCCTAGGTAGCCTCAGGAAGATGGCTGGTCCCAGGACAGCCGGCAAGCAGAATCAGAGGGGTGGGGCCTTCAGTCCTACCCTCAGCCTCTGGGGAGGGACTGAAGGGTAAGCTGATCACTAATGGCCTAATGTAGGTCAAGGTAACCAATCATGCATATGTAATGAAGCTTCCATAAAATCCAAAACCAGACAGAGTTCAGGAAACTTCTGGATAGAACCCATGAGGTGGTGTGCTGGAGAAAGGCATTGTTTTTGTGATATGACCTTAGCTGATAAGACTATTAAATATGACAGATATTAGAAAGTAAAACCAGGAGGCAAATTTATAGCATTTATCATATTTATAAGAAACTCAGATTGATTAAATCATCCAAGCTTTTAATGAGAAGCTAAGAATAACAATTGACAGGATAGGTATAGATACGGACAAACGAGAAAAAACAATTACTAGAATCCAAAAGATTTTGTAACCTTTAAATAGATCAGAGATATCTCCAGCAAATCTGATCCCCTCCTCTTTAGCTTTTTGATAGGATGCACTACGTATTTGAAGCTGGCTATGAACTTTCTATGCTCATTCAAGGCTGGCCTTGAATCTGTGATCTTCCTGCCTTGGCCTCCCAAGTGCAATAAGTGATTTAAAAAAAAAAAAAGGCACAAATCCACTATACATTCAGCCCAAGAAACATAAAACAGTCATGTGAAAAGCTACACAAACTATTTTCAGAGTGTAGAAAAAAGGGAAAATACCAACTTATTTGATTGAGACTAGGAAAACATATAAAATGTGAAGTAAGATAATGGCAACTTGGAAGTCAAAGCCATCTGCCTCCTTCGCCATGTATGGAGACTGTATGCACATATGTATGTGAAAACTGGAGGGACAGCCAGCAGTGGGTGATGACCACCTTCAAGGAGCAGGCTGAGATGGACGGGGATCTGCTCACTCATCTGTATTACTTTTTGAAATTATTTTAATATTAAGAAGGTACAGGGTGGGGGGCACGCTTTTAATCCCAGCACTTGGGAGGCAGAGGCAGGTGGATCTCTGAGTTCAAAGCCAGCCTGGTCTACAGAGTGAGTTCCAAGTCAGCCAAGGCTACACAGAGAAACCCTGCCTCAAAACAAACAAACAAAAGTGGGTGGGGCCATAGGGGGGGGGGCTCTGTTGGTAAGTGGGCTCAGTAGAACGACATTGTCCAATAGCCAGAAACCTCCCAAAGGCTGGGACTGGTCGTGCATGCTTGCAGTCCCAGCACCAGGGAGATGTAGACAGACCCCTGGGGCTCATAGCCAGACAGCCTCCAGCCTAGCCTACTCTGGAGGTCCAGGCCTGTGAGA
Source organism: Peromyscus eremicus (assembly GCF_949786415.1). Taxonomy (NCBI): domain Eukaryota; kingdom Metazoa; phylum Chordata; class Mammalia; order Rodentia; family Cricetidae; genus Peromyscus; species Peromyscus eremicus. The sequence goes on from NC_081419.1 coordinate 103,080,738, forward strand.
CCCTCCCTCAAAACAACAAACAACAACAACAACAACAAAACCCAACCCAAACCAAAACAACTCCTATCCCCCAAACAAGGAAGACAGTGCCTGAGAATGACACTTGTGGTGGCCCTGGGTCCTTCCCATAAGTGTACCTACCCCTCTAACCCACAAAAAAATGTATCCGTGTATTTTTAAAAATGAAAACGAAAGCAAATCAAACAAACAAACACACCTCTGAAGTTCAACTCCACCAAGGAGAAATAATGTTCCCCGCAGTGAGAAACATTAAAATAATAGTCCTCCTGCCCTTCCCCCAAGTCCAACACTACCAGAACACGCTGACTTATACTTTTTCACTCTCTGTCTAGAGGTTAAGCGTATCAATTTTTATTAATGCATTTTCATTAAGGCAATTGCTTAAGTTTCTGACACTTAGTCTACCACCCATGTTATCCTGATCTGTAGACTTCAAGATACAATTCAGATACCATTTCTAGCTACCAAAAGTACTTAGGGGAGCTGAAGAGAAGGCCCAGTGGTTAAGAGCACTAGCTGCTCTTCCAGAGAACCAGGGTTTGGTTCCCAGCACCCACATGGTGGGTGGCAATCATTTGAAATTCCAGTTCCAGGGGATTTGATGCCCTCTCCTGGTTTCCATGGGCACTGCATTCACAGGATGCAGCTATCTATACATGCAAAGCACCCATATGCATAAAATAAAAATAAATAAATCTTAAAAAAGCCCCCAACCAAAACTATTAAGGAAATTCCAATTTGAAAAAAGCCTTGTATGTTGACTTAGATTTCAATCTGAATGTTGTTTACTCCTTGGACCCTGTCATCCCGAGAAGGCTCCTTTGGGAGTCAAATGGCCTAGGTTAGTTTGCTAACATCTCTGGGCTGCCACTGAATTGCATTTCATCAGTATTACTGTTACTATCACTCTTCTCTATACTTGGAAGAGTGGCTGGGTTTCTGTTGAGGTGAAGGTCATTTCCCTTGCTCTGTAAGAAAACTTCTAAGCACCAGGACTGATTGCAGGTCATCCTCTGCTGTTTCCTCCTCTCACTCACCTCCTCAATGAGCCTCAGACACTCTGTCAGAGTGCTGTTAATTTTATTGGACAGCTCCAACTGAGCTTTCTTTTCTTCTTCTTCTCTTTCAATGCTCTTCCAGAATGAAACGTTCATTTCCTCTATGACTTTTCTTTTTTGTTTCAATTTCATGGGAGGGCGTTTATAGGTTTTCCCCTTAGATTTCTGCCATTCTTCCAGCTGTTTCCTGTAACATGATTGGGGCGGGGGTTAGTTGTTTCCCTCTTAACATTTCTAAGACAGACGACAGGCAGAGACTGGGTATAAGTGAACCTTCCACACAGACAAGGTCAGGAAGCAGAAAGAAGAACAACCCACAAATGGGCGATGGCCATGCTGGGTTGACTATGCCAATTAGAGCTGTGGGGGTTACAGAGGACCAACTGGAGCTTCAGTGTGTAAATACCTGACTTCTGATTATTTTTCAGTCTTTTCCTCTGAGTCTTCATTTCCTCGTGTGCTGCCTTGGACACCACCTGCCCTTAAGACACCTCAGCACTCCATTTCTACCACCAGAAGCTTCTGGCCGGCCACCCAGACCCCCCAAACCCGCATTATATCTTTAGTAGGGCCTTGGTGCTCATAGGAATCCACTTCGCCCAGCTCCTTAGTGTTCTGACCACACATGGCCCTTTCTTCTTTAATCAACAATCTTAGGGCTCTCTTCTCCTTAAGTAACTGGTTTCTGACAGTGCCAAGCTCTAGTGCTGACTGCCACAACTCACATTTTCTCCATTCCCACTGCTAAGCAAATAGACTTATTTTGGAAGGCAGGGGATGGATGTGGACACCAAGTGTCTAGATTATATCACAACTGTGTACCAATGACCAGAAAATGCCCATTTCAGATTTCAGACACTCCATGGAGCCCCAAACCATGTTAAATCCACTGCCTCATTTGTACCTTTTATTTATTGTCTAGCAGGCATTTCAGCTCAATACTGTGCCAAACAAAGCCCTTGATATTCACCTCCAAGTCCCTTCCTAATTCCCTTATTTGATCAACAGTAGGCCCTAAACTCACGAGTTGTCTTTGGGTAGTTGCTTCCCCTTGTGTCTAACACATCACTGTACAGATTTAGTATTGGTTCTGTCCACCTGACCACCATGCCAAGCCACACACATCACCTTGTCTGAAACGCAAAGCAAACTCTAGCCCTTGTCACTCTCTGCCCACAGCATCTATCAGGAGAATGTACAGTAGACTGTGCTAATCTCAAGATTGCTCCAGACAAAATTAACAATGTTTTCAAGGGCTGTCCCGCCACCCTTTCCAGCTCCACACCACGGCCCTCTCCCTCACTACCCTCGTAGAGATCTGACATCCTTTCAGTTTCCTGATCCAGGCTCATTCCTGCCTCAGGGCCTTGCATTTTCTGTCCTCTGTTCGAATGGTTCTTACTTGAAGAGTAATGATCTGCAATTATCCTGTCCTAGTTAATAAACATGTTCATATTGTGTCTCCTCCACTAGGACACAAGCTCTGTGAAGGCAGAACTGGGTGTCCAGTACCTAGCACAGAGCCTGGCACACACAAGCTTTCAATGACAGTATGGTAAAACTCACCTTTTAGAAGTGTGTTGTTCTGTGGGTTTAAACATACAAGACCACTCGACTGTAACTATAATCAAGATACAATACAGGCCCAAATCTCTTCAGAGAGCCAAGCTTACCACTAATCTCCAGTCCCCGAGAATCACTGATCTGCTTTCTGTCTTTATGGTTTTGCCTTTTCCAGAATTCAGTAATTATAAATAAATGAAAGTTATTAACTGTCATTTTCCTCTGACTCTATCCAGAAGATAAGTGATCATACAATCTGCACAGTGCTTAGCGTAGGCAGGATTGTTCCATGCTAACAAAGCTAAGAAACATGATCTTTACTTCCTCCAGTCCCTAGCATTCTTCCTATCTCCATAGTCTCCTTGTAATTATAATGAAGACAATTTCCCCTTCTAAAATCAGCGTACTCCTAGGACTTCAATGCCATGATTAACTTCTCTAAACTTTCCATGTTACCCCAAACGACAAGCTCCCTCAGGGTAGAGGCAGTGATGGTCTTCCTTGCCCACCTGAGCCTGGCACAATGCAGGCGATGGGGGAACATGCATCACGAGTGGATGGATCTAACCCTTCCCACAGGCTCTAGTCCTTCTGTGACCAGACACTTTCAACATGCTGCACACTGTCATATGGCAAATACGTGAGCCAGGCTGGGAGTTCTAGACAGACACCAACTTGTCACTCATCACTCTCAGTTTCTACACTCCCCTTCCTCCTCATCAGCCTCAGGTCTCACTGATGGAAGCGCTTCCCCGAACCTCCTATTTAAATGGCCACCCTGGTCCTACCCTCTCAACCACATCACCAAACATTAAGCTTCTTTCTAAGAAGGCAGAAGGCTCTGTTTCGAGACCAAATCCTGTCCCCCTCAGTCTGCGCCAACTTCAGCCACCATCTAATTTTACATGCCTCTTTCACTCTGTCAGGAGTCTATGTTCTGTTCCAACCAGGTCTCCACAAGTGCACTCTAAGGAGGCTCATTTGCATTCTGGGACGGTGACTGGTCTTGGGCAGAAAGAGGACAAAATCCTTTGGCTCACCTCAAGCATCATGTACAACACTGAGCCCCAGCAACCCCGGGTCCCGATTTCTAACACGTGCACGCTGCCTCTGACCAGGGCTCCTGCTTCAGCTTACCTTCCCCAGCCTGGGCCACTCATGCTCATGGAAGCCTTCCATTCCTTCTCTGCTAACTGCAAAGGCAATCACCGACTTCTTTCTTCCTAGCTATGTGAACTTACTTCTCTGGCTCCTTTCAGACTGTCCTGGTCTGTTGTTCTTCAGTCTCTGCAGGACACTTCTTGGGAAACTAATCTATATTGGCAACTCCTATTTCCTGCTCATCTATTCTGTTCCACTTCCATTTTTACAAAACAACTTTATAGACAATTATAGAGAATGATTTATAAAACATTTGTGGGTCACCTAGTTTTGTTAAGTGTTAATATTTATTATAGCTTCATACCATTTCAGGCTCTAGCTATATACCACTTAGGAGCTATTTCTCAACCTAGTGTATATGCACATATAAAAATGTGTGTATCTGTTGGTGGTACTGGGGGTTGAATTGAGGGCCTCACACATGCTAGGGTAAGTGCTTTATCACTGAGCTACGGTCCTAACCCCAACCACTACGAGTTTGCCTAGTCATCTTAAATTGCAGTATCTTAGAATTAAAGCAAAGTACCTCCGATCCTCTACTTCTGTCTTTTTAACACGTGGATGAGTCTGGGTAGCACTCGGGGCCTCCTTCCTACTCGTGGTTGCTGTACCAGCTTTTGGTTTGGGAGCAGTCCTGTTCAGAAACTGGCTCTGGGGAAGAACCTTTTTGAACTTTAAGTCCAGAGTCTGTGCTTTTTGTTGAAAGATGTTATTGCATTTATTGTCATGGGTTTTATTTGCTCTTATGCTAGGGGTGCTTAGAATGACTGGATTAAAGTTGCCAGCTGTCAAATTAGGCCTCTGGCTTATGGCTCTTGACTTTTGCAGAATGCATGCCGTCCGGGGTCCAAGACAAGGCTGCACAGTCTTTTGATCCCGCCTGATGGTTGGATGTCTGTTGTTCTGTCCTCCCCGAAGCAAGCTGGGCTGGGAACCAGGTTTAGTATGTTTGTCTTTCTGTTCAGTAGCAGGGTGTGACTGTACCTTAGTTTCTTTTGGTCTTCCACATTTAACCCTGTTAATCTTTATGTCCTGTGTGTCCTTGACCACTGGTTTCTTTGACATCTGAGTCTTACTAAGGGCCGGAATGAAGTGAGAGGGAACTGTACGTGGGGGTTTTTCTCTTGGTTGTGCAGAATCTGCATCTGTAGAGAGATGCTGGGACTTCACTGGTTGAGCTCTGACTTGTGTGTTTCTAACAAACTGTTTGTTGGCTCTGTCTTTCAGAACAGTATGGTTAACCAAACTTTTGCTTAAGATTTGTTTAGAAGCCAGACTTCTCTGGGTTTGATTATAGAAGCCAGTGTTTGGCTTACTTATGGGGTATGAGTCAGGATCTGGCTTCCCAGGTTCTAGCAAGGTTTGGGGCAAGTTCTCTTTGTTCATGCCATCTAGAAAGCCCTTCAAAGATTGGTTTTCGACATGGGTCCTAGCCACAGGACCGGTGCATTCGGCATTTCCTTGATGTGTTTCCTGTTGCTTTTGGGGTTTCAATTCTTGGGTACCCATGGACTGCCTGGGTTTTCTTGACAGCCCTGTAGTGGACAATGTAGCTCTGTGCTGCTGCTGGCTCTTACTGGACTGTTTACAGTCTGGGTTAGAAGAAAAACATCTTGAAGTGAGCCCTTTGCCTGCAAGTTTTGCTGGCTCCAACTCTGGCTTCTGGGACCCTGTGATATTAGCTGGTTTAGTCTGGAGTTTAGTGTTGATGGGCCTTGCAGTTTTGACAGGCAAAGCAGCATGATTAGAAACATCTTTTTTAGGTCCAGGAGTCTGAAAACACGAAGAAAAAATATATTTAAAAGCTCATAACAATAGCTCACTTTTTAAAATGATGAAATAACCCAAGCATATGTTAGAAAACAATCTTAGGATGTTAGTTAAGAAAGATGAATCTGGAATATGAAGGCTTACCTTTGCATATAGGTGATTTTTGTAATTTGAGTTTGTATTAGAAGTAAGCCAGAGAGAGTCTTTTTAACTCGACACAATTAGGCAGATTCAATAAATTAAACAAACAAACAAACACAGCTAGCAACAACAAGAAAAAAACTGTTTCAAAAACGAATTTGCCTACATCAAAGAGTACTTTTCAATGCCCATTATGTCCCAATAAAGAACACTCATAACTGGCCTGGACAGATACACCATCAACTCGAAGACAATAACTTGTGGCCAGGCAGCCTTCAACAGGCCTTCCCTTGTACTTGTACAGCCACGCTATGCAGTTTTCCTATTAGATACTCGCCAGTAAACCTTTAACCCAGGAATCAGTGCCCTCTGTAAGCGTCAGAGGGTAAAGATACAAGGGAGAGGACACTGCAATATGGGGAGAGCTTCACACACGCCTTTTCCTTTCCCCTCCAACAACTGCCAAACCCAGAAAAACGAAACAAAACAAAAAAAGTAATCAAGCTCACACTTGTGAAGTCAAAACAGAATTTTTTCTTACACTGAAAATAGATTGTTTTCATATACATATTCTGATTGCAGTTTTCCTACCTCAAGTCCTCCCAGATCCCCCCATCTCTCTTCATACCCTTTCTCTCACAGAAAAGACATCTAAAAATAACAAAATAAAACAAAAGTGAACTAACTAGAACAGATAAACCAAACAAACAGATGAGAAAGAGTCAAAGACAAAGCTCAAGAGACAGATCTAGATGCGTGCACACACACACACACACACACACACACACACACACACACACACACGTCAAGGTAGAATTTTAAGGTTAGATTTTTTTTTTTTTGGTAATTAGCAAGTATCTTTGTCAGCTTTTATTGTTAGCTTGAACTTGAGAAGGACTCTCAATTGAAAAACTGCCCAAATCAGACTGACTTGTGGCCATGTCTGTGAGAGCTTGTCTTGATTGATAATGGATGGACTAGCCCACTGTGAGTGGCATTGTCCCTAGGCAGGTAGGGGTCCTGAGTGGTATAAGAAAGCTAGCTAATAGCTGGGTGTGGTGGCGATGCCTTTAATCACAACACTCTGGAGGTAGAGGCAGGTGGATCTCTTGAGTTTGAAGCCAGCCTGCTCAACCAAATAAATAAATAAAATAAAAATAAATAAGTAAACAAACAAACAAATAAATAAAAGAAAGCTAACTAAGCATGAACCTGGGTGTGAACCAGAGAATGAGCCAGAAAGCAGCATTCCTCCATGGTTTCTGCCTCAGTGCTTGGCCTGACTTCACTCAGTGATAGACTATGACCTGAAAATATAAGCCAAATAAATCCTTTCTGCCTCAAGGTGCTTTGGAGCAGAATGTTTTATCACAGCAACAGAAAAGAAACTAGAGGAGTAAGAGGGCACTGGCGTATGCACAGGGAAAGCAACTGCTCAGCAAGGAGAACTGGGCATATTAAAGAACATGTATCTCCAAGAGAAGATATGGAAGGTCCAAACTCCGGCTCTCTTGATCACACCGCTAAGACTCACTAGGTAAATATACAAAGGAAATCTTTAACAAGAACCACCAGGGCAAGGAGACACCAGCCTGAAACCCTATCAGCGTGTGGTGTTGCTGAGGGTGGGGTACAAGAGGGTTGGAAATGGGAGGCAGAGAGAGATGGTAAACCATGTGGCTATATTTATATTGGGTTACCACTTGGACCTAACATTCACTTCAGAACTCTACATCATCGTTTACTGAGAAACTGGGGATGTTGGTATGAAAATGTCCAAATGATGACCCAGAGACCTATGACAGAACCAAATATGACTGGAGGAAAAAAAAATCTCAATGTAATGATGCCTAATGATATGTTCTTATACTCATAGATTGGTGCCTAGCCCAGTTGCCGAGAGGCTTCATCCAACAACTGATGGAAACAGATGCAGACCCACAGCCAAACACTGGCAGAGCTCAGGGAATCCTGCAGAAGAGGGGGATAAAAGATTATAGGAGCCAGAGGGGTCAAGGACATCACAAGAAAACTCACACAATCAACTAACCTGGCTCATAGGGGCTCAGAGACTGAACTGACAATCAGGGAGCCTGCAAGGAACTGACCTAGGCCCTCTGCACATATGTTACAGATGTATAGCTTGGTCCTCTTGAGGGACTCCTAACAGTGGGAGCAGGGGCTGTCTCTGACTCTTTTACAGGCCTTTGGGACCCTACTCCTCATACTGGGTCCCCTTGTCCAGCATTAATACATGGGGAGGTGCTTAGTCTTACTGCAACTTGATATGTCATGTTTTGTTGATATCCATGAGAGACCTGCCCTTCCCTGAACAGAAATGGCAGAGTGGATTGGGGGGTGGGCACAGAGGGGGTAGAGTGGGGTGGAGGGGCTGGGAGGAGAAACTGAGGCCGGGATGTAAAACAAATAAATAAAAATGAAAAAACAACAATGTGTTTTTATGGCTTATACTTCACAAATTTGAGATTTAATTAACATGCCATAAAATTTAGTATTTTAAAGCCTCCAATTCAGTGGGTTTTAGAATGTTCACAAGGTTGTACACCCATCCCCATGGAATGCCAGAATATGTTCATCACCCCAGAAGAGGTTTGTTACAGTCATTCTCCATTTCCCTCTCTCCACAGCTCTTAGCACTGAGAGCTGCTTCTCCCCTACACCCATGCAGAGCTGGTAAACAGGTGGATTCATGGACTGTTTTGTGCATGCCTGTTGTGTGGATGTGTCTGGCTTTCTTTGTTCCCCTCCTTGCATAACGTTTTCAAGATTCACTCAAGTTGTGCCCTATATTAGCACTTTACTTTTGTTCTGAAAGAGTCTCATGTAGCCTAGGCAACGTTTGTGTTACGAATTCACGAAAAAGCCTCTTGCCTTTGGACTTGTGGGCCCCAGCTCCGGCCCCAGCTACACTCAGGCGGTTGTGGTGGCACGCCGGTAGGAATTACTGAAGGAGGCAGAGGCAGGAGGATCCCGAGTTTGAGGCCAGCCTAGGAGGCTTGGGAGAAGCTTCAGCCCAGACCGAGTCACAAACAAGCAGTGCGACCATGGAGGCAGTGGCTACTGCTCCACGTTGCCAACTCCTTCTCATCGTGTTGGTGACTGCGGTGATGCTGCTACCTGGGACGAAGAGTTTACTGCTGCTTGTTCAGAGAAGAATTGCCAGGACCATCGTGTTACAAGAAAACATCGGCAAAGGTCAGTTTGGAAAAGTTTGGCAAGACAAATGGTGGGGAGAAATTGCTGTGAAGATTTTCTGTTCTAGGGAAGAATGTTCATAGTTCCGAGAGACAGACATTTATCAGACTGTGATTACTCCAAACCACAGAGGAGGCACAAAAAAAAAAAAAAAAAAAAAAAAAAATCTGCAGAGAACTATGACCACGCCTAACAGTGACTTTAAAATTTTCAAAAAAGTGACAGGACTCAACAACGATGATTCTACATGGACTAAGGTAAAGCCATTGAGCTGATTAACATCACGGAAGGATCGACTTTGGACTATAAACTGTTTAGGACAATTTCGAGATGGCTAGCTGAGATGATCCAACCTGACAGACTACTCGAACAAGAACTTGTGACAAATGATACAGGACTTGACAATTAACTTAAATTTTTTCTTTTCAAGATTCCCTAAAGAGATCTTCACCCCTAGAAAGCAAAAAGAAAAAGAGAATAAGATATGAGATAGATCATTGAATCTACTCTGAGAAAAAAGATAAAGAAATAATAGGATAAATAGATAGGTCACTGAATCTACACTGAAGAAAAAGAGGAAGATATAAAAATGACAAAAGGTAGACTACTGAATGTATTATGGAAAGAAAAAAGAGAGAATATGGATATGATAAGATAAAAAGGGAGATTATGGAATCTACTTTTAAAAAGGAGCTACTTGTTTTAAATAAGATAAGTAATGAAAATTTTTTGCTCTGAGTTTATCAGATGTTACTGGACTGGACATTGTTAATATATATAATGGAGTTTTTACTGAATCTGTCAAATGTTAATGGACTAGACATGTTTAATGTAATTTTTGACTGTATATATTGTATATAGTTATTAGATAGTTTTTCTTGTATTAGTTACAAGCTTTTTTAAATTTTAGACAAAAAGAGAGGAAATGTGGTGGTATTGTGTTCCCCAAAATATTGTATACCTTAATAAACTTATCTAGGGTCAGAGAACAGAAAAGCCACAAGATACTTAGGCTAGAAAATGTTAGCACACACCTTTAATCCTAGCACTCCAGAGACAGAAATCCCTCTGGATCTCTGTGAGTTCAAGGCCACATTGGAAACAGCCAGGCATGGTGACTCACGCTTTTAATCCCAGAAAGCAGCCTTTAATCCCAGGGAGTGGTGATAGAAAGCAGAAAGGTTTATAAGGCGTGAGGACCAGAAACTAGCAGCATTTGGTTGGTTAAGCATTTGGCTGGTTAAGCTTTCAGGCTTTGGAGCAACACAGTTCAGCTGAGATTTGTTTTGGATGAGGACTCAGAGGCCTCCAGTCTGAGGAAACAGGACCAGCTGAGGAATTGGCAAGGTGAGATAGCTGTGGCTTGTTCTGTCTCTCTGATCTACCAGCATTGACCCCAATAACTGGCCTCGGGTTTGATTTTATTATAAGACTCTTTAAGATTCCTGCTACAACCCTTGAACTTGATACACAGTCGAGAATGACTTACAATATTAATCCTCCCACCTCCTCCAGACTGGTAGGATTACAGGCATGTGCTATCACACCTAGCTTACGTAATGCTGGAGTTAAACTCAGAGCTTGTGCATGCCGAGCAGGCAATCCACCAACTGAGCTATACCTCCAGCCCAGTAAAAACAACAACAACAACAACAACGTAAAATGCTTCTTTTTAGAGAAGTGTTTTGTTTTTGTTTTTGTTTTTGTTTTTTTTTAGTTTTTCGAGACAGCGTTTCTTGGTGTAGTTTTGGTGCCTGTCCTAGATCTGGCTCTGTAGACCAGGCTGGCATCGAACTCACAGAGATCAGCCTGGCTCTGCCTCCCGAGTGCTGGGATTAAAGGCGTGCGCCACCGCTGCCTGGTTGTTGTTTTTAGGGTGTGTGTGTGAGTGCATGTTTTCCTGGGGATTGAACCTAGAGCCTGATGCATGCCAGGTAAGCATTTTTCTACTGAACTATATCCTCAAACTTATTTTTACTTTTTATTTTGAGACAGGGTCTTACTAAATTGCCCAGCCTGGCTATGAATTTTCAATCCTCCTGCCTTTAGCCTCCCAGTACTTGGGATTATCAGCCGGTCCCAATAGCAGGTCTGGGATTACTGGCCTGCCTCTCATTGTCATTTGATTTGCATTTTCCTGACAGTTAACACTATTGAACATTTCTTCTTATCTTTGACATCTTTGAGAAATGTCTACTCAGACTCTGCCCATTTCAAACTTGAGTCATTTGTCTTTTAATTGTTTGTGCTGTAAGAATCACATATCCTGGATACTAGATCCCCATAAGATATGTGACTTGCAAATGTTTCTTTTGGACATTTTTCAGATCTTGACTTTAGATTGGCCTGACCTGACTAAAGTATTACAAGTGGTAGAACTGGTCATTCAGTTTCAAGCCCTCCGGTGAGGGAGAAAAGCTATCCTTAGAATAGGACATTAGAACTGAAAGAGAGATTTTAGAGATAAATTCAACTCCTTCATCTGGTAGAAAAAGTGAGCTGTCAAAGGCTAGGTAGGCACAGGGAGGGAGCTGGAAGCTGGGTTAGGGTTAGAACTTCCATTTCTGACTCTTGATTCCTTTAAACATCTAAGAACTAACAGATGAAGTTGAAAAAGAAAACAATGAACGCACAAGAAAGAATAATTGCTTTACGCTACATTTACTTTCACTCACTCTGGGCATCTGAATTGGAAGGGAACAAATTCAGAGGATGTAAGGAAGGCTTGAATCAAGAGAGAATTATTCAAGGTTGACTAGAAAAGGCACAGTGCTAGACTCTAGGAGATGTAGAATGGGATTATACTTGATTCTGAGGACCTTAAGTAGAAGAGATATAAGCGCATAAAAATAATAATATATTGAAACAGAGGCCATGATAGGGTTGGAAAAGACATTAATGCATATCTTATCTGTGGTTTTTATCTACTCCTAGAATAATTTCTAAAAACTCAGTATATTCTTTAAGTAGCCCCATGTATTCAATATAATTTATTAACAGAATGAGACAGGATTTGCTCTTACTGGTTGTAGAATTAGGGTGAGGACATAGTCTCTTTGAACCCCATGTCTCACATACAAACAGGTACAACAGTTACATTAACAGTAATATCTATTTTTTTTCTAGGACAGTGTGGTAGTTTGAAAGAGAGTGGTATTAGTACATGTGGCCTTGTTGGAGGAAGTGTGTCACTGTGGGGGTGGGCTTTGAGATCTCATATATACTCAAGCCACTCCCAGTGTCTCGCCACTTCCTATTGCCTGCAAGTCAAGATGTAGGATGCTCAGCTCCTTCTCCAGCACCACGTCTGAGTGCATGTCACCATGTCGCACCATGATGATAACAGAATAAACCTCTCAAGACGTAAGCCACCCCAATTCAATGTTTTTCCTTTACAAGAGTTGCTGTGGTCATGGTGTCTCTTCACAGCAATAGAAACCCTAACTAAGACAGACAGGTATTCTATGTTCTTGAGTTTTACAAGATACTTTGATTTAGGCTTCTTGGTCCAGTACTTTATTTTATCCTAAAGAGTTCTGGGTTGAATGTTAAATCACACAAACGACCTTTTCATAGGGCTGTTTACTTACATATTTGGAAGATGGTGGTTTGGGGCAGTTATTCTTGGCTTTTAGATAAGGCCTACGAAAGATGAAAATAAAATTAATCCTTGGTACAGAAGAATCAGGAAAGCTAGGAAGAATAGTGATTAAAACATTATGATTAGAATTTTAAACCAATAGAATTTCTGTATAGGGTAAAATAAATCAAAATTATTACTTAATAAAAAAGTATCCTTACTCTCTCTTCCTTGGCCCTGTATTCCCTTCCCCAAAGACCACAGCCGCTCTTACCAATTCCTTTTGTGATTTTTTTTTTCAGGATATCCTATGTACAAATGGAGCATTCTAAAACTATTAAGGAAATATATGTGGCCTCTTCATAGTTAGTCTTCTTTGAGCATCAACTCTTGAATGTTGAGGGCCAGACATGAGAGAGAGGTTTCATTGAGAAACTTCCTTGCTCTACATGTCTTCAGTATTTTTCAGAGGGGGATGGGGGTTTGTATATAACCAAGTCTCCAGTTCATGGGTTCCACATTTATGATTTAACTAACCTTTGATTAAAAAAATACGAAAAACAAAACTGCGTTCATAACGAACATGTAGACTTTCCCCTCCTTATTCTCTAAACCTAACTATTTCTATGACATTTCCATTGTACTGGGACTCATAAGTAACTTGCAGATGATTTCAAGTCTATAAAAGGATGTACATACATTACATGTAAACACTACAGCATTCATGGACCAGAACATCTGCAAGTTCTGGTACCTATGAGGATGTAACATGAAGTTGAAGTCTAGTTAGTGAAATAAAAGATATAACAGAGTGGAATTGAGAAGGACTCAATCTCCACGGACTGAAACCCAAGACGAACAGAGATTGACGAGCATAAGCCATGGAGGGCAGGGATGTCTCTGCCTTAGTAAGTTCTGCATCTTTCTGCATTAAGAGTGATTGACAGGCCTGGAGGATATATGTCAGTGGTAGAATTGTTGTAAAGCACATGACAGGCCTGGGTTCCATTCATAGGGGAGGGGGAGGAAAGGAGGAAGAAGGAAGAGAAACAGACAGAGGGAGGGAGGGAAGGAGAGAGACATTATAGGTACTAAATGAATATTTGTTAAGAAAATGATTTGGGTTCATTCAATCAAGGAAGCAGAGGTGAGGAAAAACCCAAGGTAAAATCACCTGGGCTAGGATGGCTCAGGGGTAAGAGCACTTGCTGTGCTCCTGGGGACCTTAGTCCAGATCTCCAGCAGCCACATAAAAATCAGGCGTGGTGAAGGTACCTCTAACGCTAGGCACTAGAGGTGGAGGAGTGGATCTTAGGAGTGTGTTGGCCAGCCTGCTTAACTTAGACAGAGAGCTTCAGACAGTGGGAGATCCTGCCTTAAGGGAATAGGGCAAGAGCGATAGAGCAGACACCCAACATCCCCCTCTGGCACACACGCGCGTGCACGCACACACATAACTGAGTCACCTAAATGAAAATATACCTACGGCAAGCAAGAGAGAGAAATAACAGGACAAAGATGGTATGGTGCTGAGAAAAGGGTAAAGGGGTTATGTTCTGTCCACCTCAAATGTATGCCAGGAGGACATCAAAGGACATCACCAAGTTGGAGGATGTTGGTGAGCCACTATTGTGGACTGACTATAACCAAGGCTCCTGCTTTAGTAAGCAAACACTGGAACCAGTTTCCTCCTTGATCAAAAACTGCTTTGCTGGGAACCAATCTTCCCAGAAAAAGGAAGGAACCAGAAAGCTTCCAGTGAGGTAGGTAATACTGTAATCCTTTCTTCCTTTGGTATTGGAAAAAAAAAATAATAATAATGCTTAAATCTCTGCCAACAGGACACCACCTAGGTGTTTTTTTTTTTTTTTTTTTTTTTTTTAAAATCATGCCTGGACTGAAACATTCCTTCTGTTATTACATGCTCACCTTGCAGGTCAAACAGACCGGAAACAAAAGGGCTGGTACTACTGTTCTTTGTTATTAGCAACCAGGGCAACAAAACAAACCACAGGGAGGTGAACTCACTTGGTGTTCGGGTCCTTCAGCTTTCCCTTGGCTGCCAGGTACTCCTGGAGCTTTCTCCATCGTTCTTCTGCAAAAACGTGGACACGAGCAAACAACAGAAACTTAACTTGAGGTTTTAACCAGTCCCTTTACGGTCCCAAAATACCATACGTTCCTGTAGCTGTTTGGGAAAGTCAAGGCCAGTCCTGTTATCCTTGCTTTCAAACTAATATCAACACCAACGGTATCAGCGTGGTGCCAAGCTGTTAGTAAGCTGTTTACAATAACACAACAATTCTGTGAGGTATTTTGCTGTTTGAGAGGGTAATGATATGATTAACTTTAGTCACTAATAGGCAGCAAAGCCAGGATTAAAAAATTTTTTTTTTTAACCCTCGAGTAGGTAGCGCCTTGGACGGGGTACAGAACAACAGACCTCATGAGTGACGACACCGCATGCATCTTAAGGTGACATGGGGGTGGGGCATTCCGAAGAGCGAGTAAGGGCTCCAGGCCCGTCACAGACATCAGGGTCCACAGCATCCTTACGCCTCGGCCCACATTTAATCAATCAACCTCCAGACAGCGCAGAGGTGCAGAGACTCGGACTGAGACAGAACCGGTCTCCTGACTCCTGTCAAAGTTCCGGCCCAAACCAGCAAAGCCAGGGTGTCCACAGGCGGCAACGGAGCGCATCGCTCCTCGCTGTGTGACCCGGGTCCAGCGTCCCGAACCTACCCGAGCCCCGGGCAGGCTGAAGCAGGCAGGGGGCGGCCTGGCAGCTCCTGCGGGAGGCTGGCGACCACACTTACCCGCGGCTGCGCTGGCAGTTGGGCCCGGCCCCACCATGACTCCGCGGCGACAGCTTCTTCCTTCAAAGGGCGCGCCCTGCTCTGGTAGGAGCCGCGAGCGCGCGTCCGGACGCTCCCATTGGTTCCGCGACTTTGAAATCCGCCAACCGGAAGGCAGAGGGGGCGGGATAACAGGAAACCAGCGCCTTGCGGTTGGCCCCGGGGCCGCCTCGAGGCGCTGCGATTGGAGGATCGTGTGGGGGCGGGGACAAGCTCCGAGAGGTGGGCCCAGTGGCCGGGTCACTTCCGTGGCGGTGTGTCAGGGCCGGATCCTGTGGCTAAGGCTGGAGCTGACCGCTGGGCGTGCAGAGTAGATCTTGTTGTAGCCGGATTTGGGCTAAGGACAGTTGTGGCAGTTGGACGACAGGGAGAAACAATGTTCTATATCAGTTAGGGTGGCTTTGGCTGCAAGTAATAGCGTGCCAAATGAAATTGGTCCGTAGTCGTTATTGTTTTCATTCTGTGGCCAAGTACCTGAATGAAACAAGTTATGGTTCCAGAGGGTTCAATTCAGGGTTGCTTGGTCTCTTCCCTTGGGCAGAGCATCCTGGCAGAGGGAGTGTGTGGCTGATGCTGTTCTTTACATCTTTGTGGACAGGAAGCAGAGAAAGGAGTATAGGAAGAGGCCAGGGCAAGATGGAGCCCCCAGTGATGTAGCCCGCTGATGAGCTAGTTCATCAACCAATCCCTCACCTTCTACCAGTTCCCAACCATGCGCTCATTTCCTGTTATCCCGCCCTCTCTGCCTTCCGGTTGCCGTCACATGATAAAATCATTGAAGGATCACTCCATTGATTAGGCCATGATCAAATTGTTTCTGGAAATGTTCTCAGAAAAACTTTCAGAGATTAAAGAAAAGAGAGGAAAAAGATGGTGAGGAGTAGAGAAGAATGTTATGGAGGGTTAGAAGAGTTAAAAAAAAAAAAACCCAAAAGATTTCCCAATAATGAGAAAATTAAAAAAAACCCACAAAATTAGATAAATCTAAGAATAGAAGTAAAACATGGAAACAATAGCTTATTTAAACAGAATAACATCAACAAGGTAAAGTTAAAATGCTAACAATGGCCCACTAGAAAGAAAAAAGAATCATGGACAAAAGGGAAGAAAGAAAGAAAGAAAGAAAGAAAGAAAAGAAAGAAAAGAAAGAATCACCATTATGCATAAGAATAATTAGGTGAGAGTTTGAAGGGCAATAAAAAAATCACAAAAGGGTTCTTTTTGTTATTTGTTGTTGTTTTTAATATGATAAAAAGGGATGAGATGGCTCAGGGTTAAGAGCATGTACTGCTTTTGCAGGCAACCAGAGTTGGTTCCTGGTATTCATATTAGGCAACTCAAAACTGCCTGTAACTCCAGTTTCATGGGGTCTGACATCCTGACATCCCTTTGTTGTGTGGCAAAACATTTCCTGGGGAGACATAGCACACATGTCTACTCACTTCGGATGGGCATTCCATGACAGACCAAATAAGGATACCAACAAAGTCCAACTTGGTGGACCAATGAGTTTTTCTGGGGTTACATACAAGAATACAGGTGAGGAGTTATTGCACATTTCAGCTTTGTGAATTTCCAAGGTTTTTTCTTTCTTTTTTTTTTTTTTTTTTTTTTTGAGGTAGTCTTATTATTTCTTATTCTGAGTTTTTCCTTCACTAGGCCACAGGAAAGCAGCTTCCAATTTGCTATAAAACCACTACTTGTTTTTGATGGTACTTTGTATGAGTTTGTATGGACATCTATATCAGCATACACATGCACTGAATATGTATTACATGTTTTATTTGTTTGTTTGTTTTGAAACAGGGTTTCTCTGTGTAGCTTTGCGCCTTTCCTGGAACTCACTCTGTAGCCCAGGCTGGCCTCGAACTCACAGAGATCCACCTGGCTCTGCCTCCCGAGTGCTGGGATTAAAGGCATGCGCCACCACTGCCCGGCTGTATTATATGTTTTAACTGAGCCTGGGAATATAATTTTCAATGCTATCTTGAATACTGGCAGCTAACAAAAAAGAAAGAAAAACTATGAAATATGTATTTTTTAAATGTATTTTTGAGATAACAATGAAATATAACATAAAGGATAAGAAGACAGAACAAAACTCATTAAAGTTGAACAAAACAAGACAACAGAAAAATAAAAGAGCCCAAAGAGAAGGCACAAGAATCAGAGACCTACTTGTTTACATATTCAGGAGTCCCACAAAAATACTAAACTGAAAGCTCTAGTATGTATGCAGAGGTCCTGGTGCAGACCCATGTGGGCCCTGTGACTACTTCTTCAGTCTCTGTGAATTTATATTAGCTTTGCTCAGTTGTTTTAGAGGGCCTTGTTCTAATGTCCTCGATCCCCTCTGTCTTCTCAACTCCTGCCTTCACATCCACGGGGTTCACTGAACTCTGCGGGGAGGGATTTGATGGAGACATCTCCTTGAGAGCTGTGTGGGAACCTGGTTTTGTAAAGTGACACTAACTGTAGTGGGTTATGTGACAGTCTATCCATTTGTTCCTAACAGTGAGGTAATGAAGACAGCAAATGACAGAACAACCCTTCACAGTATTAAAAAAAAAAAAGCAAAACGATTGTTGTGGGATAATCTTTTTGTCCACTGTGAAGATGTGTCTCTGCCAAGGCACCTTCTGACTGGTTAATAAAGAGCTGAATGGCCAATAAGTAGGCAGGAGAGGATAGGTAGGACTTCCAGGAAGAGATAGGAACTTTGAGAAGAAGAGAGGTGGAATTCACCAGCAAGACATGGGGAGGTAGGATGTACAGTATGGAGGAGAGGTAATGAGCCACGTGGCAGAACATAGATTAATATAAATGGGTTAATTTAAGTTATAAGAGCTAGTTGGGAACAAGCCTAAGCTAAGGCCAACCTTTCATAATTAATAAGAAATCTCATGTCATTATTTGGGAGCTGGTAGTCCAAACAAAGTCTGACAACAAACAACCATCCCATTGCAAAACTCAAGCAAAAAAAGATAACAAGTAAATATATGTCAGCTCAAACTTGTTTTATTTAATTATGATCAACAATAATGCACTGATTACTATTGTTGATAGTCATGTGACACTGTGGTTTGAGAACAAATTTGAAACCCAGAAGAAATACTGATTATATCCTAGAGAGAAAACTTCAAGTAACAGTGATGTGGTTGTCACAGTTAAGATCTTTCCATCTTTGGAGTGTTGGATTTAATTACAGGTGAGGTTGAATGATGTAAGAATACCCAGACAGCTTTAGGGACAGAAGGGTGAAAGACTGGCCCAATTATCATTTTAAATGAACAAAGTAAACAATACAGATTCATGGTCATAATTACAGGGCTCCCGAGAATGAGGATGCAGAGAGAACTTCATGGCTGTGGAAAAAGCATAATGTCTACAGCATGTTGTTCTGGAGCAGCTACAACTAACTGATTCCACCTAGAACACCCTGCTGCTGAGGATACTGGTCAAGCTCAGAGGATTTAAGGATGTGTCATAAATAATATAATTATCATAAATATATTTATAAATACATATATAAAATAACTTAAAAATAACATTCAACATTCTGTCTTCTTCTTGAGGTTTGTTACAGGAGGATTTCATCCAAATGATCTCATTGGAATAAAACCCGCTGAGGTAGGAAAGATGTAGCTATTGTCCCCTTCCTTTTGAAAATGAGAGAGTTAAGTTTTTATAACTCTATCCTACTCAATCAGCACTTTGGAAGCAGAAGGTACACAGTTAGATTGACATCATGGGTCTGTGGATTCTCATTCCAATTGCTATTAAGTGTAGTTTTTAGTTTTTTTTTATGCTGTAGTTAACCCATCTGTAATATGGGTAGAGTCTTTTGATCACAACAGCTCTGTTCCTCCTAAGAATGTCATGAAGAATAATAATTAAAGGGATTAGTATTGTGCAAAGTATAGGGTGCTCTTTAAATAACAACATTATATGTCGGGGTTGATTGCATTAGGCTTTGCTCTTCTCTCACAAAGAGGGTAAACATTCATTTAGAATTACAAAGGCTCAGCACATGCTGTGCAGGTGACTCAGGGTGAAGAACCTTCCTGTACATGGTACATACAGATTGTCAGCACTTCTCGAGTCAGTAGACTCCAGAAATAAGGCTGCTCTTATGGTATCTGGAAGTCTGTCATCGAGGGCAGCCCCCTTGCCAGGTGCACCCGACTTCGTTCTTTTGTGGCAATAAACAGCTCTGGATAGGCAGCTGATGTGAAGTAGTTCTTAGAGTTGACCATTTTCCAGAAGAAAATGAGGTCGATCTCACTCCCTGTGATGACTTTTGGTATTTCAGGCATCTCCTGTGATAAGCAAAACAGAATTCTGTTAGTGCACAAGAAGGTGTTGGAAAAAAACTGAAGTGTAACAATCCTCTGGTGTCTGGCCTTCATGAAAAATAGCACTCTAGAAGCCTGACTCAGATATGATCCACTCCTTCATTTGTTCACTCAATAAACATTTACCACATGCCTATTCGATGTATGATCCAGACTACTCATAAGAGCTGATTTCTTTAGTTAATTGGAGAGAAATCTAAATGAATCATGAAGACTGTCAATGATGCTGGCATCTCCCTGTATCCAGACAAGCGAGGTGAAACACTGCACGTGTGTATCCTGTCTCTAATGCGGGCACAGGGTACTCTCACCAAATCTGAACACTGACGAGTCTAAGACCTCCAAACATTCTGACCCCCAAGCATACAAACTACACCTTTCTGGAAGCAGTAGAGCATAGAGATGATATTTATCTCTGTATTTCAGTCAAAATCTGAAAGTTAACCATACCCCCCAACACACACACACACACACACACACACACACACACACACACACAAACTGAAACCCCACAATGCTTCCCTGATCGATTAATTGCTGACTGTGTTGAACACAACCTTTTAAGACTGTCCTCTTCCTTTGACTCTGAATAAACTCTAAGAATAACCTTCATGGAAAAATAC
Organism: Peromyscus eremicus; assembly: GCF_949786415.1. NCBI lineage: Eukaryota > Metazoa > Chordata > Mammalia > Rodentia > Cricetidae > Peromyscus > Peromyscus eremicus. The sequence continues at coordinate 103,101,084 of NC_081419.1, forward strand.
ATTTCAAATTCTGTGTTTGTTAAAACTCCATTTTGTACTCTTTTTAATCTGCAAATCTACAAGTAAATAACCTGATCAGCTTCCTTGGGGTGTCAACATCAGCAAGAACAGTACTCTTCAGACCTGTTCATCTTTTGCTTTTACCCTTTCATTCGGCTGTTCTGGCTCCAGATGACTCTACAAGGTCTGTTCCCTTCTGTGTGCTCACCTTATTCTCCACACTTCACCTCTAACTTCCCAACTGAGCTCTCAGCTTTTGCTCATGTTTTCCTTCTAGACCATCATCCATTTACAAAATGTAACTAATACCAGCACCCTGCACTGTCTGCAACCCTTTAGTGCCTTTCAATTGTATATCAAATATATAAGAGTACTCGCTGATCCTTGGAGCTGGCCTGTGGACTCATGGATGGAGATCTAGGGAACTCAGATCCTAAGAGGTATAGGATGACCCGTCCTGACTTCTTATTAGCTGGTCTTGTCTCTCAGAGAGCTCTGCTCTTGTTCCTCCCTCTAAAATAACACTTTGCCATTCTTCTCTCTTAGTACCTTGTGCATTTTCTGTCCAATATTTACCTTTTTGTTGTTGTCTATCTGACTTATCTATTGTCTGTGTAGAGTACTATGTCCCATAAGGTTAGGGAATTGTCTTGTCATTCTCCATAGCTTAATGCTGTGCTTGAAAAAGAGAAGGCTCTCGGTAAATAATGGCTTGTTGAATCAATTCATGAATGAAGCTACTGCCCTACTTAGTGGGTGACACTTTCATTTCATTTGATTCAGACAGAGAAATACAAGTGCCCACATACATTTTAGGTGGAAACTGGAAGCATTGGATTATACATTTACTGAATGAGAGTCACATTTTTCTCCATGGTAAAAATGTTTAATGCTTAAATATGTGTGATGTGATGTGATGTGATGTGTGTGTGTGTGTGTATGTGTGTTGTGTGTGTGTGTGTATGTAGGTGTGTGTGTGTGTGTGGTATGTGTGTGTGTAGGTGTGTGTGTGTGTGTGTGTGTGTGTGTGTGGTGTGTGGTGTGTGTGTATGTTTGAGGGATATGGCTGTAGAGAACATGGGGACGGGATGAAAGACAATAGTATTACCAATGGACCGCTGGAGTGAGAACGCTAAGGTTTGAGTGTTGCGGTTCTTAACTTTTGACTTCACATGTGTTAGCAAGTGGTTTATCCTCTCTGATCTCAGTGGGCTTGTTCGATTTTTGTTGAGGCTTGCCCCATTGTCGTAATGCCCACTACCATGCATGTCAGATGGTAGATGTCAGTAAAGATCAACGAACACATGGATGCTCTGGGGTGGGAGGTGAACAGAGTCAGGGAGGGAAGGGTGAGCGTGTAGTGACTCTGGCAGGTCACCCTGGGAGGGACGTCTGCTTACTATGATCGTTTACAACAGTGGGAGGCAAGTGAGAGCAAGTTTGAGATGGAAGTCAACTGACCTTCAGCAACACAGGCTCGTCTTCACCTTGAGCGCTCACGAACAGCTGAGTATTGGAGATTTTTAGAGTAACAGGATATTTAGAGTCGTCTCCTGATAAGTAGGCATACATGTCAAATTTTACTGTCAAAGAAAAAGCCAGAAAGAAAGTCAGTCCACTACTTTTTTAAATATAAAGAGAGGTGTTTAGAAAGATGTGCGTGTGTGTGTGTGTGTGTGTGTGTGTGTGTGTGTGCGCATGTGTGTGCATGCATGTGTAAAATCAGATCCCCAACTATGGTGTAAATGAATACACCATATTTATTTGTGGAGGTCAGGAGTGGGATTTTATACATTGTTGTATCCTTTACAATGCCTGCAACTGTAAATAATGTTTCTAAAGCTTTCTATTTGGGTAGAAAGCTTAAGGACCAAATTCTTGCTAAAGCTCTTGTAGTTAAAATAGTGGAATAAGACCTTGACATTTGTTGGTTTAAGAGTTCCTAATGGCTTAAAATGGAGGGATCTAAGAAGATCTCTCCCCCCTTCTCTCTCTCACTCTCTCAGGTACACACACACACACATACACACACACACACACACACACACACACACATCCAGCATAGTAAAATGACTAACTGCTCTAGTACCACTAGAAATGTAAATAATACACTTGCTTACAGTGTATCTGGCTTAGGTTTGAGTTCTTGCACCAAAAAGCAAGTGTTTATGTGTGTGTGTGTGTGTGTGTGTGTGTGTGTGTGTGTGTGTAGAAAATTCATAGATTAAGTCAATACGTGGGGGAAACTGTATGGTAAGTAGGAAATAGGATACACAACAATTTACATATATTATAGAGTAGAAAGCATGGTAACTGGTGTGCATGGTGTCTCTAATCAGAAAGAGCCCTGCCTGCTTAGTATAAAGTTGCTGCTGTGGCCCTTTAAAAAAATAATTTTGCATATTGATGATGCATTCTGCATGTAAAACAGGTTTATTATGGAAGCTGGATCTGTGTAACAAGACTTTTGGCACTGAATTTCATCGTTCAGATCCCATTGCAGTTAGGGGCTGTTTGGCTTTCCCGTCACATTAGCAAGCTCTCCCTAGCTGAATGTGAGTTGTAAGTTTAATCATCAGCTTTCTAATAGATAGTGACTGACTGCGCCTTGTTAGCTTCTGGGTAAGTCATTAAATATTTGTGATGCTCAGTTTTCTCTTCTTTAAACTTGTAATAGGGAGGTCTTGTTGAGAATGTCTACAAGCACCAAAGAGATGGTACACATCAGAAAGCTCTCTGTCCCGTGTAGTGAGCTCAGGTAGGAAACTGCTCTCTGGTGGAACTCATAGATTTGGGTGAGATTCTGTCCTTTTCAGGGATTCTTGGGGAAGGTGGGGTGCTTCATTCTATTCTAGAAGAAGTGTGCAAAGCCAGGGATGTAGGTAAGTTTGTGCTTTGAAAGCAGAAAGTTTGAAAGAAGCGAAGAAACCCAAGGAGGGGAGAGTGCCAAGGTGGCCATTTACCTTCATGTTGCAGGTCAGTTAACGAAGCAGCCTTGAGATGTACATTGTCCACATCCAGGTAGATGTTTTGATTGAGGGGATCATTCAGGACAAACTCCTTCTTGACAAGCTTTTGCAATTTGTATTTCACATTACTCTGGAAGATGTGAGGTGCTGAATCTGATTGGATGGTCTCTAGAATCATTATCACAAGGTCAGGTTATTGCCTTGTTAAAAATACAGATGATATATACATGCTAATACAAGCATCAGATGTAGCTCTGAGAGGGACTGTAGGGGTAGCTGATCCTGGTGGAACAGCCAGAGCTGAAATCAGTCAGCAGGAGGCTTGATTCCAGCTAGGTTTTTTTAAAATGGTTATTTCTTAATTTTTCTGTAAACCAATTCATCAGGCAATAATTTTATTTTACTTTTTACAAGAGTTCTTGAGAAACTTTTAAATTTTTTGCTAGTTCTTTTCTTTTCTTTTTTCTTAATATGGAACCCTGGTTGGCTTGAAATTCATTCTATATACAAGCACAGTCTTGAACTCACAGAGATTCTCCTGCCTCTGCCTCCTACTGGGATTAAAGGTGTTAGGCACCATGCCTGGCCCTGTTAGCAGGTTTTCAAGTGATGAGAAAGACTACCAGTATTTCTAATCGATATTTTTCAGATGAATGTATGCTAAGATGAAAGGAAATGTGTTAAAATTATATACCACAATGATATGTCCCCATTATCTATAAATAATACATAGGTTACATATATATGCACTGAAGGTACAGGTCTACCATTTTTCTGGAAAGTGTATGTATGAGTAGTTTCATGAATCTCCAGGTTCTGACTAATTTCACTTCTAGGATGCTATTCTAAGGAAATGAATGGTGACAGATATTGACATAGATGTTCACTGTCACTTCAGTGTTGAAAAATTTGCCTGTAAATTGTCTGTAATATATTAAGTGGAAAAAGCTGGATTTGAGATTGTGTGTAGTATACCAATGATGATGTTGGACATGTTTGCTCTTGTGTGCATCTGTATGTGCAAAAGACTTTAAGGAAACATTCCGTGGTGTTGGTAGGGTTAAAATCTGGATGACAAAAATGAGTGAATGCTAAAGTTCTTTCTTATACTTTGTTTTATTTTAAAATTTTTCTAGGCGGAGAGGTATTGTTGCCTAGGTTTTACATTAAAATGAGTACTTGGTTTATGTTACCTGTGGAGGAAGGTATAGCAAAGACATGAAAGAAAAACCCAGGGTTCTCATAGTCAGACTGGACTGAATTGGCTGTGAGGGTTTCCCACGTAGAGACTGAGCCTCATTTCCTCATATGTGAAGGAGAGGGGAAGGCTGTTTTGGAGCCTCCAGAGAGTGCAGCCATCAATAACTTAATAGTGTTGTGGCATTTCCAAAGGCACTGGGAGCAATACCAACGGCTGACGTTTCTTGGGTGGTGACTTCACATTAGACATTCTTCTAGTCTAAATGTTTTAGAGGTATTGGCTTATTTACAGGAACCCAGTGAGCTGGAAGTCTTGGTAATCTCTATTCACAGTATGGGGAACTGAAGCCCAGAGAGATTGAGGAACATGAATAAGGAGGTGGCACCCACTAGAGGTCATGAGCTAATGGACGATGACTGCTTTCTCTCCAACCAAAGACCTTTATGTGACCTTCACAATATAGCCAAGAAAGGAGTCCTTGAGCAAGTGTTCTAGACTCAGGCTACTGTTGATCTCTCCCCTCTGGAGAAGAGTGACATTTAATTTTTCTTTGTTATAGTTACTGAGCTAATGTCTGGTTGCTTTCCTGTTTGGTTCCAGGTTTTATTTTCTTTGCTTAAAACTGGAAAATTGGATTTTGTTGTGTTTTATCCCTTACCTTCTAAATTATGGGTCATGGCCTCCAGGTCCTCTTCAGCAAAGGCCCGATCGAAGGCCAGCCGTCTCTTCTTCAGGGTCTTCCCTTGGTTTGATGTTGCTGCCACCATCGTCAGACTCTCCTTGAAGGTGAAGTTGGACATCTTTGAGGTTTCAGAGGCTCTCAGAGATACAAACTTGTCTGCGCAATTCTCCTGAAGCGAGACGTAGCTTGCATCGTAGAAGGACTTCTGTGAGGAAGGGAAGTGGCACCTGAGAGCTTGCCTATGACCTTGGGATGACACTCTTTATCGGGTCTCTATCCTACAGACTTAGTGAGAGTGACCCCCATTCTGGCTGTAGGGAACCAACCTACGCTTCACCTCTCCCTTGCCTCTTGACCTCCACGGTCCTTCCCCGCCTCCCGCTCCATTCCTTCTTTTTTTCCTTTCTTGGCTTTCCCTAAAACCACATGATTCTGGGGGAAGGTCTTTTCACCCATCTTTAGGCCCCAAAATAAGACATTTTAGTGAAATAGGTTAACACGTGATCCTGGTGAGTGAGACCCTTCCATCAAGAGGTCCGACATCTACTTGAGAGTGCTCAGAATATTTTAGAAATACTTTGGGCTGTCTATATTGCCTGCTCAAATCCAACCAACCTTAAGATTCAAAATATTTTCTAAAAAGAAATGACATCTGTACTGAACATGTGAATCTTTTTGTCATTATTTCCTAAATAATGTAATCACTGACTCATAAGTATAACAATTATTCCCATAGCATTTGCATTGTGGCAGGTATGGTTAAGTCACCCAGATATGAATTAAAGTCATTTGCGAATGCATGCATATTTTATACAAGTAGAAGGTCACTCAATATAAGGGACTTGAACATCTGCAGAAGGTGATCTCCCTGGGGGCTTGAGCCCCCCATGGATGTCTTTGGTATGGCTGTTCTTCTGGAAGCAGTTTTTAAAACCGGTATCACAGATATACAAAATAACTTGGTGAGTGTGTGTAACATTTTCTCTTTCTCTTAGCTAGCTTCCTCTACTTCAGCTCTGTGCGCTATCAGGCTGTCTCTGGCCTCTGGTGTTAATGTCAGAGAATGATGTCCATATTGCATATTAGGAGTCCAAGACTCCAGGTGAGGTGGATTGAAGCAACTGGCTAAGGATGACAAAATTAACATTTTGAAGGATCCCAGAAGTTCTTGGGGCTTCAGGTAGTTCTTCTCTGTATGGAGGAGCCAATGAGCGTGAAGAACACCAGTTAACTACTAGTGGAGAGAGGCCAGTGGTCTCACTAACAATAAATAAATGTACTTTAGACCTGTCGTGAGAGTGAAACAAAAGTGTATAATACTCAACCCTCATTGTGCTTTTCTGGCAGAGGAACTAGTGTGTAAAGAGAAAAAAAAAGAAAGAAAGAAAAAGAAAATCCAGATCTATAAGATCTTACCTGATTCAGAGAGAGATGGTCAATGGCGGAACTGTATTCTTCATTTTCACTGTCAAAAACATATAATGAGACTGTATTTTAGTTCATCATTTTACTGTGGTTTAGGCATATATTTTAATGACCACATTAGCTTTGGTAATACAACATTCCTGAGTACTGATTTAGACCCAGGCACTTTTGAGTCTGAATGCTCCAACACAGCAATGGATTTTAGTGGCTGTTCAAGAGTTACTCCATTCTTAGGAGAACTTGATCCCAGTCAGGAGGAGAGTCAGCTCTACAGTAACTTGGGCACATGAACACACACACACACACACACACACACACACACACACACACACACAGACACTACTCTGAAAAGTTAAAGACTTCTACATATTCATGTCTACACACATAGTAATTGGTTTGTCACTAATTTGGAATTAGTAATTATTAGAACAGCTTTGTGCTTTATCTGTAAAAACTAGGCATGACTAATAAATCAAAGAGCCTTAATTGGAGTTCAGGAAAGGCTGAAGCTCCTTGAATGAAAAGAGAACTTCTGAAATACCACAGACACACGTGTCATATACTGTTTTCATGTACTCTCTAAAACAGATTTCACGTTACAACAGCAGTAGCCAGGAAATATTTGTAGCTTCATTAGCATTAATGTTAGTTGTAAACAACAAGAACATAGTTAAGAATGTTCTAGAATTTCAACTCTGCTCACTTATCAGGGTGAAGTTTAACTGTGGTTGTGAGTTCATGTGCCCAAGAGCTGTTTTCTCTGCTTGACAGGGATCAGGGTCCCCCGAGAACGAATTCTTTCTCAAACAGTTCATTAAAACCTGCTGCTGGAGCAGGGCACACAAACTCCTCAGAGTGCCTAAGCTGATGTTGATATAAAATTACAGGGGAGTCAGTATACCTCAAAAACAGTTTTCTATAATTTCCATTTCTCTCAGTGAAATACCATTTTAGCATGTTGGAGGCTTTGTCTTTCAGGGTCTTCTCTGGTCTTGCCTGGACTTCAGGGTCAGTGTACATCTCCAGAGCCTCTGACAACACAGCCACTGGCCGATCACTTAACTCCTAGTTAGATTTAGTGAATCACAGAAAGTAGAATATGTTTCTTACCTATAGCAATTCTTCAAGTCTTCAAACAAATCAGGAACTTTAGCCATCGTGACTTCTGCAAGAGAACACAGTGGCTGTCAGCTCTCCACCTCTGAACCCCATGCCTGCAAGGACAGTGACCCCACTTTGCTCTTCTTGAGAAACTACAATGAGTGACTGACTTATCACACCCAGCATTTCCTCTATTCGTCTTCATACCCCCTTGCATTTTTTGTGTATGTTTTGCTCTCCTCTACTAGCTTGTACATTTGTTTGAGAATCTTTTCTCTATCTCGGTATTCTTTGTGTCCAGCCCATGCCATCACACACAGTAGGCATTCAGTGGATAGGATAAGGAAAATAATGAAAGCCATCTGGGTGAGGTATCTGCCTTATACAGAGGCAAGGGAGACACAGCATGGGAACCCGCAGATCTTTCTCCTTTTTGTCAGCAGGGAGTTCCCATCTCCGGGAAGAGATTCGGCTGTCCTGATGGATTCCCTCACAGGAATCCTGTTCAGCTGCCCTTCAGTTCCTTATCACTAGAAAGAGAATTCTTCTCTGAAATCTGTGATTCCAGCTCACACACCAAATCAGGAACAACAAGAGAAGAAAAAGGAACAGACCACAGCCTCACAGAAAGTGCCTCGAGAGAAAACAGTCAAGGACCAAACAAAAGACAATTTTCATAGTCTCAGACACGATAAAGACAATACCTTTGCCGACTCAAGCGCCAATGAGGTGACTCCCTCTCTGCCCTGGAGACTTATGCCTGAGTCAGGCTTCTCTGTCTTTTATAATCATCTCAAGTAGGTGTGGCCATGAGTGTGTCACTGGGAATTTACATGAGACAATTCTGTATCTCTCTATGTTCGTTTCTGCTTGATACTGGCCAGAAGGTAATAATGTTCTTTGCAAAGACTCCACAAGCTGTTGACTTGATTCATCTGTTTATTGCTTGTTCCAGATGATTATAAACATGTAGTCTTACAAAAAGGGAAGAGCAGCAGGAAGCTCACCAGGATTCTAAAAGTATTGGGTGGAAGAAGAAGGCAGAAATCCTCAAATCAGAGGGCTAGACTGAGTAGGATGGGAGCTTCAGGGGTACACTTTGTGCTTGACCTGGTTTGTTTATTGTGTCCCAGGACTGAATGTGGATGGGCAGGGTAACTGGCAGCTAAGGTATAGCATTTGAGGGAAAATGAGGTTTCCCTCTCCTCTCTAAAGAGGAAGGTTTGCTTGAAGAAGTCAGCAGTCTGAGTATGGAATGACAGCCTTATGGTTAGAGGGGGTAGAGATAACAAAAGTGACATTGACCATAAAGACCCGGGTCCTCTTACTCCTTTGAATAATGCCAACACATTTCCTACAGAGATGGCAGCTTCAGGAGAGAACTCCCAGGCTCAGCCATGTTATGGTAAAGTGACCCTGTCCCACTACCTAAAGACAGGTCAGAGGTGGGCAAAGATAGCTCCCCACTTATGCAGGCAGGGACAAAGCCCCTGCTGGGACAGTGGCTCAGCTCAGGAATGGAGGCTGTGGGAAAGGCAGGTATGGATTCTTACATATGACATGGAATCAGCAATGCCTGGTCACTTTTAGTAAAGACATTTTCAGTCCCCAGAGGCCAGTCCAGTTCAGATGGTAGAGCACCAGACTCTCAGTAAATCAGTGTCTCAGCTTTCCTAGTTGGCAGTAAAGTCACTTAAATTTTAAATAAAGGAAGTGGGTGGTAGACAAGGAAAGAAAAAAAAATGGCAAAGAGAGAAAGGCAAGCCACTGAAACATGGGAATAAGAGAAGCATGGGACGAGGAGTAAAGTAACTTGTGTGATTTGTATGAAGTATTCCCTCTGGCCATGTTTAACCATAAATAATGGAGCTATTCAAACGTTCATTGATTCTATTACATATGGAGACTCTCCAGTTCCAATTCTGTTGCCCAGCCTGTCCCTTCTTGTTGTATTTATAAACAGGAGTCAAAGATGAGTGGTATCATAAATGAAGGCAGAATAAGCATTAAAGCAGATTGGAGCCGAAGTGTGGGTGTCTCTAAATAGATCTTATAAGAGCAGCGATGTCAGCCAGCTAACTCCACATCTCTGCCTACCCTAGTTCCCCTCAGGCAGTACAGAAACGTTAACCTTGTCATCTTCGGCCCGTCGGACATCTTGTGAGGACAATCACTAAGAAACAATTGCAAGGTGCATTGGGAATGTGGGCTGCTATGGAGATGCAACCAAACACAAATAACAACACTAAGGATGGCTCCAGTCACTCGAGAGTCCATAGTCATCACCGTGATGCCTTCGTTCACAGAGGAAAACAGACTTCTTATGAAGACTTCAACAGGGAAGACATTTTCGAGTGAAGGCCACTCCTGAGGCACTGAAGTGGTTTGGTTTCTGAGAGCAAGGCAGAGCGCCTGCCTCTTTGGCAATCTGGGAAAGCACCCTTGCTTCTACCATCTGAAGCAACACTCAGCCCAGCTCCATTTTCATTCCTGGCGTGTGGAGAACTCACCAGTTGAGAGTTGGGTTGAGAAACAGCCAATTTTGGTCAGTGTCTCTCTCAACCCTACTCTTCCACATGATCTTCTTGGAAAGAGGTTTGAAGGGAAGTAGACAGGGCAGGAGGCTCAGAGAGTGAGAGCACCTTGCTTGTTTGGTGGGGAGCTTACCCTCCTGTGAGAGTACACCGAGTGTGTCTAAACCAACTCTTCTAGGGAAGGGGAAGAGAAATGTGTTGGGGAGGGCTTTACCAGGCCTGATGTATTTGCCTCAGAGCTCTCTAGATAATTCAGGGAAAATATTGTGCACTCATTCTGTACCACAGGCTTTGCTGTACATTTTCCCCTCAGGAGCTACAAAATTAAGCATGCAAGATGAAATGACGCATGTCGGTAGGTGAATATGCTTTGTAAGCCCAGATGCTATGACTCTAAGGGATCTGTCTGTCTCTTTCTCCTTCCCTTCATCCCTCCATCTCATCCCCCACCCCCTGCCCCATCTTTTGTTCTTGACAGGGTCTCACTATGCATCTGAGTTCGTTCTCAAACTTTTGCTCATCCTGCCTCAGTTTCCTGAGTGCTGGTCTTATAGGCACAGCCATTCCCATCACACTTATCCTAAGGATCCAAAGAACCTTGGTGATGCTTTTCTTGTGACAACTGCCTTATGGTTCACAAAGTGCTCACACGCATGCCAGCCTCCAACTGCACATATACAGTGGCCCTTTCTGTCTCCTTATGTGGCCGACGACGACCTTGGAAGAAGGAAAGTGAAGGTCGTAGAAACGGAGACACAGACACAGCCTGTACTTGAGACTAAGGATTCTGATGCCAGGTCAGATCTCGTTTGCAGTCGGAACCCTAGAATGTTTTATCATTATCGCTGTCAAGTGACAGGGCTGAAATGCATTGTCCTTACTGATTCTAGGATTTTATAAAAATAAAAGATGGTCTGGGGAGGGATGGTGGCTCCAAAGTTAAAAGCGATTGCTGGAAGAGCAAGAGGACCAGAGTTCAGATACCCACAACCCATGAAAATGCTGGGTGGCCATGGCAGCCCATTTGTAACTCCAGCCTCAGAAAGTAGAGCAAGGGAATCTGGAGCAATTGGGCTAGCTCGAATAACCATACCTGCAAGCTGTGGGTCTGAAACAATAAGATGAAAGAGGGACTGAGGAAGATTTCTGATATCAACCCCCGGCCTCAGTACTCACATGCACGTAAAGTGTATGTACATGTGCTCACACAAACACACTCCCCAACACAAAACAAACAAACAAACCCCAAAGATCAGGAAGATTTTCTCCTTTCTCTCTTCTAGTGAAATCTCCTTTTATTCTGTGGTACTCTGGAAATGGAAGGAAGGCTTCCGATATGATGGAGTAACGATTGGCAGTGGAGTATGGCTGTGAACTCAGGCATGATCTTGCCAATGTACCATGAAGATGGGAAACTTACGCAAACACCTTTAGAATCCACTTTAAAATTAGTGCATGATACCTGGATATGAAAGAAGTCCCTTGAATACAGAAAGAAGCACAACCTAAGTTTTTCTGGGGGGCGGGTGGAATTTGGTCCTCTGTGTCCCCGGACTCTGTATTCCTAGATTCAGCCAACTGTAGGCAGAAACACTTGGGGGTTGGGGGGAAGGAGAAGTGTCTGTACTGGACAAGTGCAGACTTTTCCCCTTGTCATCACTCTGTAAACAATATGGTATAGTGGCTTTTCACAGAACATTTACACTGCTCTAGGTGTTATAAGAGATAAGAAATGATTCAAGGCATATGGGGGCTAGACATAGGTTATATGAATGCAAAGGTATGTTCTATCAGGGATATGAGCACTTATGGAGTTTGTTATTCGTGAGGGCACAGGAATTAACTATTTGCTTGTGGACCTCAACGGAGGGTGCATTTCTCTTCAGGTGATATGAAGCCTGTTCAGAGGAATAAAACATGAAGAGACAAGTGAGCTTTACAGTCTCCATTCATGCTTCACTTAGTTTTAATCTGCTTTTTAATTACATGACAATTAGGCAGGAGGAAAGATGTCCATAAAACCCTATTAGCTTCCAGGTTTAAGAATATATTATCCCATTTAATCTTCCCATCAGATCAGAGAGGAGGTAATCTTGTCACATTTTACAGAACAGGAAGTATAGTTCTAGCAAAGTTAAGTAACTAGCCTGAGGTTGCAAGCTTCAGCAGGTTGCGGAAATGGGATTCAGACGGGAGTCTACACTCAACCACAAGGCTGTCTCTATGTCTTAATGTTGCCTTTCTCGCTCTCTCTCCCTGCCCCCTCCCCCTCTCTGTTTTCTGGTTCTCTTTTAAGTGGAGTTTTACTCTTTCTACATTGTCTTGGTCTGTAGGGAGTCCTAGAGTTACGTGTTACAGGGAACATGCTTTGGAGACCACCTATTTTAAACTCTCTTAAAAGAGCTTGGGCTTACATGGAGGCTTCATATGAGAACAGGAAATAAAATGAAAATTCAGCTCTTGGTTCCACCCTACAATATTCTACTTCTAAAGGACCAAGGCTCTTAATGAAGTGGGGGAAAGACAAGAAGTAAATTCTCCTACGACATCTCACTCTTCAAAAGGAGTTACAGGGCTGGGGGTGTGGCTCAGCAAGATGCTTGCCTAGCATGCACAAAGCCCTGGGTTTGATTCCTAGCACTGAAAAATTGGGTAGGGTAGCATATGCCTGTGATTCTAGCACTGGGGAGTTGGAGGCAGGAGGATCAGGACTTTTGCTATATAATGAGTTTTAAGTCAGCCTGGGATACACAAGACCTAGGCAAGCAAACACATGGAATAAGTAAATAAAGTGCTTATCATGGGATTGGGGATAAAACAGGTGTTCAAAAATGTTTTTAAAAAGAGGAGTTACAGGGAGCCGGGGAGATGGCTCAGTAGTTAAGAGCACTTACTATTCTTCCAGAGGACCCAAGTTCAGTTCCCAGCATCCATGTTGTGTGGCTCAGAACTACCTGTAACTCCAGCTCCAGGAAATCTATCCTCTTCTGGCCTCCACGGGCAGCCACATGCATGTCACACACACACACACACACACACACACACACACACACACACACACTCTCGCACTCACACTCACAGATTTTTAAAGGAGTTACAAAGAATGAAGGAAAGCTACAATACTTCTGAGCTTTTTTCCTGTCTCTTTTTACTTTGCATCAAGCAATGACAACTAGCTGTGGTTTCCGATCTCCTGAAAGCTGACAATGAAGCCAGTGATGACCCCTGACCCCACGTACCTAGTTACACATCGAGGTTAAGTGTCATAAAAGTATGAAATAGAGGCACTAGTCAGTCCTGGAGAGGGTCACTCAGTGGGGGAGAGGAAGGGAACATTCTAGACTAAGCAGATGCTATGAGAGTCAAGTAAATGGAAGCAGGTCATGAAGGCTGGAGCTCAGAGCTCCCGGTGGAGGGGGATGAGCTGGTGAGCCATGGACCAAGGACTGGGAGGAAAGCAGAGGCCAGACCAGCAAGGCCTTGTGTAACCCTCGGAAAGTCTTTCCTGGAGGGTTAGTGGAAGACATCCAAGTTCTACCTCTTGGTAACTTGAGCGGTTTTGCACTGCCAGGGTTGAGCCAGAGTCTCCTGCACACGGTGTCAAGCGTCTCCCATGGAGCTGCATCCTCAGCTTGCTTTGTCCTTTTACAGGATAACGGCTTCGAGTTTGGGAACTATTTCTAGGCTGTGAAACAGTACCTAGAGAGATGGCAATGTGTCTATACATGTGTCAAAAGCAGTCTTTCTACCTGAACTCAAAGGTGTGTAGGACTAAGATGTTCTGCCCGCCCAGGAGCAGAGGGATGGCCCTGGCTTGGGGGTGATGGGAGATCCAGAAGTCTGCGGCAGGAGGGACACACACGGATGAAGTTCAGTCATGGAATCACCGGGGAGCTGGCTAGCTGGGGCCCCTTCTCTCTGCCTTAGTCCATCCCTTCCCTCATGGATGCTTTCTGTTTCTGAATTCCCTTTCTCTCACCTCTTGAGATGCTGAGTAATGAGGCTTTGCCTCTTCCTTGCCTTCTGTCCTGATGCCCTTCAGAAATGAGCTCATCAGCAGGCTTCCTGTGTGGCAACCCTGGTGTCTGGACCTGTCTCTGACTTTTCCTCTTCTGGGCTAATTGCGATCTTCTGATCAAAAAGGGCATTTCTTTCCTCTTGAGTCTTTTCCTCATTGGAGTCAGGATTATTTTGAATGTGTTTCTCAATGAAAAAAATAGTATGATTAAAATCTTTGTTATTAAATATTTCTGTGTTGGAGAAATATATAAAAAAGACTAAAATAAAGCCCACGAGAAATGTAATAACTGGGAGTAATTACTATTTATTTTTGTGTTATTTCTTCAAGCCTTTATGTCTTTAAGGCCTATGTAAATTCTTTTTTAGATAATTGGGATACTCTAAAATCTTTTGATGTTTGCTTTTCTGGAATCAATGTGCGGTAGCTAATTGCTCACTAAATATATCCATCTGCTCATGTGTGGGATTGCCTGCTGAATGTCTGTCTTCCTGGTCTCCTTTGCAGTTAGATTGAGGACACATGGAAAACTCTGGCTGACAAACGGTGAGCAGGAAGTGACTGCTGTTCTACTGATGCAAGGAGGGCCAGCATGGGCCTTCGTCACACCCAGCTTCCCCTGATGCAGCAACCGTGGAAGTCACGTGTTGCGGATACTGCTGTGGCAAAGGCATGAGGCTAGAACACCTGCGCTCGACTTTGCATGAGAAACACAGCTTTAGTTTTGGCAAATCATTGAGATTCAGTTTGTTTCTGTGGTAAAACCAGACCTATTCTGACTAATGCCGTGTGTTTCACTCCCTTCTTTACCACAGACCACGATGACATATATTCTCTCAAAATTCCTCTCTCACACAATCAATTTCATCTTGGACAGCATCGTGTCTACATTAGCATTCTTGCCTTAACGCTCTCTGCCCTCTGGGAGAGGGATTTTCCAGTAAGACAACTCGACATCCTAACTAGATGCTTACAGTGAGGCTAAATTAGGATTTCAGATGTAAAGATAAATTTACTGTGAGAATAAAGTAGATGATAATAAATTTGGCAATATTGCATTAATAGGCCAAACAATAAAATAACCTAATGCTTATGTAGTGCTTTATAGTTTTTTTTAACATATTTAAACATTTTTATATGTGTATAATGCATTCCTGTGTGTGTGTGTTCACATGTGCACACGTGCGTGCATGTGAGTGCTACCACACGCCTGTAAGAGACCAGAGGGCCACCTCAGGAGTCAGTCCTCTCCTTTTGCCTATTTTGAGACAACATCTCTTTTCTTGTTTTGTTCCTGTGTTCTCCTGGCTAGCTGGCCTGTGAACTTCCAGAGATTCACCTATGGCCTCTCCTCTGGCTGTAGGAGAGCTGAGGTTACATACATGTGCTACCATGCCCAACTTTATATGGGTTCTGGGGGGTTCAAATTCAGGTCCTTATGCTTGAGTGATGAGTACTTTATCCACTGAGCCGTTCCCCCAGACCTCAAGGTATTGGTAATAAAGAGAAATGTAAGACTCTAATATGAAGCGAGGCTGACTTTTTATGCATGCCAACAGTCCCGTGCCCAGTGTGTAGCTCTCTCCTTCCTGTTTTCTGATGTGAACTGTTGGCTGAAGATGATGAACCTCCAACTGAACCAACTAGGGTGCGGTGTGCGCTCAGCAGGTGTGGCACACAGTGTGGCCTGGGGTGCAGGGTGGGCTCAGCAGGTGTGGCACACAGTGTGGCCTGGGGTGCAGGGTGGGCTCAGCAGGTGTGGCACACAGTGTGGCCTACCAGGCAGAGCTTCATCATGACTTTGCTCTTGGCCACTTAAGACCTTAAACAATTCTTACACTTCTCAGGGCTTCCCTTATTTATGAGGTGGAAGATTGGAATGGATAGTTACTTGGAGTATTCTAGTACTGGTTGTCCATTCCAGACTTCACGATGACCCTGAACATGACCATATTCTGCAATGGCTCCCTTGTGTTCCTGAAATACTGTGTCTGGTGGTGTAGTGTCCCTTTCCAGACCCTTACTTTCCCTTGAAAATCTTTAATTGTCTCATGCAGAGCCAAATCACAGATGCGTGCTAAGTTCTCTCTGCCTTTGTCCTTTTGATTTCAATGGCAAACGATATTTTGACTCCTAAATGAAACAGAAATAAATCCTATCTTAGCAAAGGTGTATATGATAGTTGCTGACAAGTTAGAAGGAATTGGCCTTTCTACCATGACAGTGAAAAGGTCATTGATTAATCAGTCTTGCTTTCAAGAAAGCCTCAAATGTATGAAAGACCGTCAGGGCCCTTCATAACCCTTAAGGAAAAGAAGTTTATGTTCCCAAGACTGAAACTCTGGATGAGTTTTAAAGTATTTTAATAAGAAAACAAATATCCAAGGGAGGGGGAATATGCTTTTAACTCTCTTTTTTTGCTTTCTTTCTTTGGTGGGTTGTAGCGCCTAAAGGGCATATTTCATCCTATCCAGGGTTACTCAAAGGTACTGTGGTTCTCTTGAAAGAGGAGCAGAGCTACAGAGCTTGGGCTCCGCAGTGGAGCCATGCAAGTCCTGGGCAGGTGTTCTTGGGGGGCACTGTACAGTCAGCCTGGTAGGTAGGGATGCCTTGCTCCGTGGCTCAGTGAACAGCAAAGCTGGAGGACAGCTGTGGGAAAAGAAGCGACAAAGAGCCCCGCTGTTTTTAAGTTTTTTAAGTTCTGGGAAGAAGGGGAGGTGAGGAGAATAGAGGAGTAGGACAGACAGAATCGGGCAGGGAGGGAGTGCCGGAAGCTCATGAGTGGGAAGAAGTTTAGGCAAGCCTTCAGGGAAGCTACCTTAAGCTGCCATTTAGCTTGGGAACTTGGATTTGCATAGCGGAGAATGGCTATTCCAGGCTGTGGAAACCGGGTGAGTAAGGCTGAAGGCACTTGTGTCTCCTACTGTGTGGTTATGGGTAAGCTGCTCACCCTTCAGAGCTTGGGTTGCCTCACTTGCAAAACTGCTCTAGTAATTCCTCACAGGGTTTTGGAAGCATCGCATGAGACTGTGCTTGTGAGTTAGTGTTGGTCGCCTTTCTGTCCTCTTTAGATGCCACATTTTCCCCTGCTTTACTCCATCCGTAGTGAAGCTTATTCTTTCTTTGGAATTTATTTTCCTTCCACTCAAGGAACTCAGACGACTTCTTTACTCACTGTCCAGGTCCCTTCGTGACACAGGATGGACAGCATGGCTTTCTGAAAGTAAGGAATGTCAAATGTGACTAGGCAAAACAAATAAATTAAAATTTAAAAAAAAAATCAGGCTGCAGTCAAAAGGATTCTGAGTACAATGCAAACTTGTCTACCGTCGGCATAACAAAGAGGCTGGGATAATCATTAAAGGCTATCTCTTCATTCATCCGCTCCCACATATTTATTTAGAGACAATGGGGTCATATTGAGAGCTAAGGGCTGAGTGGTAAGACAGACACAGTTTTTAACTTCATGGAGTGTCTCTGTCAGCAGAGAAGACACACTTCCTTGCTGTAAGTGTGGTGTTGTCTTAGTCTATTAGCACAGCTATAGAAAAACACTGTGAAGCTGATGGCTTATAAACACAGACCTTCGGGAGTCTCAGGGAAAGGTGCTGGCTAATTCTGGTGAGGTTTGCTTTCTGCTTCATAGATCACACTTTTCTTGAAGCCTTACATGGCAGAAGGGGCAAAGGAATGCTCTGGCAGATCTCTTTTGTAAGGTTACCAGGTAGTGCCACCATAAAAGAGGTCACGACTCCCCATGCCTTATCTCCCAATGTCTTTACATTTGGGATTTGGATTTACCAGGGGAATTTTGGGGGAAGTTGGTGTACAACCATTTCAGTCTATAGCAGGTGATTCTTAAGGAAGGGAAAGTATGGGATGCTATGAAGATATGTGTGGGGAGACCTTGATCCTCTGCAAGTCCCCTTGAAAAATCAACATGATGTCTAGGTAAGGAAGGAAGAAACCCAGGGGAAGAGTCGCATTCCAACTAACACAAACAGCCCATGCAGAACCCTGAAGCTGGAAGATCACGAGTGTTAGAAAAAGCGAGAGCAAGCCAGTGAAGAAGCTCTGACAGTGAGGAGCAAGGTGGCATAAAAATAGGGATGGAGCCGGGCGGTGGTGGCGCACGCCTTTAATCCCAGCACTCGGGAGGCAGAGCCAGGCGGATCTCTGTGAGTTCGAGGCCAGCCTGGACTACCAAGTGAGTTCCAGGAAAGGCGCAAAGCTACACAGAGAAACCCTGTCTCGAAAAACCAAAAAAAAAAAAAAAAAAAATAGGGATGGAGGGAAGGACAGGGAGCAGCTTGCTGTAGGATACCAAAATCCTTATAGGAAAGACCTTCGAACTCTGGATTCTACTTTCAGAGATTCATCTTCAAAAATTCATCCCCAGGATTACCTAAAAATTTGCCTTTGATATCTCTTGGTGGCTTATACTTTGTTGTTTTATGTTGAAGCCCTTAATTTCTTTGGAGTTTAATTAGGTATGGCTTGAAATCCTGGAACTTTGGCATTGACGTGTGACCTGCTGTCTCTTAGGTGACTTTTGAGGAAACCAGAGAGCAGGGAGGAAGAAGCCTCCACTTCCTTCCTTAGAGGGGTGCGCATATCACTTCCCCTCTCTCCACTTTGTTTCTACGAATTCTTTCTTTACACTGCAAAGCCCACTAGATCAGTTCTCTAGAAATTCCCACAGGCTGCCCCAAAGCAGAACTAACTGGTGGGGAAATCTGGGTAATGTTTCTGTGTTGGTGAAACTTACCCTATGCACTGACTCAGAGTATCCAGAGAGAGCATCATTTTTCCTCCAGACTTCTCCATTTTCCTAGTCCAGATTCAAGATCTTATGTCATGGAGTGCTTTTCTGCTCTCCCGTACACCCAGGTGCCCTGTCATGGGTTCCTCCTTCCTCTGCCCATACCCCTCCCACCAGCGGGGAGTCTCATCACTGGTTACCCACTCTCTCCTCACTGTGGTCTCAGAGGATGAGTGACGGCTTTCACTCACTTCTTGTGCCCATCCCTCATGCTTGTCGCTGCCGGGATCTTTTGTGTTACATGTACGGCTCTGCTTAACCTCTCCATTCCCAGGATTCCTCATTGTTCACAAGCGAAAGTTCAAATGCTAAATACCCTACCGAGGCAGTAACCACCAGAGCCTCACACAGGAGTCACCTAAATTAAAATGAGATTATTATTGTCTTGGGTTGCTTGGAGGGCTGGTGTTTTGAGACAGGATCTTGCTACTATCATTTGCCTATACGATTTGGTCCCACTCACCTTACGTTCAATGTCATTAAACAAAGACTTGAGAAAGTTGCTAGTATGTACCTTGGATGGTTAGCATTAATTGCCAACGAGACACAACCTAGGATCTCCTGAGAAGAAAGGTGAGGGATTGTCTACATCAGGCTGGCCTGTGGGTGACTGTCTTAATTTAATTTAATTGATATGCGGGTGGCATCATTCCCTAGACAGGGGATTCTGAATTGTGTAAGAGTGGAGGGATGGAACTGAGCACAAGCAAGTGAGCGTGCATACATCGATTTCTCACTGTTGTTGACTGTGGGTGCCACGACTGGCTGTTTGAAGTCCCTGCCTTGACTTACCTGCAATGAGGGACTGTAACCTGGATTTTCTTAAACCAAATAAACCCTTTCTCCTAAATTGCTTTTTGTCAGGTTATTTTTATCATAGAATCAGAACTTAAACTAGGGCAGCACCTTTAGTTGCTTCTTTTTGGAACTTTGGAGTTTTCCTCTAATCCAACCTCTTTCTCAGAAGAATAAGTCTTATTTATTGTATTCCTGTGAACATGGGGTTATCTAAAGAGCTGGAAACCACCTTACAGCCCACTGAGAAACTGTATAGCTCTGATACAAAGATGCTCTCCCTTCTGGTACAACCAGTCTCTATGGGTCCTTAGCTCCATCCATTTATCTTAGGTGTTTCCTGAAAGATGCACAGAAGGCTTGCTATCTCAAGGGAGCCCTTAGGATCCTATGGCGTTTCTTTGTGGCCTCTGAGCCCCTTCTAACTGGCCCTCACAGAATTCGACTGATTGATCCTCATGGAGTTGAATGCTCTTCTTAGGGCAGGTTCAGTTACCAGGGCCCCTGTGACATAAGGTTGACTCCTGAACATTCAAATGTGAAAGAGGGAGTAGGGTGATCTTTCTATTGGTCGGGTTTTAGTCACGCTTCCAGGGAGCAGAGTTTACCTTCACAATGAGCTACATTGTCCTTTCTTGACATTCTTAACAATGTTATCTCTAGAAGCAAGGCCTGGCTGGGTAATTATTCTTGTGCATTGGCTCAAGAGTAAGTCAGATAATTGCAAAACTGTAATGCATGCTAGGAATAGTGGTGTGTGCCTGAAATTATAGCACTTGGGAGACTGAGGCAGGGTAATCTCTAGCTTTGAGGTCAGCCTGGGCTATGTAGCAAGACCCTGCCCCCTGCCTCAAAAAAAAATTCCAGCTATTTAACCAACTAACCCCCCCCCCCCCCCCCCCCCCCCCCCCCCCCCCCCCCCCGCAAATGGTTTGGAGCAGAACTCACATGTGTGGCCCTGATGGAAACTAGCTGTTTCATTTCTCATTCTAGAAAGAAGAACCTGGGCTTTGGTGGAGGGCAGACGAGAGTTTCTGTCATCCTGAATGGGGGTAGCTCTGTCTTCTTCGTAAGGCAGTTGTAAAAAATAAAACAAAATGTGCATTTCTTGGTAAAAATAAGAAAAATTTGATAATATTTGTTTCCTTTCTCATGTAACCTTAAAATACTTTTAAAGTTGCTGTTATTGTAGAAATATCACTCATCTATGTAATTTCGACAAATTAACAATTTCACGGGTCCCATTATCTAGACAGGAAACTGAGCCCCTGGGGAGGTAGGTGAGTTTGCCATGGATACTTAGGTAATATTTTACAAGTTGAGGGCTAAAACCAGAGTCCCAGTCTACCCTAATCAACCTTTTGCTTTGTTTTGAACCACACCCCAGTCTGTGTTGGGGCTGGCATAAATTAGCCTGGCATAGCAGTAACTAATTCCACTTACTATGACAGACACCAATCCTCTGGGTATTCCCTCTAAGCTTGACAAAGTTTTGAATGCTAAAGAGGATGTAAACGTAATTCAAGGCTCTAGGAATAATCACACAGTTATCAGTGTATTCCAAATTAGAAAGGGTGAAAAAGGACTGGAATTTTCATATGCTCTTGGTTGAAATGTAAAGTGATACAACCCGTAGTTTTTTAAAAAGTTAAACATATATCTAACATGAGGCTCCACCCTTCCAGTCCTGGGTCTTTATCTCCCCGAGAGAAAGAAAGTATATCCTCATGTAAACATTTTTTTTATGGAAATGTTCATAACAATGCTATTTGTCATTGCTAAAAATGGAAACAGCTTTAAGTCTTCCTCAAGTGACTGGATAAATGAGCAGTGGCTGAGCCATATAATGGAATACTACTACCCAGCAATAAAAAGTGATGAGCTAGTGACCCGTGGGACAATATGCATGAGTCTCAGACTTATCATGGTGCCACACGTCATTCAGAAGGAGTATATATACTGTATGCTCCATTTATACCAAACTCTAGGAAGTGTCAACAAGTCCACGGGGAGAGAGCGCACCAACCCCTGTGTGGTGATGTGAGTGAGGACAGAGTGGAGACAAAGACCTCACCACGAGGCAGGAGGAAATGGCAGGAGAATGACAGATGTGTTCAGCACTTGGTTATGTCCCTTGGTTTCATTGTATATACTTCTGTCAAATTATTGAATTGTACATTTTTAAATTTGCAGGTTTTTAAAAAGACCAAATTGTTTTTAATATTACTCTTTTTACAACCAAGGAATTTTAAAATAAAAAAAGTTATTGTTTGTGTGTGTGTCTATGAACATGCACTTAAGCATGCCTATGGAGGCCAGAGGACAACCTGTGGGATTCTGTTCTCTCCTTCTACCATGTGAGGCCAGGGGATCAAACTCAGCTCTTCAGGCTTGGCAGCGAGTGCTTTTTGCCCAACTGAGCCATCTCCCTTGTCCTAAATTTGCATATTTTTGTTAACTATACCACAATAAAGCTGTTAAGAGAGTATATTTAAGGATAGACAAATAAATGCTCACTCCTGGGTCTCACAAGTTTGTGGCAAACAAGGACACTTGGCAGTAATGACTCCAGTCTCCCTGATTATCTTCACCCACATACCGTGGATGTCTTATAACCTCCGGTCTGAGGGACTGTGGTGGTCCCTTAGGCTCCTCTGCCTCATGCAGGAGGGAGAGCGAGGCCTTTGCATGTGCACCTAACAGTCTTCGTCAAATTCCTTCGTTAAACACCTTTCTCTGTGATTTCTTGTGGCTGAGCAGAGACACCTGCTCAAGAAAGCTATTTGTTCAGGGGCCCATCCTCCACAGGCTTTGCACACCCAGCATGCAAGTCAGCTCATGCCAGGGCAGGATTTCCAGTTGCGTGTGCCACTGTGCCCCTCCAGGTCACAGGATGTGCCTGGGCGTATTGGATCCTTGGGCAATGACGCAGGCCTCAGCGGGAATTCCCATGTCACGTGCGGAAATCCAGGTCACCTGCACTGGTAAACTCCACAATCTGAAGACTTTCCATTTCTAGGACTGGAGGAGGAAGGGAGAGCCAGAGGAGGAAGGGAAAGAGAACTTCTTTTCCCAGAGCTGGGGGTGGTGGAGGGCCATGGGAAGGACTGGACTGGGTGTGTGGCTTGTGTGTTTTCTTATTCTCCCACTCTCTGTTCTCCTCATGACATTTTCCAAAACGATTCTGCACACAGACATATACGCAGATGCACACACACACACACACACACACACACACACACACACACACACACACACACACACACGTGCCTGGGCCTTGCCTGCCTGTTGACTCAGTGAGCTAATACTTGTCAGCTTCAAAGGAATCTCCAATTCCCCAAACTCCAAAAGGCAATCTAACTATCCAGACAGGAGCTCCACCTGACTACAGGAGGATTTCTGGCAGCTGGATGAAATCCAGCATCAGTCAGGAACTTAGGAAGCCAGTTCCCCTCTGCCAAGAGGAGTCATTTCCCTTACCTGTGGAAGAAGGGACATATGGCTCTCCAATTAGCTTATATCTGCGGTGCCTGTCAGCATAATCAACGTCCATGTTAGCCTTCAGGCTCACTCAATCCCCACTCACAAGTAGTTATATTTCAGTGTCTCCATGGGCCCCCCTCCCTATCCAGCTAATCTTCTTCTTCTTCCTCTTCTTCCTCCTCCTCCTCCTCCTCCTCCTCCTCCTCCTCCTCCTCCTCTTCTTCTTCTTCTTCCTCCTCCTCCTCCTCCTTCTCCTCCTCTTTTTTTTTTTTTTTTTTTTTTTCCAAGACAGGGTTTCTTTCTGTAGCTTTGGAGCCTGTCCTGGACCTTGTTCTGTAGCCCAGCCTGGCCTCAAACTCAGAGATCTGCCTGCCTCTGTCTCCGGAGTGCTGTGATTAAAGGTGTGCCCCACCATCGCCCGGCACTCACCCTTCTTATAACCTGGTATTCTCACTATTCTTGGCTCCTGCTTCTCTCACTGTGTTTTCTCTGTTCTCTGTGCCCTGCTATTCTCTCTCTCACAGATAGCCCTGGCCATGTCCAGTCTGCTTCTTTTTCCACTCTGGACTCTTTCAGATGCTTCTGACTGTTCTTCTCTCCCTCATAGCTACAATAAGAACCTTCCCCTTAACCATGGAACAGCCATGTTATCAGTTTATACAATATTGAAGTGAGTTTAAATTACTAAAACAATAGTGTTTTATTCTTTTTTTAATCTAGTTTTAAAAATAGTGCAGTGTTATTTTTTTGTTTTGTTTTCTTTTTCCTTTTGGTTTTGTTTTAAAGTCAGTTTTGTGTAGAGTTCAGTAGCTTTCTAAAGTTTCTTCTTTTCAAGAAATCAGATGCTCCCACTTCCTCCATCTCTGTCTTCCAATTTGGCACGTAGCTCTTGTTTCTTTTTCTTTCGTGTGTGTGTCTGTGTGTGTGTGTGTGTGTGTGTGTGTGCACATATGTGGAGGCTGGAAGTCCCAGTTAGGCATTTTCTTCAGTTTTTCTCCACCTTATTTTTGAGACAAGGCCTCCCAGGGAATCTAGAGCTTGTTGATTGGCTAGACTGTCTGATACGAACTCCCTGGCCTCCTCCCCCTTCCCTGCTCCCTGGCACTAGGGTTTCAGATGTGTGAGGAGGATGGCAGTTTCTAACGCAGGTGCAGGTTCGAGGGATTCAAACTCTAGTCTTCTTGGCTGTTCAGCAGGCACTCTACTGACCGAACGTCTCAGCCTTAGCTCTTGTTTCTTAATGACACACTTTATTGTTAAGTCTTAAACTCAGGGTTTTAGGCTTGCGCAATACTTCCTCTTTGGAAAATGAAACAAATTTTGCTCTGCTCCAATCTCCAACTGGCATTATCTACCTTTCCCATCTGCTAATCCTCCTAATATGGTTACACCTTAATTTTTTTATATCAATAAATGGTGTTATTATTATGATATATATATATATATATATTTACTAAGTATATCATAATAATATACTTAGTAAATTAGGCATTCTTTCTGTCCAGTTAAACATTTTGTCTTTCCTTAATAACTGTCTTCTCTTTCTCATTTTCTTAGTTTTCTATGTACTTATCAGTAGGGGAGTGTATACTTTCTGTTGGCTAAGAAAAGAAACACATGCTGGGCTGTTGTCATAGGCCTGTAATTCAGCTGCCCAGGAAGCTGAGGCAGAAGGATTGCATATTCAAGGCCCGCCTAGACAACCTAGTGACATCCCATCTCAAAGAATGAAAAAGAGCTGAGGCTGTGCTTGCTTAGCAGAAGTAAGGCTCTAGTTCAACTCCAGTAAATCAGAGAGAGAGACAGAAAGAGAGAGAGACAGAGAACAGAGACAGAGAGAGACAGAGTACATAGAGACAGAAAGACAGAGAGACAGAGAACAGAGACAGAGAGACAGAGACACACAGAGACAGAGAACAGAGAGAGAGACAGAGAACAGAGAGAGGACAGAGAGACAGAGACACACACAGAGACAGAGAACAGAGAGAGATAGAGAGACAGAGACACAGAGAGAGAGACAGAGAACAGAGACACAGACAGAGACAGAGAACAGAGAGAGACAGAGAACAGAGAAACAGAAAGAGAGAGAGACAGAGACAAACAGAGAGAGACAGAGAGACAGAGAACAGAGACAGAGAGACAGAGACACACACAGAGACAGAGAACAGAGAGAGATAGAGAGACAGAGACACACAGAGTGAGACAGAGAACAGAGAGACAGAGAGAGAAAATTATAAAGGATCTTCTAACCAAACACTTGAAAATAAAAGATTTAAGCTTGATTATCTTCACAGAAGATTCATCTAAAACTATCACTAACTGTATTACAAACTTGACAGTAATTATTTAAGTCTTCCCTTAAATTCGGACATGTCAGGCAGCTTGTTTCTACCTTGTGGGGAAATCTCTAGAGCTCTGTGGTCTGCTTCAGTTTGGACAGTGGTTATTTGTTGCCGTTTCCAGCTTTATCCTGTTCTCTCTCCCTTCGCTTCTCTCTTGGAAAGGTGTGTAAGTGTAGACATTTCTGTAGGAATTTGCCTGCGTGCCGCCATCTCTGTTCCACTCTGACATTTGCTAGATAGTATGTCTGGGTGTGTAACTCTAGGCTGGAGTAGGTTTGGTTTCCTGGCTTGGAAAGCATGGCTCCACTTCATTCTAGCTTCCAATACTGCTGTGAAGAAGTCTGACTCAATTCAAATGTCTAGCTCTTCTCATGTGACTATTCTTTTCTGTCTGGAATGTCACAGAAATATCTTCTTAGTTTCAGTATTCTGAAATTTTATGATGTGAGTACATTTTCATTCATCCTGTGAAGCATTTAATAGGTCGGTGAATCTGAAAACCTGTGTTCTTTAAGTTTTAAAAAACTATTGATTATTTCTTCTTATTGTTTTTTTCTTACCTTTAATTTAAAAAATTATGCATGCGTGTGTGTATATGCAGGCTCACATGTATATATATACGTGTGTGTGTGTGTGTGTGTGTGTGTGTGTGTGTGTATGTGTGTGTGTGTGTAGTGTAGAGGACAACTTTGGGTGTCATCCTCAGGTATGCTATCCACCTCCTTTGAGACAAGGTCATTTATTGGCTTCATCATGGATTAGGCTAGAGTAGCTGGCTAGTAAGTCCCAGGAATCCTTCTGTCTCCTCTTCCCCAGTGCTGGGATTACCAACCCAGACCACCATGCCTGGCATTTTTATGGGAGCTCTGGGGATTGAACTCAGGTCCATGTGTTTACAAGGCAAGTACTTTACCAACTGGGCCATCCACTCCAGCCCTAGCTCTAACACTCTATTCCAGTCTATTTTTTAAGTCTTTGTCTTTTTCTCTACTTTCTAGGAGGTTTATTTAGCCATTCTCTCTCAGCACTTTTATTGAGTTTTCATTTCTCTGACACCTTAATATGTTTTATTGCTGGACTCTTCTGCCTGTTGAACATTATAGTATTTTATTATTGCTTCACAGTTCTACTGTCTTATTAGCATAATGTACTTCGTTATATACTGAGATGCTTACCTACTTAGAGTATATATTCATAATATTTTTAAACTTAAAAATAATGGAGATAGGGCCTTTCTCTGGTTGTTCATGATCGTCTTGATCTCCTGAAACTCAAGTACCCCTCCGGCCTCAGCCTTCTGGGCATCTAGGACTACAGGAACACGTCACTGTGGCTGTGCCTGACTCATACCAGCTTTCGTTTGTTTTCCAAGTTCTTTTCTCTTTGCATGGTCTTTTTGCCCCTTTGCCCCTATGAGTTGGTTTATTTGATGTCCGTCTTGTGAGAACTCTGCAGGTGTTTAATAATCTTACATTTTTTAGAATGAGTGTCACTAGAGTGAATTGGAATGTCTGAGTACATGGTGAGACTTGATAGCTACAGAGATCATTGATTTATGTCTTATCAGGGCTGTTGGGTGAAGCAGCCCTTAATAGTAGTTTTGGCTTGGTTCCCAGGAAGGTTTCTTTTAATCTCCTGCCTAGAGGGGAACGGCCTTCTGTAGCTAGAGTTTTCCTGCCTGGCCCACAGTCAGGACAAATCTCTCTCACCCACCAGTCCCACAGCCACTCAGACCCAACCAAATAAACACAGAGGCTTATATTGCTTACAAACTGTGTGGCTGTGGCAGGCTTCTTGCTAACTGTTCTTATATCTTAAATTGATCCATTTCCATTAATCTATACCTTGCCACATGGCTCGTGGCTTACCGGGATCTTCCCATGTGGCTTGTCATGGTGGCGGCTGGCAGTGTCTCCCTCCCAGCCTTCCACTTCCCAGAATTCTTTTCCTTGTCCTGCCTATACTTCCTGCCTAGCCAATGGCCAATCAGTGATTTATTTACTGACCAATCAGCAACACACTTGACATACAGACCATCCCACAGCAGCCTTCTGTCTTAGTTACTTTCTATTGCTGTGATAATACACCATGACCAAGGCAACTTACAGAAGAAAGAGTTTATTTGGGGCTTACAGTCTCAGTGATAGATGTCCATCATGGCAGGGAGCATGGCAGTGCACAGATACGGAGCTAGAGTAGTAGCTGAGAGCTTACATCTTAATCCAGAAGCCCGAGGCAGAGAGAAGGGGACATTGGAAATGGTGTAAGACTTTTGAAACCTCAAAGCCCGCCCATAGCGACAGACCTCCTCTAAAAAGGCCATACCTCCTAACCCTTTCCAAGTAGTTCCACTAACTGGGGACCACATGTTCAAATAGATGTGCTTATGGGGATTAGAGCCCAGCCTGCATTAGGGGTGGGAGAGAAGGCTGGGACTCTCCACAGAAGGCTTTCTGTTTCATTAACTATCCTGTTTTCAGGACTCTCCTCTTATCTTAAAATACACCAGGCATCCTCCAGTCCCCAGACACTTCATTTTCCAGTTTTTACAGACAGTAATTTGGTAGTTTGATATGAGGTGTTCTGGGAATCTAATCATTAATTTTTCCTGATTACTTCATTTTTATATCATATGTTAAATTATTATCACACTGTTCTCCAAAAATCACAGAACCAACTAGCAGCCTGCAGTTTGTGTATGTATGTATGTATGTGGTATATGCATATGTGTGTGTGTACATGTGTGCGTGCCCATGCATATGTTTATGAAGGCCAGGGGAGGCATCAGGTATCTTCCTCCATTATGCTCTTTCTTATTTATTTTTTGGACAGATCACTCACTGAACCTGGAGCTTTCTGTTTCAGTTTGCTAGCTGGCCAGAGAGTTCCTAGGATCCTCTTGTCTCCGACTCCCAATGATGGAGCACACTTTTCCATGCCTAGCTTTTTACATGGGTGCTGGGGATTTGAACTCAGGTCCTCTTGCTTTCACAGCAAGTACTCTTACCCACACAACTGTTTCTGCAGCCCCTCATCAGCATTTTAAACTAGAGGGTTTTTTTTGTATCAACTAATGCTGTGGGATAATGCTATTGTACACTGATTTAATAAAATGCTGATTGGCCAGTAGCTAGGCAGGAAGTATAGGTGAGATAAGCAGACAAGGAGAATTCTGGGAGGAGGAAGGCTGAGTCAGGAGACACCAGCCTGCCATCCAGGGAGCAGCATGTAGTGGCACACAGGTAAAGCCATGGAACATGTGGCAGCATATAGATGAACAGAAATGGGCTGAGTTTAAGTGTAAGAGCTAGTCAATGGTAGGCCTGAGCTAATGGCTGAGGGATTATAATTAATATAAGCCTCTGTGTGTTTACTTGGGTCTGAGTGGCTGCAGACTGGGCAGGTCACAGGAAAACTTTAGCTACAAACTTATTCTTTGGCAATTTCATGTATGTATCTAATATGTTCTGGTCACACTCACTCCCCCATCATCCTCTCTTCACTCTCTCCCACACACCCCTCCTCCCCCATATTCCCATACGCTTTTATGTCTTTTGTTTTTGCTTTGTGAGCCACTGGACTTAACCAGGGCTGCCTGTGTGGGCATGGGTGGGGAGCTATTGCAGGAGGCATGAGTAACTCACTAGTGGCTACATCATTGAAGACAACGACTTCCTCTTCCTCACAGTTCTGAATAGTCAATAGCTCCCCTGGACAGGGCTGGGCCTCATGAGCCCCTCCTGAATCTGTGACTGAATGCTAGTAAGCTCAGTCTTGTGCAGATCCTATGCAGGCAACCACAGCTGTTATGGATTGGTAAGGACCACACCTTATCCTGCCCAAAGACAGCATTTCAGGGCTCCTCTCCCCATGCCCTGGCTCTTACATTCTTTCCATCCCCTCTTCCTGGATGTTTTGTGAGTCTTGGAGTGAGTGATTTGACTGACCCATTTAAGGCTAAGCACTCAATGGTCATTTGTTCTTGGCGCCGTGGCTAGCCCTGAGCCTCTGCATTAACAACTCTTAAATGACAACTTTGCCAAGGTAAAACTGACAGATAATAAACCGTTCATATCTAAATTATTCAATTTATGTGTTTTGACATATGCCTATGAGACCATCATCATCACTGAGGACATACACATCTCCTCTTAGGTCTCTCCAGAGTCCTTTGTAATTCTTTCCCTCCCCTCCTCCCCTCCAAGCAAACCCAGATCTATTTTTTTTGTCCCTAAAGATTACTTCATGTTTTCTATAGTTTTATATGAATGGAATCCTACATGATTCACTCTTTTGTGGGGGCGGGGAGCCTATTGTTCTTAATCATCGTGCAAATAGTCTTACTTATTTATCATCTCATTCTCAAAGGTGAAGGATTCTGACTGGTTCTCTACCTTTCTCCTGTCCACTTAGGTTCTGCCTCCACTTGTCCATCTGCTTTCCATTTTCCAAACCAATTCATGTGTATTTGTTGTTCAATTTTTTTTATTACTTTGTTTCTTTCTTGTGTGTGTATGTGTGTCAGCCACCCATGTGGAAGTTAGAAGAAGACACTTTACAGAGTTGATTTCTCTTCCTTTTACCATTTGGGTCCTGAGGATCAAACTCAGGGCATCATGCTTGGCAGTAAGTACTATCTCACTGGCCCCCAAACTAAATAGTTTTGGGCTTAAAAAACTACCATGTAAACCAGTTCTATCCTTCCACTGTGTGGTTCCTGGAGAATCGAGCTCAGGGCATCACGTTTGACAGTAAACATCATGTCACCACCCCTCAGAAACAAGGTTTTTGTTTGTTTGTTTGTTTTGTTTTGTTTTACAAAACTCCCATATGAGGCTGGGAGCTCTTGAGTTGCTATAGTAAGTGTGAACTCGGGGAAGTGAAACATGGCTGCTGGCTCTAAAGAATTCATGTTCCCACTCCCTGCTCCCTCTTCTTGCTATTTTCTTCTCTGTTCGCAGCATCCTTGTGGCTTTTAAAAAGAAAGCAAAGTGAAACAACACATCAAAACCCTTTACTGTTCTTTTAGTTGGGGGCTGGGAAAAGGAACAGCATTAGCTACAAGAATGCATATTTATACCGCTATTCTGATAGGAAGAGTGTTTATCGGGACCTTCTGCAAGAGTTTAAAGATGTCCTTGGGTCTGACAGTGTAATTATGGGAGGAAAAAGAGAAAT
This sequence comes from Peromyscus eremicus, assembly GCF_949786415.1. Classification (NCBI taxonomy): domain Eukaryota; kingdom Metazoa; phylum Chordata; class Mammalia; order Rodentia; family Cricetidae; genus Peromyscus; species Peromyscus eremicus. The sequence goes on from NC_081419.1 coordinate 103,131,634, forward strand.
TTGTGTTTTATATTGAGCTTGGTCATGACTGTGGCACTCACTCCCTTCCTCCCTCCCTCCTTCTTCCCTTCTCAACTGCAGCAGCTGCCTTGGAAGAGGGGACTGTGCCAGCTCAAAGACGAAGGTGATGTTTAGTAGAGAGAACAGAAACTGGGCAGCTCCATTTAGGATGGTATGAAGGTCAGTGGTGGTATCTCTGGTGCCAGGAAGGGATAGGCCTTCCTGGCAGAGAAGTGGGGAGGGCAGTACAAGGAAGGCAGAGATGAACTGCCAAGTGTGGAGATTCCAGAGTCTGGAGGGGCTCAGCTAAAGGGAAGCCTCAATCCAAAGAGAGAAGATTTTAATGGCTGGGCACAAAGTTTTTTCCTCATGGAAAAAGGCTCAGCAGAGGTTCAGTGGCCAATGAACCAGGGCCTGGAGAGACATTCCTGGGCGTTTGAGAACTTGGCTCAGGCAGAGACTACCAACTTCATATCTCTGAGTCTTATTCATTCATGATCTTTGAAAATGGAGGACAAAGATCCCTGAAAATGGAGAGTAGGTACAAGGACAAACTTGAATAGCATTGTGTCCCAATGTACCCCCAGAGCCACAGCCTTGCTTCCTCTTAGAGGCTTTGCTGAGGTTTACCAAAGGTAGGAGGCTCTTAGCTCTGCTAGATGGCATCAATGGAAGGAACTTAAAAATAGTGTCTGTTTCTGTCTCTTTCGATGAATGTTTAGAGGTCACTATTTCCTCTTGAAGAGGAAGTTCTACAAACATTCCATTTCCAGCCTTAAAAATAACCAAGTATCAAGGCATTGAAAACTCTATGCTGGGGAATTCCCAAGGAAGTAGAGGCTGAATGTTGTGGACCCAAAGTGAATTCAGAGCGATTACTCAGTAGCAGTTTGTAGTAACAGCAGCAGGAACCAGAATTTCCACGCATATCTGCCAACTCAGTATCTAATTATTTCAATGGATGGGGAAAAAAATAGCGGTGGGTGCCTTCACTCAGATACTGGCCTGCCTCCACCCATCATTGTATACCCAGAAGCCTGTCTCTCTTGAGATGTCCTTGGAGCTATCTGTGTGTGGGAAAAGGGAGTGAGTGGGTCTGCTTCATGCCATTGTCACGACAAATAGAGGTGACTGCCAAGTTCACGGGCATTCCAAAGGCTGTCATAGCCCCATACTGCAGCTTCTAAGGAATGGATGAGGAATGTGATGGTGCTGGGAAGAGCCACCCTTTACTTTGTGGGGATGGATGGCCACTGGAGAGAGGTCACTTTGTGAGTAATGCATCGGTTCATGAGACCAGGAGAGCAGTGTGCTTATTCCCAGATGTTACTCACGGTCTGCACATGTCAATAGTTGTGCTATGAGGTCCAAGGCCAAGGATTCTCTGTTGGAACAGAATTCCTCAGCCAGCCTAGACTGTTCCTGTTACAAGGCATTTTTGGGGATAGGGTAACTAGTATATTATTTCTACACACTGTTTTAAAACATAGTTATCTTACCCAAAAGATGTACAGTGGTGAGTCAACATGGGGTCAAAGGAAGCAGTCTCTCAAGAAAAGGAGGGCAAAGTTCAGGGCGCGGAGGATTACCACATTCCTGAGGTAAAAGGGAGAGAGCTAGCCAGGAGGAGAAGTTATATTGCCAGTTCTCTTTGGGCCTCAATTTCCTCATTCAGGAATGGCACCACATGTTCGTGGGACATTTATTAAGTGTTTTTTTCCCCCTAGGCACTGAGCCTAGGCGCTGGACTGAAAACCAAACTCATTCCTATAAATTGTTCTGAGGCTAACATATGAATTATTCGGAAAGTGCAGGACAGTACTTTTGTTGCTTCCAGGCCATATTAAGGCTGTGATCTGGGACACTTCTTATTACTTAAATAACGGACGGGACAAAGGCACTTCGTAAGGAGAGGAATGGAGGTCAGTGCTGTTCACTCCAGGGAACAGCTGGAGGACCAGATAGATGTGCAGAGTGCATGTCTTTGTGCAGTGGAAAGTTAGATGCCAACCAGGGCATCTGTGGCTTTTAAAACAAATATGCTTGGAAGGCTCTTAGAAACTGTCAATTTTATAGGTAGGAAAAGTAAGCAAAGACGTCAAGAACAGCCATGGGTCAGTGGGCAAGTCTGAATAAAGGCCGGCTTCCTAACGTAGTGGACTCACCTCTGAATCTCATGACGAAGTTTAGATGTTTTTTGGAGAGTGAAAATGGAAACACTGGTTGATACTGGTGTATCTTACCTGTGAGCTAATCTGCAGTGGCTAAAGCTAGACAGAGAAGTCTAGTAGTCAGGGACAGAGGCTAAGTCAGTGTGTATGTGTGTGTAGTGTATGCATGTATAATATATATATGTTTATACATCCAATGTGTGTGCATGTGGAGGCCAGTTTGATGTTGGGCGTTATCACTATTCTACCTTATCTTTCGAGACCCAGTCTCTCACTGAACCCAGAACTTGTTTGGCTAGACTGACTGAGCAGTGAGTGCTGGGGAATCTACCTGTCTATCTCCCCAACTCCTGCTTTAGGGTAGCAGACAGGTATGAACACACTGAGCATTTATGTGGTTGCCTGGGATCCAAAGTCAGGTCCTCAAAGTAAGGCCCAGTAGGCACTTAACTGACAAGCCATCTCCCCAGCCCCAGGTCAGTGTTTTCCAGGATGGATGCTAACAAACCCTAGTCTTTTTCTCTGCCTCTGTTTTTATTTTCTTCTCAAAAGGAAGGGAATGGTGGGGTGAAGGCAGGCATTCAACACACACCTGCTGTTCTGGAGTTATGTCATAGCAGGACGGAGGTGACCCACAGGTTTGTCTCTGAACTGTGGTATTGTAGGGTTTTCCAAACACCTGTCACATCTTCTTCCCCACTCCGGGCACAGCTGGCTCCACCTCTGCATTAGCTCCCCCTGCCCTGCTATTTGCTGGTTGATCTCCATGTTTGGTGGTAGAGACTCCTCTCCTTTTGAGGTGCTAACTTATGCTCCTACTTTTTCTGTGAAAACTCCTGAAACTTCCATTGTTCCCACCTTCCCTCAAACCAGAGTTTCTTTCTTTCTGTAGCTAAGGGGTCGTGACTTCACATTTCTCACGATACTTAACTTGGACCTCACCAGCCCGAGCAATGAACGTGGGTTCCTCCCCAAACCTGCTAGGGCCCCTGCCTTACTCCAGAGTCTCTGCTCTGACTCAGGAATTTCTTGAATCATGAGCCCAGGGCCAAGATCATACATGTTTTCACTCCCTTTCTTCTGCACGTGGCTTCCTTGGGCTCTGGCAGCTTTAAGGCTGCTCCCCATTGTGTAGCCATGAGTCAGGGAGCCTTCCATGGTAATGCTGTTGGAGACTCCTAAAGAGCTGTCTTATTTTAGGTCCCAACCTTCCCTCTGATTTGTTTAATCTTTTTCTGCTCTCTCTAGAGATGAGGATGCCCAAGTCCTCTGTATAAAATGGTACAGTATTTATTTGCATGTAGCCCGGGCACATTCTCCTACAGACTAAGTCAATTCTGGTGACTTAGCACCTGCGATAATGTAACGCTATGTAAAGATTGTCATTCTGTATCATTAGGCGCTAATAATAAGAAAGAAAAGCCTGTATTTCTTCAGCATAGAGGCAATTTTTCCCCCCACAAATTTGATTCACATTGATTGGGGAAGGCTAGCAGAATATACTCATATATATACTTATCCACATCATATATGCAATTATTTATATGTATATGTAGCATTCACATATAAACATATGGATATTTCACATATAAATATATGGAATTATATATATTTTCTATATATGATATAGACAGTCATCAGTATTAGAATAAAATTATGTGTTTAAACTGTGCTTTTACTTTTATCAAACATTCCATAAAGTATTGACATAAGGTATTCTCTTTCTAAGAAATTTTTAACAGTTACATAATTGGCATATTAAATATTAATTAATTAGTTCCTGGTTTATTTCACTTTTTCTTTTACTATTTTGAACAACAATCCAATAAGCACTGATAAAATACATAAAATTTGTTGCACATCCTTGATTATCAGCTAATAGAATTTAAAAATATTTTTTTATAAGTTGAATTTGGGCCAAAGCAGAAGCATTTGAATGTTTCAGGTGTCTATTGCTAAATGAAATCCTTCTGTTCTGGGTTTACTGTGTTCAGGATGACTCAGTTTGCAGGAGAGCAGGTGGTGGTGGTGGTGGGGCGTGGCTCCCTGCCTGCCTTCCCAGACCTCCTTGGGTGAAGTCATAGTCAGAACAGGTAAGATTGGGCGCTGCCCCAGCAGGTCTTGCTTCCTGTACTTCCTTTTCTTCCCTTGACCCTTGCTATCTCAATCCAGTTTTAGCTCGAGCAGCCCTGACATTTGGGAGGAGGTGGGGCCGGAAGAAGGGGTACAGAGTTCCCAAGCCCCGGGAATGGGTGGTATAGTGTGGTCCAGGGTAATCCAAGTGATTTTAGTGCCAAAGGGAAAGAAGAAAGAAGAAGAAAAGAAAAGATGCAGGAACTGTCAAAGTACAACATTTACCACTTAAGAAATACAACTTTCTTACTGATATATGGTAGACTGTGTCAAAGATACATTCAACTAATTATCGGCAGGACCAGCATTGGCCCCGCTGATTAAAGGAGCAGGATGGGAATCTATCTACTCACGACAGGTACTGGCACACATATTCATGGCACCAGTAGAATAAAAAGTGCTCGAAGACAACTGTAAGGTTAGATACAAGACAGGACAGCAGGGTGTGGTGGCATGTGCCTGTAATCCTAGCACTTGGGACCTAGAGACAGAAGGATCAGGAATTCAAGGCCAGCCTGGGATACCTGAGACTTTGTCTCAAAAAACTAAACCCCACATCAACCAATCAACCAAGCAGAGAAACGGGACAATCACTGGCAGTTGGCTTTACTTTTTTACTGGACTGGAATAATCTTTGCAAGGTGACATCAGACCATGGAGTTTGGGCTTGAATCAGTAACTAGTAATCACATAGGCACTGTCCTCTAGAGGCATCAGCAAAGGATCATGGGTCCATCTGGCCTTCTGCGATCATGTACATCTGCTGTGTGTTGTCTGCAGCTGCCTTAGTGCTACAAGGTACTGTTAAGAGATTGTGACAGAGACCTCCAGTCCTTGGGCCTGAAGGACTATTGTTTTGTCCTTTACAGAAAAAGGGAATCTGTGGGCCTCTGACCTAGATCATCGGGTGCTCCAGAACAGGCTGCTTTGATTCTTTTATTCTTTTTCTAATGTGTGTATATATATACATATACACACATATATATGTATGTATATAGTGTGTTATAATATATAACATATAATAATATACTAATATATAATATACAATGTGTGTTATGTGCATAAATATTTTTTTTCTTTGAGATAGGGTGTCACTCTACAGTGAAAATTGGCTTAGAAGTCACCAAACTGGCCTTGAACTTGAGGCAATCCTCCTGCCTAAGCATCCCACGTGTTGGTATTACAGTCATGTGTCACCGTGCTCAGCTTGGACCATTTTTCTTACTATAATTCTTTAGTCTCTTTCCTCCTGTGCTTTCCGTCTGGAGGGCAATTCTGCCTGAAGTCTCCTTGCTTGGCCTTCTATGATGTCAAGTCTCTGACAGAGCCAGGGGTCTAGTGAGCGGAGTATGGAGTGCTCTAAGTTTGGAAGAAAAAGGGCAGAGATGTGTGTACTGGGGAAAGGATGGCACTTATGTACACACCCACATGGTTCTGGGAAACAAAAAAATCTGAATTATTAAAATGACCTTTTTTTTGATTGCCTATATATAGAGTGTGTGTGTGTGTGTGTAGGGGGTATTATCCCTGGTGAGTGGGTAGAGTTTTCTAGAGTGGGTCTCAGCTCTGAGACCGAGTAGCACAATTGGTATCATAAGGGACCTAAGGGTACCAGGCAGCCCATGTGTTGGGAGGAGAGGGATGTTAGAACTTTGTAAGGACTCCGACCACTGTGCTCTTCTGATTTCCGGAGCTGCAAGGGTGCACTGGCTTCATCTGGGATCTGGCTGATTTTGAAACTTCCTTTTGAAGTTCAAGGCATTTGCTGTTGCTTGAAAGTCAATGCGTATCATTAAATTTATTATCATTGTCGACTGAAATGCCTATGTTTTCTTAGCATTTTAGGTTTGACTTACAAATCTTGAATTTATAAAGCCATTTTCTTTCATGCAGTTAGAGGAAAAACCCTTTATTTTTAAAACTATCGATCAGCGACGTTATTGCCTGCTGTCGTAGGCTCCCTGGATGTTTAACTCTCTTTTCTAGCATACTCTAGTCTCCCCCAGTCTTGGTCCTGACTCTTCGGGTCTCTCTATGTAGCTCAGGATGGACTTTGAACTCACGGTAATCCTTCTGCCTTAGCTTTCTGAGCGCTGACATGACAAGGGCACATCACCACATCTGCCTTGAAGTTGGGGTTCTTGACTCTCCTGCAAAGAATGTCAGAATGTGAAACAAGGTTGGAGTTCATTAAGAAAGGTTTTGACGCAGATTTCAGTACGGGTCTCACAGGGAAGAGGCATTGAAGAAAAGGGCGTAATGACCAGGAGACACTCGCTCCTCTGTCAGCATGCTGGGAGCTTGCTCATTCAGCGAGGACAGACAGGATGGAACTGCCGGGCACTTCTCTTCCAGCGACTGCCAGCCCATTTGCATCTGTGCCCATAGTCTGCAGCACCTCCTTTCATTGTGTCCCCTACAGGTTTCTCAGGGAGCTGGTTTCTTTTCTCTCCCACCAGATTTCTCCTTCCTGATTGCATGATTCATCTTCACTTACTAATGGGCCCCAGCAAATCCATTTTCAATATAAAAACCTTTAATGGATCCGATGACATCAGCTACCCACTGCCCTTCTCTGACTTTCCATCCCTCTCTGAATGTATTTTCATCTTACAAAAAGAACTATCCAAAGGACTCTTTTTTGAAAGAGGGTCTTTCTGTGTAGCCCAGGGTAACCCCAGACTCCGATTTTCCTCCTTGAGTTTCACCACCATGCCCTGGCTTCAGAGGCTTTGTTCACTGGCTGCACACACTGCCTTTCATTCCTTTCTTAGCCCATTCCAGTGAGGTTGTTTGGCCCTCTAATTCTTCCTTGCTTTGGTTTTACAGCCGTCATTAACTCCTTTTGCTGGATCCTGTGGTCAGGTCCTCGCTCCCCCTGGAGGACACAATTCCTTCTGCCATTCTTTTCTAGGTATCTTTTCTTTTCCCACACGTCTCTCACCTCATTAGCTGCCCTTGTTCAGTCTCTTTTGATGGCTCCATTTGTCCTTCCAAACTCCCCATGCTGGTGTACACATTGCAGTTTCTGGCCATGCTAGCCTTTCCAGCTCCTTCTCTTGTGTGGTCTAATGTGACCCATGGCATCATGTACTTCTACATGCCAGTTACAGTTGGCTCTGATTATCAAAGGGGATTTGGATTTTATATGCAACTGATTCTTAGACATCTTCACGAGGATATATAACAGATGTCTCAAATATGGCTCGATCAAATTGAAGAGCTTTTAATCGCACCCCCACAATTTCTACTGCCCTTCCAGACTGCTCCATGTCTATTAAACAAGTATCCACTCACTCCTCCAGCCTGTAAGTCCCCCTTGATTCCCCTCTCTCCCTAATCTTCAGGGTTACTTATCAGCTAGTGCTGCTGTCTTTAGGCCCAGAATAGATTCCTCACCATCCCTCTGTTACCCTGGGCCCAGATCCATTCTCTCCTGCCTAGTCCACTGTACTTTGACACTTGTCCCAGGATCTACTCTTCACAAAATAGCAAGAGTGGTACTTATAAACCAAACAATGAGGTCATTCTTTTCCATCCTTAAGAATCTCCAGTAACTTGGGAAAGACTCTAACCCCAAACTCCTTACATCTGGTCCCTGCCTGCCCCTCTGTCCACTCTTAAACAAACTGTCCTCTGTCCCTTGTTTACTCTGCTTCAGCTTTGTTATGGTAAAACAAGAATAGTATCAGTAGGTCCAGAATGAAAGCTGACACACATCATTAGCTTTAGAAGAATGGATTTTATTAGGAAACAGGGTCTTCAAGTCCATGGTGATGCCTTAAGGTGGAAGAAGAGCCTTAGATAGACAATAGGGTATTTATAATCTAAACATAATGGAATGACGGGCCTTAAAGGGAAAGAGAGGCCTCCCCTTAAAGCCTGGAAAGGAGCTTCAGAGAGAGAGAGAGAGAGAGAGAGAGAGAGAGAGAGAGAGAGAGAGAGAGAGAGAGAGAGCGCAGGAGGAGGCCAGAAGAGCCTCTATAAAGAGGCATCATTAGAACAATCTCCCAGAATCCCCCTGAAGAGTCTTTCTGGCCAAATCGCCCTGAACAAAGGAAGGTCTGACCTTTTATAACCTTTTAGGGATGGTGAGAAGTTTTACATCATGTGATTTAGTGTAACAGAGTGTATGTGACAAAGAGTGTGGAGGAGCAAGACACCATCAATTGAGAGCTGTCAACTTACAGCAGAGACTCCTTTTTTATTCTCTGGACCAGAGATCTGAAGGAGGCGTTGCCTCCCTCAGGTTGTGGGGTCCGTCCTTATGGTGCTCGTCTGGTGCCAAACCCACATCCAGCCTTGGGCCTTTCTGCTCCAACTTCCTCTTCTTGGCATGCTGTTTCCCCAGTTCTTGGTGTGATGGGTACGTTTATGCAAATAGTACTACCCATCTGCAGTTGCCCAGTAATTCTCCGTCATGTTCTTCTGCTTGGTTATTTTCTACCAGCGGGAAGGGACTGAACCACAGAGTGCTGGAGCCGATGACCAGCCATTGATCCACCCCCACATTATGACAGAAGGGAAATGAGGTCAGAGGGAAGGTGGGCTAGGCTTACTCCAGAGTCTTTTCCATTAGTTGGCATGACTGAAGTCACAGTCCTGACATCCGCTGTGATCACACTTGGCTGTCATCCAAGTCAGCAAACACACCCTGAGGGTAGACAGGCAGCCAGCTGTGAAGGTGAAGATCAGGGTGGTCTTCGTCCCCTGTGGTCTGCTCCATCTTCACTTACTAAAGAAGCTTCCTGCATGTCCTGGGATCCTAGGAAGTTCCATTTACCAAGGCTATCAAAAGTCCTGGGACTTAGAACAAAGGGACTGTCTTAGCATCCAGAGGCCAGCAGAGGACTCACAAACTTCCTAGAGCCCTGGTGGCCTCCTTTTCTTCTAAAACAACTGATGGAAGCCTTGAATAGTTTGTTTAATAAGTCATTAAATTCTGTGTGAGTGGGGATCAAACCCAGGGTATTATGTTTACTAGGCAAGGGCTCTATCCCTAGCTCCCTGAGTTACATATCCAGTCCTAAAAATAATTAAACATTTAAATTACATTTATTTATTTATTTATTTATTTATTTATTTATTTATTTATTTATTTATTTATTTATTTATTTATTTATTGTGTGTGTGTGTGTGTGTGTGTGTGTGTGTGTCTGTCTGTCTGTCTGTCTGTCTGTGCATACACATGCTCATGTGGAGGTCAGAGGGCAACTTTCAGGAAGTTGGTTCAGATCTCTCCTTTACACCACGTCACTTTCGTCAAACAATTCAGAAGGATTTCTTTTATTTTTATTGGTGTATATCCATTGTATCTGTTAGGTTTCACAAACACATTTTGTGAAATATGTTATGTATTTTGTCCTTACACATTTCCCTACCTTCTAATTTCTCTTCTTCCTCTTTGTTCCCTTTCTCTGTCTCCTTCCTTCCCCCAGTCTCCCTTCTGCCCAGGAACACCAATTTAGGTTATCTCAAATTCCATGTTCCGATGTGGAAACAGTTTCATTAAGTGTTTTTTTTAAATTTAATTAATTAATTTTACATCCAACTACAGCCTCCCCTCCCTCCTCTTCTCTCACTCCTCCCCTCCCCAATCTACCCATCCTCCATATCCACTTAGAAAGAGGCAAGCCTCCCATGGACATCAACAAAGCATGGCATATCAAGTTTCCATAAGACCAAGCACCTTCCCCTGTATTCAGGCTGGGCAAGGCAATCCAGCATGAGGAATAGGTTCCCAAGAGCCAGCCAAAGTACCAGGGACAGCCCCTGCTCCCACTGTTAGGAGTCCCACAAATAGACCATGCTACACAACTGTCACATATGCAGAGGGCTTAGGTCAGTCCCATTCAGGCTCCCTGGTTGTTGGTTCAGACTCTGTGAGTTCTCATGAGCCAGGCTAGCAATGTCTGTGGGTTTTCCTGTGATGTCCCTGACCCCCTGGCTCCTACAATCCCTCCTTCCTCTCCTCACCAGGAGTCCCAGAGCTAGGCCTACTGTTTGGCCATGGGTCTCTGAATCTGCCTCCATTAGTCACTGGATGAAGGCTCTCTGAAGACAAACAGGTAGTCACCAATCTGATCACAGGGGATGGCCAATTCAGGCTACGCATCCACTGCTGCCAGGAGTCTTATCTGGGGCCATTCTTGTAGACTCATGGGAATTTCCCTTGCATCAGGCTTCTACCTGACCCCGAAAAGGCCCCCTTTCAGTCATCTCTCTCAGCACTCTCCTCCTCCATCTACCCCACAACGATTTCCCTCAAGTTCCCATGTCCACCCGCCCCCAGTCCACCTAGGAGATCTGCTCTATTTCCCCTTCCCAGGGAGATCTATGCATCCCCCTTGGGCCCTCCTTGTTACCTAGCCTCTCTGGGGCTATGGATTGTAGCATGGTTATCCTTTACTTTATAGCTAATATCTACTTATGAGTGAGTACATACTGTGTTTGTCTTTCTGGGTCTGGGTTATCTCACTCAGGATGATTTTTTTTTCTAGTTCCATCCATTTGCCTTCAAATTTTATGATGTCATTGTTTTTAACAGCTGAGTGATACTCCATTGTGTAAATGTACCACATTTTCTTTATCCATTCTTTGGTTGAGGGGCATCTTGGATGTTTCCAGGTTCTGGCTATTATGAATAAAGCTGCTATGAACATAGTTGAGCAAGTGTCCTTGTGGTTTGATTGAGCATCCTTTGGGTATATGCCCAAGGTTGTTATCACTGGGTCCTAAGATAGATTGATTCTCAGTTTTCTGAGAAACTACCATATTGATTTCCAAAGCGGCTGTACAAGTTTGCATTCCCACTAGCAGTGGAGGAGTGTTCTCCTTGTTCCATATCCTCTCCAGCATGGTCTGTCATTTGTGGTTTTGATCTTAGCCATTCTGACAGGTGTAAGATGGAATCTCAGAGTCATTTTGATTTGCATTTCCCTGATGGCTAAAGATGATGAACATTTCTTTAAGTGTTTCTTTGCCATTTGAGATTCTTCTGTTGAGAAATCTGTTTAGGTCTGTACCCCATTTTTAATTGGATTATTTCTTTTTTTTTTCTTTTGTTTTTGAGGCAGGGTTTCTCTTTGTACCTTTGGAGCCTGTCCTGGAACTCACTCTATAGCCCAGGCTGGATTCAAACTCACAGAGATCTGCCTGCCTCTGCCTCTCGAGTACTAGGATTAAAGGTATGCGTCACCACTGCCCAGCAGATTTTTTTTTTGATGTCTAGTTTCTTGAATTCTTTATATATTTTGGAGATCAGCCCTCTGTCATATGTGGGGTTGGTGAAGACCTTTTCCCATTCTGTAGGCTGCCGTTTTGTCTTATTGACTGTGTTCTTTGCCTTACAGAAGCTTTTCAGTTTCATGAAGTCCCATTTATTAAATTGTCAATCTTAGTGTCTGTACCTACTGGTGTTCAGTTCAGGAAATTGTCTTATGAATTTTTTATAGTTTTACAAAACAAAGAAATCATAAATCAAGGCAAGTTTAAAATACACTGGTGGGTACATCACAGAGGTGGGTACAACAGCGAGGATCTAGTCTATAGAACCACGATGCTGTCTGATGATGTTCTTAGCCCGTAGATTGGTGGAAGCTAGTGTTCTGATAAGTTAACAGCTTCTAAGAGGTTTTTACTTATTATCATGCAGCATTAGTTCAGATACAGAGTGGGGCAAGGAATGTCTGTTCCAGAATGTTAGAACTAACCCAAGATAATCAGCCTCTGAACCTACAAAACTCCAGTCTCTCCACAGTACTGAGATTCTGATCGGCCCATCTGTCTCTGTGGACACAGACTCCTTCCAGCTCTTTGCTTACAGCCAGACACAGCTTCTTTCTTCTTTTCAGGAATTTTCATTTTTATAATATATATATAAAAATCCTAAAATATATTTAGGATCCAAAAATGAAACAAAGCCTGCAATATTTTTCTTTCTGAGTCTGGCTTATTTCACTTAAGATGATGATCTCCAGGTGGATCTAATTTCCAACAAATCTTATTCTTTTTTATGGCTCAATAAAAGTGTGTATCACATTTTTTTGTTTACTTGTTTGTTTGACAGATACCCAGGTTGATTTTTATAACATATCTACTTTGAACATAGATAAACATATGTAATCAACATGGATATTCTGGCATTTCTGTGGTGTGCTGTTAGAATCTTTTGGGTACATAACCAAAAGTAAATAAATAGATAGATAAAAGGATCCTATGGTGTTTTTATTTTTATCTTTTAGAGGAACTTTTGTTTTGACTTACATGGTAGCCATGCTAATTTTTATTTCCATAATCAGCATTGTGTAATGATTCCCCCCCTCCATCCTCACCAGCATTTCTTGCCCTTAGTTTTCATTTTCTTATGACAGCTGTTCTGACATGGGTGAGATGGAATCTCAATGTAGTATTGTGTGTGTGTGTGTTGCATGTATGTGAGTGTGCGCACAGTACACATACTCATGCACACACATTCGAAGGCCAGAACAGGCTGTCTGGTGGTGTCTTCCTCTATTACTCTTTGCCTTACTGCTTTGAGACTTGTAGTTTCAGCTAGGCTGGCCGGCCCGTGAGCTCTTAGGATCTGCCTGTCTTGGCCACCTGATGCTGAGATTATAATAGGCACATGTAGCCATACTCCCAGATTTTTATGTGGGTGCTAGGGATTCAAACTCAGCTCCTCGTGTTTGCAGATCATGTGCTCTTACTCACAAGGCATTTCTTCAGCCCATCTTAGTGTAGATCTTTGTCTTTTAATTTATGTGTATGTAGGTGCCATTGGAGGCCAGAAGAGGGTATCAGATTCCCTGGACTTGTAGACAGTTGTGAACGGCCCGATGTGGATTCTGGGAATGGGACTGCAGGTTCTGTGAGAGCAGCAAGCGCTCTTTACTGCTGAGCCATCTCTCCAGCCCACTCAGTTTAGTTTTAATTAGCATTTTCCTGATAGCTAAGGATGTTGGAACATCTTATTTTTCATTTCTTATTGACTGTTTGTGCTTCAGCTTTTGAAACCTGTTTTGTGTGGGGTTGTTTGGGTTTTAACCTTTAGTTTTTTGAGTTCTTTACAAACTCTGGCTATGCAGTCAGATGTATAGCTAGCAAAGATTTTGTCTTTCTGTTGGCTCTTTACTTAATTCCGTATTTTTGAGTTTCAGAAGCCTTTTGAGTCCATGCAACTCCATATGTCAGGTATTTAGATGATTTTTCCAAGCTATTGGAGTATTTTTCAGAAAGCTCATGTCTGTGTCTACATTGTGAAGGGTTTTCTGATAACACTTTCAGAGTTTTAGATCTTAGATCAAGGTCTTTGGTCCATTTTGATTTTGTTTTTGGTAAGGGTCCAGTTTCATTCTTCTATAATGGGATATCCTGTTTTAAAAACCACGTGATAAAGAGGCTTTTTGAAAAAAAAATCCAAAGTCCATTTTTGTCATCTTTGTGAAAGAAAATCAGATGCTGTTGCCGTGTGGATTTAAGTCTGGGTCCTCTGTTCTATTTATCAGTGTGTCTGCTTCGGTACCAGTGCCAAGCTGTTTTTGTTACTATGGCTCTGTAGTATATCTTAAAATCAGGTATGATGATCCCTCCGGTATTGTTCTTTTTCCTCAGAATTGCAAATTCAGATAGGATTTCAAAGAATCAAGTAACATGTTAAAATAAAGTTCCTTTCATTCCTGTTTATTTACTGTTCATATGCACAGGTTTTCTTAGCATTTGTATTAAATAAAATCCAAATAAGAATAAGATGACCATTGAATTCCCATCCTAATTAAGACACACACAACACACACACACATTCATACATATACCAACTTTTAAAAAGATTTATTTATTTCTGTGTGAGTGTGAGTGTGTGTATGTGTGTGTGTGTGTGTGTGTGTGTGTGTGTGTGTGTGTGTATGAAATGGTGAGCATGCACTGTTTGTGTGTGGAGGTCAGAGGACTGCTTCTTATGAGTTAGGTCTCCCCTTAGAGTTTGTCTTTGAAGCAGGATCTCTCTTTTTGTTTCTGCTGCTGTGTTGCATATCTCCACTTCTCACTTTGACTTGGAAGTGTTGGGATTACAGATGTGAACCATCACATCTGTTTATTTGTTTAAGGCATACTCTGGGATTGAATTCAGGTTGTCAGGCTTGTGTGGCAGGTACTTTTATTCACTGAGCTACCTCTCCAACCTATATTAAATGAAACTTTAGAAATCTTGTCTTATGAAGATACCTTGATGATAAAATAAATACTTGTAAATTACTAATTTTTTAATTGTTTAGTAGAGTGGTAAAAATATAAAAATGGTTGTTAGGAATAAATGTGACTGGCAAAAGAGAGAGAGAGAGAGAGAGAGAGAGAGAGAGAGAGAGAGAGAGAGAAATGAAATGATTCCTAATGATATTCTGCTATACTCAAAGATGGATGCCTAGCCCAGTTGTCATCAGAAAGGCTTCATCCCAGAGCTAATGGGAGCAGATGCAGAGGCTCACAGCCAAACATTGGGCAGAACTTGGAGAACCCCATAGGAAAGGAGGAGGAAGGATTGTAGGAGCCAGTGAAGTTGACCGCAGGAGAACACAGCCCATAGAATCAATTAAACAGGGCCCATAGGGGCTCACAGAGACTGAAGTGGCAATCATGGAGCCTGTATGGGTCTGCTCTAGGTCCTTTGTGTATATGTTGTGGTTATGTATCTTGGTGTTTCTGTGGAACTTCTAACAATGGGAGTAGGAGTGTTTCTGACTCTTTTGCCTGCTCTTGGGACCCTTTTCCTTTTCCTGGATTGCATTGTCCTGCTTTGATATAAAGGTTTGTGCCTAGTCTTATTGCATCTTGTTATGCTATGTGGGTTGATATCCCTGAGAGGCTTGCTCTTTTCTGAAGGGAAATAGATCTGGGGGAGAAAGAAGGTGGGGAGGGACTGGGAAGAGTAGAGGGAGGGGAAACTGCCATCAGGGTGTATTGTATGAAAGAAGAATAAATTTAAAAAAGCTCATTGGAATAAAATAAAATACAAATTACTAACTAATGCTGGTTTTTACAAGCCAATAAACCTTCTCGAGATAGTTTATTTAACTGAGTAAGTGAAAATGGCCCTATCTGCACTGGTTATCTTATAAAACTGTAAAGATCAGAAAATTAGAAGACAAGGATTTTTGAAAACTTCAAATTGTTACAGTAAGGGCACAAAGTTCATTTTTTTATTAAGAAAAATATTTTTTTAATTAATTTTACATACCAAAGATCCCCCTCTCCTCTCATCCTGCTATCATGATGGGAAACTTACAGAGACAACCAAACCAAACTAGTGGGAACTCATGAAATTTAGATCAACGGCTATGGAGCCTGCATGGGACTGGACTAGGCCCTCGGCATAGCAAGGCAGTTATGTAGCATGATCTGCTTGGGGGGCCCCCTGGCAGTAGGATTAGAGTCCATCCTTGGTGCATGAGCAGGCCTTTTGGAGCCCACTTCTATGAGGGGATACCTCGCACAGCATGGGGAGGGGCTTGGATCTTTTTTAAACAAAAAAGAATACTACAATCTTGAGAACATTTTCAAAATAGAATTTTATGCTTATATAAAAATACACAAAGTATATAAACAATATATGAAAATAATATAATTTGAGCAGTGGTGGTGCAAGCCTTTAATCCCAGCACTTGGGAGGCAGAGGCAGGCAGATCTTTGTGAGTTTGAGGCCAGCCTGGTCTACAGAGCAAGATCCAGGAAAGGCGCAAAGCTACACAGAGAAACCCTGTCTCGAAAAACCAAAAAAAAAAATGTATATAATTTATATATATACATAGGCATAATATATAAAGTATAATAAATATGTTTTGTGATTACATAAAAATATAAATTTATATAAAAATTATTTTGTTGTCACCAAGAATATAGGATAATCAGTGAAATGCTTTTAATCATATTATATATACATACATATTAATAATAAACTTCATGAAAGAAGGAAATGAATTATTAGTTCAAAGACACAGAATACAGTAAGTTTTCTGGCTATTGGAGGATTTCTTGTGTAATTTTTAGATGTATGGCAATAGAAAACAATAATCTTTAATAATTTTTAGTTTTTATACTTAATACAAAGAAATTTTATTGCAATATTCAGGGAATAAAGATAAGAAAATTTAATTGTTAATCTCACGGATTTGAGGAGAAAGACCACCAACCGAAATCATCATGGCCAAATTAATTAAAGCAAGCAGTTAATTAAAACAAGTTTAAAAAAATTTTTTTTATTCCTGTACATGAGCTATCTTTCCCTAAAGGCAAGGTTCAAGAGATCGGCATTGGACATGGGTAAGATAAGCGTTTTTATAATTCAGGAGTGAGGGGTTTTCAAATGGGGGATTTGGCAGGCAAATAGGTGGGGCTTCAGAAGTAGAACATAAACATAACAAATTGCTCATAACAACCTCCCGAAACAAAGATATATTTGCAACGTGGTCATAACAAGGTGGTTATAGCAAGGTGGTCCTAACAATAGGTGGTCCTAACAACAGGTGGTCATAACAAGGTGGTCATAACAACAGGTGGTCATAACAAGGTGGTCATAACAATAGGTGGTCATAACAACAGGTAGTCATAACAACAGGTGGTCATAACAAGGTGGTCATAACAATAGGTGGTCATAGCAAGTTGGTTATAACAAGGTGGTTATAACAAGGTGGTCATAACAAGGTGGTTATAACAAGGTGGTCATATCAAGGTGGTCATAACAACAGGTGGTCATAGTAATCTTTTCAAACAAAGTCAGGGTTGCTGTTTCTTTGAACAGGCAGTACAGAACCATTTGTAGTTAAGGTTACAGGTGGGGCATAGCCCAATTCTGGAGAAACAGATTTAATCATAAACAGGAATGATCCTAGTTTGTCTTTATTATAAGATAGCTTTCAAGCCTAAGATGGAGGCAGGGTGGCTTATCATTAATTTGTATATTTTTAGTACATATTCAGTCAAAAAACTACTTTTCACATGTGTATTAGTACCTTCTTATTGCTATGATAAAACCCTAAGACAGCTTACAGAAGAAAGGGTTGATTTGGGCTTGTAGTTGAAGAGGGATGAGTTCATCACCATCACAGTGGGGAAGCATGATAGCAGGTAGACATGGCAACTGGAGCAGGAAGCTGAGGACTTCCTTTTAACTATCTTTTTATTTATTCTATGTGTCTTCTACATCATGCATTTTGATCCCATTTATTTCCTCATCCCTTTACATCTGCCCTCCACCCCTGAACCCCCCAATAACACAAAATTTAGAGAAAAAAGAGAGGAGGAAGAAAAAATTAAAAATCTCATTATGGCAGCTGCAGTGTGACACAGTGAGTCATGAAGTAAACCCTTTGTCCATATATCTTTACTTGCAAGTGTTCATTGCAAAGCATCATTGATCTGGTTCAAGGCCTCTGATTTCTACTATACCATTGATGCTGGGCTCTCACTAGGACTCTTCTTGGATATCCTGTTATTGCCCTGTGTTATGGAAATCCTGCAGCTTTGGGTCTGTGGGGCAGGTCCCTTCATGTGCTACAGCAGATCATAGCTGAGGTGAATGTTGGGGCAGGCCAAGTCATAACCCTGGTTCTGGGCCTGGGTAGCTGTAGGGTTGGTCAGCCCACCACTTCTCCCCTGTCTTGACCACCAGAGTGGGCTCTCCAGCATTGCCCTAGCTAATTCACCTCTTATAGCAATGAGTGAGGGGCGGGGCCAGTTCTCCTGCTTTCACACCCTCAGGGTTGGCTCTCCCACCCTTACACCATCAGGGCCTATTGTGTTGCCCAAGTGAGGTACAGGGGCCACTCTTTGGAGTGCTGCAGCTGGTGAGGGGTAGAAACAGCCCTCCCTCTCTTATGACTGTTGTTGTTTGGTTTTGCTCTTCTTACTCTTTTGGGGGCCCACCACCTAGCTCCCAAGTAAACAGAGGCTTATTATTACTTATGAATGCCCAGCCTTAGCTTGGCTTGTTTCTAGCCAGCTTTTCTTAACTTTAAATTACCCCATCTTTCTTTTGCCTCTGGGCTTTTACCTTTCTCTATTTCTGTATACCTTTCATTACTTCTTACTCCATGGCTTGCTGTGTAGCTGGGTGGCTGGCCCCTGATGTCCTCCTCTCCTTGTTCTCTTGCTCCTTTTTCTTTTCCTCCCAGATTTCTCCTTCTATTTATTCCCTCTGCCTGCCAGCCCCACCTATCCTTTCTCCTGCCTCACTGTTGGCCATTCAGCTCTTTATAAGACCATCAGATGTTTTAGACAGGCAAGGTAACACAGCCTCACAGACTTAAACAAGTGCAACATAAAACAAATGTAATACATCTTTGCATCATTAAAGAAATATTCCACAGCATAAGCAAACGTAACACATCTTAAAATATTCTACAACATATGACCCCAGGGCCCACTCCTCTACCTGCCTCTGGCATTGATGGTTGGGGGTAGGGAGGAGGGCATTTCTCTTCCACCCATTTGTCACATGTCAGATGAGTAATGGGGTAATGGGGACAGCTCTCCCTTGCTCTCCACACTGGGGCTGGGTCACCCTCACCTCTGACCATCAGGTAGCTATGCTGTGCTGCCTAGGCAAGGGGCAGGGCTTGCTTTCCTGAGTGCTGCAGCTGGTAAGGGGGAGGGTCAGCTCTCTCATCTCTTACAGGAGGTAAGGGGTGGGGGATAAGGAGGGTATCCCTCCCTTATCATACTGCTGCATGACAGATGAGTAGTAGGGACAGCTCTCCCATGGTTACAACTTTGGGCCTGGCTCACCCACACCTCCACCAACAAATTGGCTCTATTGTGTTACCCAGGTGAGGTATAGGGCCTGTTCTTCCAAGTGTTGCAGCTGGTGGGGGCAGGGATAGCTCTCCCATTCTTGTGACCTCAGGGCCAGTTCTCAAACCTGCCTCAAGTGTTAATGGTTGGTGGTGGGGGAAGGGCAACTCATGCTTCAAGACAAATGAGTAATGGGGACAGCTCTCCTTGTTCACTACTTTGGGGCTGGCTTCCCCATACCTCCACCAACAGGGTTTGCTCTATTGTGTTGCTCAGGGAAGGTGCAGGGCCTGCTCTCCTGAGTGTTGCAGCTGGTAAGGGGCAGGAAGGGCTTGAGGACTCATATCTTGAACTGCAAACACAAAACAGAGCCAGCAGGAATGGTGGGAGGCTTTTAAACCTCAAAGCCTACCTTTAGTGACATATCTCCTCTAGCAAAACCACACCTCCTAAACCTACTCAAACAGTTTTACTAACTGGGAACCAAGTAATCAAATGCCCCAGACTATGGGGGACATTTTATTCAAATCACCACCACCTGTGAATGGTTAATTTTCAAATGTAGAGCATGGGGCTCTTGAGGACCAATTGTACTTATAAAAACACTTGCAACTGACTCTTTAAGATGTTGACTAAAACAATTTGATATTAACCTAAAAAATTCATGTGGAGTGGGGCAGAATGTCCATGTTTTTAAAAAATTCCTTGATGGTGTTTTATATAAAAATTTGAAAGGCCAGTGTTCTACAAGGATTAGGGCCCCAGAATGGCCTCCTGGGGAGGATATTGGAAATGTGTAGTAAGACCCATTGTAAATGGTGTACCCAGAGAACATTGTTTCTTTGAGATGAAGCTCCCAATTTAAAGGCCTATAGAGACATGTGTGCTCAGCCTCATTTGTTTCTCAGATTCCTGATGGGGAACATCCTGTCAGTTCCCAGGCATGACTTGTCTAGTCATGTTTAGGATCCATATATATATTTTATTTTAAAGCAGACAGGATCCATATATATATATATATATATATTTATGTATGTATGTATGTATGTATGTATGTATGTATGTATGTATGTATATATGATTTTAAAGGCAGACTACATCAGGTGGAAAGGCTCTTACATGAATCTAGATTCCAGGCACCTCTTTGTTCTAAAGTTTCATTCAAATCTAACAGTTATGTACAAACTATGTGGCCCCAGCCAGGCAGTGGTGGTGCACACCTTTAATCCCAGCACTCAGGAGGCAGAGGCAAGCGGATCTCTGTGAGTTCGAGGCCAGCCTGGTCTACAGAGCGAGATCCAGGAAAGGTGCAAAGCTACACAGAGAAACCCTGTCTCGAAAAAAAAAATTATGTGGCTCCTATTAGTCAGGCAAAATAGCATCAGGATGTTCAGTTGGCTGGGACTCTGCCCTCCCCCAGCCCTGATCCCTGAGTCCACTCAAAAGGAAGATGGGAGACTTTTCACTCATTTCTCTTGGAGGGCTGATCTTGTTGGGTATAGTTGGAAGAGTGTGGAGGCCCACAAAGGTTTCCTAGTGAGTGAGATCTGAACTTGCTTTATCCAGCAGAGGTGCATTAGAGGATTGCTTGACCATGTGCATTGTTACTAGGTGATTGGAAGGGTCTACACTTGGCTGAACTAGGGGGAGATCTTTTGCTCTACCCCTTGGCAATTCTATAAATAGTCCTTTAGAAGAGACAAAAGGGGCTGGTGGATAAGGATCCAGGCCCTCCTGAGGCTATCCTGTTTTTATGTTTCTCTCCCCTCTATCCTTCTACCTAAATCTCTTATACCTCTCTCCTCAAGAGTACCCTAGGGTAAAATGTGGGAGCTGGTCCCCCAGCTGGCCTCCCACAATAGAGGTGAGAGGCTGGAGGGGGAGAGAAGTATTGGCTCTTTTAGGCAGCTTGTGAGAAGCTTAGAACCTGGAAGAAAGTGGTTGCATAGCACTCATAGTTCTTGCCTCAGTCTCCAGAGGACCCCACTTGTTCAGGCACAGATCTTACCTTGATATCTCTGTCTCCAGACACTATTTGCCAAAAGATGTAGTGATATCAGAGACAATAAGACCTCTGATTTGGGAGAAAATCCAGGGACCCCAGGACACTCCTCACTTCCCCCATGACATTCCTTGTCTCTACTCCCAGGGATCCAATACATCATTTATGTTTCATGGTTTTGTGCCTTTCTGGTACAGAATTGAATTTTCATGATTATGTATGTGAATAGACATGTTTATCTCGATAAGAGAAGCAGTGCTTCCAGACTACCCTAGAAGAGAAATCTTATCACTTGGCTTGCTTCCTCCCTGCCAATTTGGGACCCAGGATGTGGGTGAGATAAGTCAGAAGAACTGGGAGGAAGCTCTAACTTACACATCCCTGGGCATCATTACTTCAGACCCCCAGCTCACCTCACCCTTAGCCTACAGGAGAACCACATGTCTGTTGGTAGCTCAGCAAGGTTGTACTGGTGTGTGTGTGTGTGTGTGTGTGTGTGTGTGGTGGGGGTGAAGAGTAAGCGACAATATGAAAAGCAGATGGATTCCCAAGTGAATGTGTTTTGCTGACATGAACATGGCCATGTCAAAGATCCCAATGCCTCAGACCTACAGGAACGGCAAGGCTTTCCCTGGTCAGAGTACGGATGTTGACAGTTGACAGTACAGAAAGTTATCAATTACAGCTTCCTTCTTCCAGATGACTGATGTAGTTTGAAGTTTCT
This sequence comes from Peromyscus eremicus, assembly GCF_949786415.1. Taxonomy (NCBI): domain Eukaryota; kingdom Metazoa; phylum Chordata; class Mammalia; order Rodentia; family Cricetidae; genus Peromyscus; species Peromyscus eremicus. The sequence goes on from NC_081419.1 coordinate 103,153,445, forward strand.
CTAGTCCCACCCAGCCCCGAGGTCCCACAGCCGCTTATAAAAGAATTACTCAGAGGCTTAATATTAATCACAAACTGTACGGCCCATGGCTTCTTGCTTCTTGCTAGCTAGCTCATATAACTTAACTCAACCCATTACTATTAATCTTTGTATCGCCACGTGTTCCATGGCTTTACCTGTGCCCCATTACATGTTGCTCCTTGAATGGTGGTTTGGCGTCTCTCCTTACTCTCCTTTTTCCTTTTACTATCTCTGTTGGATTTTCCCACCTGGCTCCATCCTGCCCTGCCATAGGCCAATGCAGCTTTATTTATTAGTCAATGGGAGTAACACATATTCACAGCATAGAGAAAGACATCCCACAGCAGACTGACTCCAGAGACTGCTCCCCTAAAGAGACCCCCTACTGAGAGGTTAGCTAGCCTGCCCTCTCCTTAAACTGTGTACAATAAATTCGCTGAGTTTCAGGGCAGCCAGTGTATCTCAGACAGAGTACATGGTCCATCTAATCCCAGCTTTTCCGTACACGTGTCTATCATTTTTTCATTCCCTGTTGCTCTGGTTAGGTCAATCCTAAAGTCCTGCTGTTCATGGTAGAAAAAAGTAAGGAAAGGTCTGTGTAGAAGACACGTTGACTTACCCTTCTACCTCTCTGGCTTAGGTGTTAGCAGCTACCCACTACCCACTCTCCCAGACCTCATGTGCTCCCAGATACCACTGGATTCTTTCTTCCCCAGCTAGGTACTTGCTCACTGCAGCTCAGTCCTATAGAATCAGCCATTGTCTGCCCCTAGAGATTGCTTATTACAGAATCTCAGACATCAAGTTAAAGTCAGAAGCACCTGCTTCCCATTCTCCAGCATGTGGGCTCTCCTTGGAAGCTGGTAGGAGCTGTGTGTGTGTGTGTGTGTGTGTGTGTGTGGGTGATGTGTTTCCTGCCAAAGTCACAAACAAATCAGCTTCCTACTGGCCTACATTTTGTGTATTGAGTAGAGTTCAAGGAGCATGCTGACTCTTCCCTACTCAAATCATCTGAGCCTTTTGATGTAGCAGGAAGTAATTTTTTTCTTCCAGGCCAAGGACACTTAGTACAGAGATATAGAGAACTTGGCTCAACATCAGAAATAGAATATCTTTTGGAGGATCAGTTTAGTCATTGACTCAGATCCAGGAATTGGAACTCAAGCCATTTGCACAGTTCAATGCAGAGGATTAAACAAGTGTGTGTGTGTGTGTGTGTGTGTGTGTGTGTGTGTGTGTGTGTGTTACATAAAATATATATTCTCCCTGTCAAAGAGTCAAATGTTAGAAAGTTGAAGTTCCCCTTGACAACCCTCCATGTTCTGCCTCTCCCTCAGTAACCACCATGTCAGCTTGGTCAATACCCTTCCAGCTCTGCCTTTAGAAGCACGTGGTTAATGCTGCAGATGTGCTGGGCCTTCCATTCTCTGTAAATGCTCTTGCTCTGTCCTTGTGTGATTTTCCCTTTTCTACCAATGATGTGTCTAGATCTTGCTTCCAGTTGCTTTTGTTAAGTATTTATAGACAATGCACCTATGAGTGTTCTTGAACATGTTTCTTTGGAGGAACAGCAAGGAATGAGTGGAATTTCTGAACCACTGGTCTTTTAATAAAGCTAATGCCAATTTTTTTTCTCTGAAGAGCCATACACATGTATGTGCACATAGATGATTTGGAATCTGGCTTCCTTATAAGGGGAAATGTCATTACAGGTGACCACTGGACCTGAAAGGGCAGAAGGATTGTATCACTGAACCAAGGAATGGGGGTTGTCCTTGGGCTATGGGGCCACCTCTATGCCACTCACAGTAGCTCTCTGTTATGGAGTAGGTGACATTTGGGTGCCTGCTCCCAACATTGGTACCATTCTGTGCTCTGATTTCTGAAACAAGGAGATGTGAAAGCTGCCCTTCTCTCTCTGCCTTAGCTTGGGGAGCTGGAGATAAGGAAAATGGGTGTTGGAAGTGAGCTTCTAAGCACTGACATTTCAGTGTTTGCTTTCCTGTGATTGGTCATTTAAATTCTTTTGTTCTGGAAAAAAATTTTTAGTTATTGCTATTTTATATCTGAGAAGTTAATGAATTCACATGATTAAAAAGATTAAGCTATCTAGAAAGTATACAGAGAGGGCTTTATTCCTATGCCTGCTCATGTATGTTTTATTCTCTGGATCTTCTCAGTGACTTTATTGGTTTCTTATGTATCCTCTAGAAATTTCAGATCAAATAAGAGCACAACAGGTGATTTTGCCTTCTTCTCTGCTCTCTGTTATGCTGGCATTTCAGGTCTTGCTTTTTCTGTATATTTTGGAGAGAGTTCCATATTGGTACAGAGAGTCAGGTCTTTCCTCATTCTTCAGTTCTGTCTCAAGAGTCTTTAACTTGTTGATGCTGAGTTAGTTCCAATTATTGAGAGTGATCCATGTAAAATGAACAATTCTGATTCTGTATCATTTCCTGTAGGTCATACACATTCATAGACTGCATTCTCACCATAAGATTGCTGGGGCAAAGTGAAGTACATTTGTGATTGTCAGTCATCACTGCAGTTTCTTCCATAGATGTCATCCTTCATGTATAATGTTTAACAGTGGGGTTTCCCTACAGTTCTGCCAACAGGGCGTGTGAAACCTTTGGTTTTTGTCATTCAGATAGGAACACATGAGTATCTCAAAGTACTTTTAAGTTTACTGTCTTCTAATGAGTAACGTTGAGTAACCCTTGCTCTGCCCAGGATCTGATGGCATTTCCCTTTCTGTGATCAGCGTTGCCTGGTAATAGCCCTCCCCTCTGGGTTTATCGTTTTGTTGGATCTTCATTATATTCTTCCTCCAATGTTTTGAAGGAGCTCTTTGTATGTCCAGGACATTAACCCTTTATTTGGGATGGAGTACAATTTTCTTTTTCTGTAATTTGTTTTGTGTTTTGACTTTGATTTTATTTGTGCATCATCCATTCCCACATCCCCATGCCTTAGTTCACTCAGGTCCCTGCACCTGATGTTCTCCTTTCTCCTTTTTCTAACTTGTCCTTGTTTCTTTAGATATGACGCCAATGCCACCCTCCTTGACTTGCTGTCTCTCCTGCCAGACCCTGTAGCTCCTTCCTGGCCACTCCTTTTATACTTTATCTTGTCTCTATGTGTTATGTTGCATTAATTTTTCCATCTGTCTGTTTACTATCCATCTTTCCATTCTTCTACTCACCTGTCTTCTATGTAAGCAGGGATGCCTAGCTTATTCATCAAGCAATTGTTTAACAAATGTCTGTGGGCTAAATGACTAGGCAAGTCTGCTGTTACCACCAACCCTTACTCCCTTTAAAGTTTCAGCTGATCTTACTCTTTAGATGAATCATGTGCAATGAAAATTCCTTTGTGTGTGTTGGGGGTGGGTGGGTGGAGACTAAAGATCAAAATCAGTTATCTTCCTCAATTGCTTTCCACCTTAAGTTTTGAGACAAGGTCCCTCACTGGATGTGGATACCCACTAGACCGACTGGCTAACAAGCCTCTGGGACTTTCCTGTTCCAACATCTCCAGTGTTGGGATTACAGGCACGTGCCACCATGCCAGGTTTTTTTTATATGGATGCTAGAGATCTTATTCAAGTTCTCATGCTTGCGTGGTAAAATACTTTACTGGTTGGGCCATCTCCCCAGCCCTTGAATAGCCTTTAGAAAGAAAGAGAAGAAAGAAAGGAAAGGAGAAAAGAAGGATGAAGGAAGGAAGGAAGGAAGAAAGAAAGAAGGAAAGAGAGAAAGAAAGAAAGAAGTTGAGAGGGCGAGAAGGTTTCTATTTGTGGCCAAAGATATGTCTAAGGTACTTTGCTGCCCTTAGCTGTGAGGAATAGGCTTCTCCGACCTCCAGTGAGAATTCTCATGGACCAATTGATTTTTCTCTTTCTGTGTAAACTCCAAGAGAAGTTAATAACCAGGCTGAAAGTTCTTTGTTTTAGTGAAATTTATTTCATACTCATCAAAACATTGTGCTAATGCTTCATTCATAAATATTCTCATCTACATAATATGAGCCTATTTATTCTCAGCTTCAATGAAAGAACTCAGTTCAGGCCATGCACTGGATTCAAATTCAATTTATTCTATAAACACTGAAAACTAGATTTTTTTTTTTGTAGGTATGCCTCATGTCCCCCTTGAATTAAGTTAAATAGATCAACCAATCAATAAATACATAAATAAATAGGTAAGTGGTTGCCCATCAGAGGCCAGGAGAAAAGACAGGCTTTCTTTGAACAGAATGTGCCATGGTTTCTGTCAAGGTGCCTCTGAAAACACAGGAGAGGTGAACGAGACCTGGCCCGGCAGAGGACTAACGATTCCCCTGGAAACAGAGCTGTCCGCTCATTGGCAACAAGGGAGTTCCTTAGCATGTCCTGGGTCAGGCGTTAGAAACAGTCCAGCCTATTCTTCTCATGTCAGCACTTGGGGCTGAGGCTTCATTCAACACACATGGACCTCCTAGGAAGCAAAGGATTCCATGGTGAAGTCAACTATATCCCGGCCACTGTTGTTTCCCAGGAAGACAGGCTTATGTTCAGCTTGAGAGGTGCTGATGTACCAGTTGGGGAACTGCGCAGACTCAAACTCCACCTTGGTTTTGATTTCTATCTTGTTGAAGATAAACCGCTTTTCCATCTTCTTCTTTGGGTATTCTTTGGGATCCACACTCTGCAGAAAAACAGAAAGAAGAATTGCGCGTGTGTGAGACAGAAAGGATAAAGCTACCATAGTAGACATGTTCTCGGGGCTGCTGGAGGGGAGATTGCTGAACAAGCTGTGGGACTAGGGGCCACATTCTTTACTGCTGGACCCCATCTTTCTAGCTAATCATTGGAGGAGCTCTTTGTTTTTTCTGAATCCTAAGCCCAAGGGGAGGAGCATATGGGTGGAAATATTTTCAAAAGTGAAAATTATATTAAAGCTTCCAAGAATACCTAGTTTCTAGGGATTTTTGTCACATTTTTTTTTCCTAAAGCCTTGGATAGAAAGAATGGCATTGGCTTGGGAATGAAGCTTTTGGTAAGCATGCTGCAAGTGGTGGGAATGGACTGAAGATTGATGGTGGATCCCTTTAAATGAGTAGCTCTCCAAACCGTCCTCCACCAAATGAGGGAAAAACTGTAGCCATACACAACCCTTTCAACCTGGACACTGCATGCTATGCTGGGGGTCATAACAGTGGCGGGACATGGTAAGAACAACCAAGTGGCTTAGTTTCTCCCGTGGAAGGAGTGAGGTTTACAAGCATTTAAAAGTTATGCTAATTTTATTCTATATTTATGTAAATTGTCAAGAAGACCTCCAACATTTTCTGGAGGGCAGGGCAGGAGGCTGTCTGGGAAGTGGGAAATGGCTGAGAGTCTTAAGAGAACAAGGGGCTGGGTAGTGGTGGTGCACACCTTTAATCCCAGCACTCAGGAGGCAGAGCCAGGCGGATCCTATATCCCTATGTGACTGGACTGGAAGATGGCTATACATATACAATATGTTTATGTATTTGCTGTCGTGTTCCATCTTGAAACACAGAGCTCCAGTAAGCCCCCAGAAGGCCAGCCTGGTCTACAGAGCGAGATCCAGGACAGGCACCAAAGCTACACAGAGAAACCCTGTCTCGAAAAAACCAAGAGAAAAAGGGGATGGCTTCTCTGGCTTCACTCACCTCCAGCTGCAGGGTGGGTGTGTCACCTTTCATCATACAGGACAGGTACAGATTCTTTCCCTTAAGGCCCAAGGCCACAGGTATCTTGTTGTTACTTGTTTCTCCCTGTACAAAGCTCATGGAGAATACCACTGGAGGAGAAAGAGGAAGCGGGGTCAAGGATACGGCTGGCTGGGAGGACTCAAGCACCAGACGACAAGCAAAGCCCATATAGTCCTCTATGGGAGCCCAGAAGGAGCTTCTCATAGTCAGTAGCAAGGTCAGGGGGCTGGTCCAGGATTCCCTCTGAACCTCTTAGTAGCCACAATGAAGAATGAAAGCGGTCTAATTTTTAAGCCCTAAGGAATAAAGCTCTTATGGCACTGGCAGGCCGTGTGCCCATTAACATGGGAAGTACAATTTGGTCACTATGAAAACAGGTAAAGTTTTTTAACTTTTAAAGCCTTCCTGGCTCCTAAAAGGATTCAGGGTCCAGCACGTTTTGAGGAATATAGAACAGTAAGTGGGAACAATTGGCTGAGCTGGGGAGAGTGGATTCAAAAAAGAGACACCCATTTTGATCCTAGTCACAGCAATCTCAACTGGAGGTCCCTGGCCACTGCCATGACTTAGTTATAAAGAAGTAAGATTCTCTTCATCTGGACAAGAATAGGCAGCTCCTTCCAAGGCTTCTAAGATCAGAAGCCAAGGAGAAGCACATGCTGCTGTCAGCTGTTGCCCTCTTGGGCACAGTGGCAAGGTGCCAGGTCCATCCCTACATCTAAAGATGCCCTCACCACACTCAAAACGCTTGTTATTATCAAAGAGAGATGTAAGTTCCTGCTGGTCAGGAAGTCTCCCTACAAGGAACCATGTGGTTTTGGGTGGGAAGGATGTGGGGACAAGGGACAGGATTGGGAACAGGAATGGACATATCAATTCTCTACCAACCACATTTCAGCCTCAAAATGGGGGAAAAAGAACCCACAGGCAGTTATGGCATGCCCATCAAATGACTCCACACTAATGGAGCATTGGCAGTGTGGTAATCCTATATCCCTATGTGACTGGACTGGAAGATGGCTATACATATACAATATGTTTATGTATTTGCTGTCGTGTTCCATCTTGAAACACAGAGCTCCAGTAAGCCCCCAGAAGGCCAGGAAGGGAAATCAAGTTGCGCCTAGTTACCTTGTTGGTTTATATTCTGCCCATTGAGGTGGAGCGCTTTCAGCTCACATGGGTCAGACAGCACAAGGCATTTCTGTTGTTCATCTCGGAGCCTGCAGTGCAGCTGTCGAATGGGAACATCAGCCACGACCAGCTCATCATCCCAGGAGTCACAGAAGATGGGCTCTGAAAGTCGAAGAACAGATGCCGTTTAGATATCAATTAGAAGAGCAAGCCCAGTGAAGTGAAGCAGCAGAATTTGGTTTATTGAGTGACATCTAAGCATTCAGAGTCAAGGTTCTATCCCAATTTTTATGGGGTATAAGTACATTGGAAGTGGGGTGAACAAGAGCATTGGTTCTGGCATCACGAGACAGCTTTCAGTATTAGGACCATTCACTATGGACCAGCAGGAGAGGCACTTACAGAAAATGTTGCTAGTAATAAGACTAGCTCATCAGGAAAATCATAAGACTTCAAGCTCTAGTGTAAGCCCAAGTGCTTGGAGAATGTATGGTCAAGCTGCAAACGTGAGCATCATTAAAACCTTCTTTTAAGCTAATCAGCTCAAGATCTTACTAATTCATTTTGGAAGCCTCCTTATTTCTTCTAATGATTGAAATGTCTACCATTAAGGGTCTTCCGCTTGAGGAGGGAAGTTGACTGCTAAGAGGTAGACAGAGAAGGACCAGAGAGCGAAGGTCTACTATCTGCCCTCAGTTCTCATCAAGTACCTTCTTCAAAGATGAAGGAAAAGAAGGTTCTCAGGTCTTCATCCTGGAAGGTCCATGGGCAAGGGACAGGTATGTTCCACAGCTTCTCCACAGCCACGACGAGAGACACCACCTGCCTGAAGCTCTTGTTGAAATGCTGCTGGGAGATTTGAAGCTGGATGCTGTCATCTGGACAGCTCAGGTCAGTGGCTTGGAAGCAGCACTGTGGAGAAACCAGGCAGAGACCAGTTAGGTCATCAGACCGGGGAACTCCTACATTAACCCCAGAGAACTCCAGGGGCCCTGGGAGATAACCACGCTCTTAACCACAATCCCTGTGTCTTCTGGAAGCCAGAGGACTTAAAATGGTTTACCCAGAGTTACATGGCCACCAGACCCAGGCTTCCTGGCATTCTCTATACTAAACCTCATTTCTACTTTATCTCTCTCGTACAGACCTCATCTCACCATATAATCGTACCTACTTAAACATTTCATCTTTAGTGTCCTCATCGCTCTAACACCGTGCATTTAATTTCTCATGGTAGCATGTTCATGCTGTCTTCTATTCATCTGAGATCACTCAACAAGCTCTCAATCGTTTCCCACATACCCCTTTCCTCAAAGGCATTTGGCAGACACTGTAAGCAGAGCTTCTGCCTGTGAAATGTGTTATCACTCTCCTGTTCTTCAGAGAAACATACACTAAGGTCTAACCAAAGTTGTCTCCAGGCATGATGACAGTTTTGAAGCTTGAAGGACAGCAATGGATACTTTCAATGATATAAAGAAAAAAGTGATTGGGAGAGAAGTTCCTGTCCAGAGCAGAGGCTCCCAGTGAGAGCCAGGCTCTGGAGTAAGGAGTGGGGGCCACAGCCTGGCTGAGAAGGTCAAGGGCTCCACCTATGGCTAAGTCAACCAGCTATAATGGTCTTTAAAAGATACTCATTTAAGACTGAGGACTGGATTTTGCAGCTGGCTGTCGTGAACTTGAAAAAAAAGGTCTGAGAAAAGCAGTTGCCTCCTGCCCCAGGTAGTGATCTGTCTGGCTGGGCAGATACCATGCCACATTAGAGAGTTATTGTGGAAAGGGGAAGGGACAGCTGGGATGTCAATATGGCTTTTCATGGGAGTGATTCTGGAAAATGCCCATGTGCTAGGATGGACTTGGCCAGCACTGAAAACATTTCCGAATCGAAGGTTGTTGCAGAATGCCAACATCTCAGAGATTTTCTGGCTCAGGCCCTGTGTTTATGAGATGAGGGCCAAAAGGGCACAATAACTTGTCTAAGGTCACAATTTATTTTTAAAAATCCCAATTAATCTCTTTGTTTTAATCGACCACTTCTTATTGTCTTAATCTCTTCCCTGGGAACATAAGAAACTATTCTATGGTAGAGAAGGAAGATATGCTGATTGTAAAGGTCACCCTCTCCGGCTTACAGCTTATGGAGTTTGACCTAAATGATCAGAGCGGCTTCTCCGTCTGAACAAGGACTAAATGTGTGTTGAAAACTTGACTTCTGTCTTCCTAGCATAAAACACCATAATCACCATCAGCAAGTCTTAGTGAGTGGCTATGGTGTAGTGGGAGCTGTGTGGAAGCTAGGTCAGGGTGTGGGTTGTCTGTATCTGTTTCACTGAAAGAGGCAAAAATAACACCATCACAAAATACCCTTGGAGCAAGGCAGTCCAGCATCTCTCACCCTGTTTGGAGCTTTTCCCATTCCAGAGCCCCTCCACAAGTTGAGAGCTAACACCCAAGTCTCACCTTCATCTTTTGGGGCCCATCAACCTCAAAGAACATGTCATTGTCATCACTGTAATGAAAACAGATGTTGGTTATGTCTCCTTATCAATACAGTGCAATAATATGCACACAAATCTTCACTGTTAAATGAACCTATGCATAGAATGACACTCAAAGCTTCCTGAAGACTTCTGGCAAGTTCCATAGTGTCACGCAAGCAAGAGTCTAGAAGCAGATTCTGGGCCGGGTAGGTGGGTACTCTTGGTGCTCTCTGTTGGATTCTGACACCTAAATTCTGGACTAGCGGAGTTAGCTGAATTCTGAGCTCTCTTCCCTTGCTTCCAAGCCAGACTTTGCAAATGGGTCTCCTGTACTGTCCATGTGGAAGTTGCGTCTGTGGGACTCCCTATAGTGGACAACATCTAGGTCTCAAGGCTGGACTTGGTAAACAAAGGCAAACCAGCCTTTAATCCAGGTTCACTTGAATTCTGATAACCACCGAAGGAGGTGAGCTGGAGACAGTCTCGCCTCTGAGCATAGATAGCCCTCCATTCCTGGAAGCAGAGCCCTGAACACATGACCCCTCTCCAGGTCCCCACTGACCTGTGGAAAGCTGTCATTTCACTGTTGAGTTCAGGAACAGTTGCCATGGCTGCTTCAGACACCTGTGTGAAGAGAGAAAGCGAGCGGTCATGCACAGTGTTAGTTCCCTGAGGCTACCTTCATTTGTGTTTCTCTCAGCTCTAGTTCAGGGCGGGCATGGGAAAACTGATCTCTGACGAACGAGCTAATGAATTGAGGAGCTGTAGTGTGGATTTAGAACAGCGGTTCTCAGCCTTTCACAGGGGTCACCTAAGACCATTGGAAAGCACAGATATTTGCATTACGATTCCTAAGAGTAGCAAAATTACAGTTGTGAAGCAGCAACGAAAGTGATTTTTGTGGTTGGAGTCACCACAACATAAGGAACTGCATTAAAGGGTCACAGCATTAGGAAGGTTGAGAACCACTGGTCTAGAAGAAAGCAAGTGTTGAACTAAACCCCAGACAGAAAAACTTTTCAAGGAGAAATTAACTCCTAGATGTCAGCTGCCATATAAACAGCATTCATTTCCAGAGTATTTTACAAGCCATAGCTTTACAGCTATGTTTAAAAAAAAACCCAACAACATATATATATAGGGAAGGATGGAGTGAGTGAGAGAGAGAGAGAGAGAGAGAGAGAGAGAGAGAGAGAGAGAGAGAGAGAACCTCTCTCTGAGGACTTAGTTGTCAGAGGTAAATCTTACTTGCACAGGAAGCCTGGCTGGAGAGAATTCCCGATCAGCCTGTTCAGCCTTGAGACCCCACAAGGTTTGCTATTCACTGGTTCTCCTTCACTCTTTTATAGTCTCCAAAAGCAGAAGTGAAGAGCTGAGAAATTTTCCCGCGGTTAACCGATTTCACAACCAAGTTAAAGGTGCAGGGAGGGGGAGGAGATTGATGGGAACTCCAAGGCTGTTGTTACCCTGAAGAAATAATTTCTAATCCCTGGAAACACAAGGAGTGGCAAACCATGACACATTTGCAAGTGTGTCACTGGGGAAACAGGCATTATTTTTCTCTGAACAGTTGTGCTGATGGTGTCAATATTAGAATACCGGGTTTTCCTGGGTTAGCTGCACGTTTTGGGTTAGGACATCTAGAACAAAGGAGGACATGCAGATGCACGCCCGCTAATGTATCACCTCTCTCATCTCCTTGTGTTTAAGCTGAGGAAGCTTCCCAGTTGGAGTTTGATAACCATGTGTGAGGCTCCACCAATAGTCCTGGTCTGACTTGAGAGTATGCTCGACTGCTGGAGCTCTCCATCAATTGTGTTGACAGGGACGTCTGCAGAGACATTTGCCCTTCCCTGCATGGGGCAGAATACACACATATGCAGGCATCTGTGTAGGCTGGCCATAGGGTAGGGGAACCCTGGAGGCAACTTTATACAATCCAATAATGCCAAGGAGCTAGGTGCCCTAGTCTGTCTCATGTTGAAAATGTATCACTGCTAGGTGGTCAGCAAAATGAGCCTGAATTAAGTTTCATCATGCAAAAAGGTGGTGAATGAGGCATGTGATGTTCGTGATCACACTCCATCTTGGAATATGTAGAGTACTGTTTGCCTAAAAAAAATGTTTTGGCAAACGTTGTGGAATATAGTTTAAGATGTATTACGTTTGTTTATGCTGTGGAATATTTATTTCATGATACAAGGATGTGTTGCATCCTTTTATGTTGCATTTGTTTAAGTCTGTGAAGCTGTGTTACTTTGCCTGTCTAAAACACCTGATTGGTCTAAGAAAGAGCTGAACAGCCAATAGCAAGGCAAGAGAGAGGGATAGGCAGGGCTGCCAGGCAGAGAGAATAAATGGAGGAGAAACCTAGTCCCGAGTGAAGAGTGAAGAGGGAAGAGCGAGAAGAGAAGGAGAGGAGGACTCCAGGGGCCAGCCATCCAGCCACCCAGCCACCTAGCCAGCCATGGAGTAAGAAGGAACAAAAGATATATAGAATAAAGAAAGGTAAAAAGCTCAGAGGCAAAATGTAGTAAAGAGAGGTGGGATAATTTAAGTTAGAAAATCTGGCTAGAAGCAAGCCAAGCTAAAGGCCGGGAGTTAGTAAGTAAGAATAACTCTTCGTGGATTTATTTGGGAGTTAGGTGATGGGCCCCCAAAGAGTAAACAAACAAACAAACAAATAACAAAAAACCCTACAGGCAAATTCTTGTTTCTGTAAGATCTTGGGGAGTTCAAATCTCTTGGTAACACCAAGTGTTACTACACTGTTAACTCAGAGAGCAGCAGAGTGTCTCTGCCCAGGGCCGCTCTTCTTTCTTGGATTGAATGAGCAACCAGGTCATATGAATGGTGCACACAGCCCTTCGGGCACAGCTTGGGTACAGTCGTCATTAGAGTCCTCAGTGGAAACCTAACTCATTCTCTGATCCCTCAGAGGGTCTGTGGACTCTAGCAGAGCCAAGGCTAGCACAGTGCCGGACATATGAATGCAGGCAGGAGGGGCCAGCCTGGGGGAGCAGGAATTTGACAGCGGGCTCATTCAAATGAGCTTGTCCCTAGTATGTTTTGGGCACTGAGCTTATTCTTCAGCACTCAAGGAAAATAAATATGCAGAGAGAATTGAAAGCAGGAAGTCACCAGGCTCTACTATGGAACAAGGTTTGCTCACCAAGGGGCCTTCTTTTGACTACTTTGGCCCCCAGTATCTTGACTTCAGAAAAACAAACAGAAGAATCATATCTTTGATCAACTATGTTTGATTTGAAATCTGGAGACAGTTTAGGACCTCGGTTTCACCTGAGTTTGGTTAACAATAATCAGTTCCCAGCACTGAGACCTTATAAAATTAATTAACTAATTAACTAATTAATTAATTAATTGTCTGATTAGCTGGCCAGGATTGGTGGTGCACACCTTTAATCCCAGCACTTGGGAGGCAGAGGCAGGTGGATCTCTGTAAATTCGAGGCTAGCCTGGGCTACACATCGAGCTCCACAACAGCCAAGGCTGTTACACAGAGAAACCTTGTCTCAAAAAACCAGAAAACCAAAGCCAAAATAAACCAACAGAGGAGCCTGCTGTTGCTGGGTAATGGTGGCACATGCTATTATTTTTTAAACTTTCTTTTTATTTATTCTATGTCTTTACATCATGTATCTTGATCGCATTCATTTCTCCATCCCTTCACATCCGTCCTCTGCCCCTACACCCCACCCCCACAATAAAACAAAATTTAAGAGAAAAAAAGGAAAGAAAAGGGGGGAGAAAATTTGAAATCTCCTCATGGCAGCTGCAGTGTGACACAGGGAGTCACACAGTAGACCCTTTGTCCATATATTGTTACTTGCAAGTGTTCATTGCTGGTAATGAACTGGTCTGGTCCGAGGCTTCTGGTTTCTGCTACACCATCGATGCTGGGCTCTCTAGGACTTTTCTTGGATATCCTGTTGTTGCCCAGTGTTGTGGAAATCCTGCAGCTTTGGGTCTGCAGGGCAGGTCCCTTCATGTGCTCCAGCAAATCATAGATAGGGTGGATGTTGGGGCGGGCCAAGTCATAACCCTGGTTCTGGGCCTGGGCAGTTGCTGGGTTGGTCTGCCAGCCAATTCTCCCCTGTCCTCACCACTAGGGTGAGCTCTCCAGCATTGCCCCAGATAATTCACTTCTTGTAGCAATGAGTGAGGGGCGGGGCCAGTTCTCCTGCTTTCACACCCTCAGGGGCGGCTCTCCCACCCTGACACCATCAGGGCCTATTGTGTTGCCCAGGTGAGGTACAGGGGCCACTTTGGAGTGTTGCAACTGGTGAGGGGCAGAGATAGCCCTCCCAGGGGTTATGAGCCCAGGGCCAGCTCCAACACCTGTCTCAGGTGTTGATGGGTGGGGGGTGGGGAGGAGAGCATTTCTCCTCAACCCATGCTGCTACATGTCAGATGAGTAATGGGGACACAGCTCTGCTGTGCTGCCCAGATGAGGGGCAGGGCTCGATTTCCTTTCCTGAGTGCTGCAGCTAGTAAGGGGGAGGGTCAGCTCCCTCATCTGTTGCAGGCAGTAAAGGTGGGACATACCCCCACATACCCCCGCTGCACAATAGACGAGTAGTGGGGACAACTCCCCCATGATTACAACTTCAGTGCGGGCTCACCCACACCTCCACCAACAGGGCTGGCTCCATTGTGGTGTCCGGGCAAGTTGCAGGGCCTGCTCTCCCGAGTTTTGCAGCTGGTGGGGGTCAGAGAAAGCTCTCCTATTCTTATGACCACAGGGCTAGCTCTCCCACCTGCTTCAGGCATTGATGGGTGGTGGGGGGAGGGGGGAGAAGAGGAGGAGGAGGGCAACTCTCTCCGCTCATACAGCCACAAGACTGATGAATAATGGGGGCCGTTCTCCCATGCTCACAGCTTCGGGGCTGGCTCACCCACATCTCTACTAACATGGTTGGCTCTATTGCGCTGCCCTGATGAGGCACATGCTTTTAATCCCAGCACTCAGGAGGCAGAGGCAGGCCGATCTCTGTAAGTTCGAAGCCAGCCTGGTCTACAGAGTGAGTTCCAGGCAACACAGAAAAACCTTTCCTGGAAAAAATTTAAAAAAAGATTTATTGTCTAGTCCTGGAGACGGTTCAGAAGTCCTGTCTGGGCCAGCTGGTACATTTGTCTGTTCTGCCTTCACAGGATCTATTTTTCAAATTAACCACTGGTACCCAAGCCTGCTTGGAGGGACTGTTACCTTCCTTAGAGCCTTTGGGCAGGGCTGGAGGGTCAGATGATTTTGTGGGCTGTCCTGACAGAGAGTGCTAGAGACACTTCTGGTCTGCTGCTATGAGATGGGCAGAGCAGGGGAGGGTGAAAGCCAGGGACCGGACAAGGGCTTATGAGGGGCCTGAGCGTCAGCTCCCAGCCCCTTCTCCCTGGGTGGTTTGTCAGGAACCTTGAGCTCAGTCCAGCTGCAGCATCTTCCTCACCATCGTCTAGTTATAACATCCCCACCCCCCGGAGCCTGACAGCGGAGAGGAGCCCCAGCGATTGGTAGGATCCGGTGGGACCATATGGATGAAGACAAATGGTCATCTAAACGTGACTAACAGATGGAGAAACAGAGATGAGGAGATGAGCGATGATTTGCTCAGCACAACAGTGAGGTTGAAGGTTCTTTTTCTTCTACAGGGAAATTTTGGAGCCATGGGGCCATGCCTCTGGTACCCTGTTATTCTGTCATACCTCATCCTGGCCCTGTGGCTAGGACTCCAAGCCTCTGCCCCTTGTGGAATAGAGCAGGCAAGTTGCATAATATGTGTATCAAACCCTGTCTCTCAGGCCACTCATCCTTCTGGTCCTCAGTGAGTAGAAAATAACTCACTATAGGAATCGTTGTGTTGGGGGGAAGTGTGTGGTATAGTAATGACGGTGGTGATGACAATGTAAACCAAGGAAATGAACAAAGCAAAGGAGGAAGTTGGCAATGCCAGGATGGTGATGGGTATTCTAGCTTTTGGGTAGTTCTCCAGTTTTTGACTTATTCAGCCCTTTTCAGCTGTAAGGTTCCCTCCACCCTGGCATCTCACGTCTCCAAGATGGAGACAGGCATTTCTTCAAAGCAGCAAGTGCCTTGGCACCTGTCTTAGTTACTTTTCTACTGCTGTGATAAATGTGAATGAATTCACTCTGCAGCCTAGTCTGGCCTCAAGGTCATGGCAATCCTCCTGCATCTGTCTCCCAAGGACTGAGATTACAGGCACGAGCTCCCACACCCATCGACGTGTGGGGTCTACCCTGGGTGCTTCCTTCATTGTCTATCCCCTTGGTCAGAACAGAACAAAGCCATTTCTATCCCTACTCCTTTCCCCAGACCTTGTCTCCTTCTGGGAGTTGGTGTTTTAGCACAGCTCTTAGGAGTCTGCTTTTCCTCTCATCTTTTCTGTACTGGCTGAATTTATGTCAACTTGACACAAGCTAGAGTCATCGGAGAGGAGGGAGCCTCAGTTGAGAAAATGCCTCCATAAGATCTGGCTGTAGGCAAATCTGTAGGGCATTTTATTAAATGGTGATTTATGGGGGAGGGCCCAACTCATTAAGGGTGGGGTCATCCCTGGGCAGGTGGTCCTGGGTTCTATAAGAAAACAGGCGGAGCAAACCGTCAGGATCAAGCCAGGAAGCAGCACTCCTCCATGGCCTCTGCATCAGCTCCTGCCTCCAGGTCCCTACCCTGCTTGAGTTCCTGTTCCGACTTCCTTTGAGGATGAACTGTGATGTGAAAGCATAAGCTGAATAAATTCTTTCCTTCCCAAGTTTCTTTGGTCACAGTATTTCATTATAGCAATAGTAACCCTAACAAAGACAAATTTTGGTACCAGGATTTTGGGGTATTGCTGTGACAGACCTGACCATGTTGTTCTGGGGAGGATTGTGGAAGGACTTGGGAACTTTGTGCAAGAAAAGTCATTGAATGTTCAATGCTTGTGAGCTGTTCTGTAGGACCTTGGAAGATAAGAATGTCAACGGCAATGCAGACAATGGAGGCCTGCCTGGCTTGTAAAATTTCAGAGGGAAGTTTAAAGACTCTGTTGGGACCACAGTTATTTTTAATTAAGATTCTGTGGTTCTGGTTAGCTGAGGCTGAAGGGTCAGCTGGGATTAACAAGATACCAGAACTATTAAAGTGAAACCTTTGCTTTGCTGGGATAGTTGATGCTGGTCGCTGGAGCTGAGAAATTAGCAGTGATTAAGAAGTAACCGGCATCAATGAGGTGAAATCTTCTGGAAAGTGTGTGTCCCCAGAGAGTCAGCACACAGAAGCTGTGCTCCAGAGATGGCCAAGGTTGTGCCTCATGCTGGCAGCTAAATTTGATCATGTATACCACCCAGGTGGTACTGGTTTTGAAGGCATGAAGGGGTCATGGAGAGCAGCTGAGGCTTGACACTGTGAGAGGCCACTGGTGAAGGTCTAGCCCCAGTGGCGGCTGAAGGCACAGGATTGAAGGGGTCATGCAGAAAAGCTGAGGATTGTCACCATGAAGAGGGCCCAGGAGAGGCTATTGGTGAAAGTGCAGCCCAGTTGTATCAGCAGACCCCAGTGTTTTGGAAATGCCAGTACCATGGGATGACCGCCAAGAACAGCAGCAGGGTAGAGTGGAGCCAGCTGGGGCCTAGAAGACAAGCTGTGTGTGTTATAGAGGGCAGAGCTGCAGAAGTAACTCAAGCCCCTTGGAGATGCCCAGAAGATCCCAGACATTGGATGTTACATTATTGACACTTTTCTTTTTTATCTTAAGGGATTTGGGAGTTTATGATTAGACACAATTATCTTTATTTTATTTTATTTTTTTGGTTTTTCGAGACAGAGTTTCTCTGTGTAGCTTTGCACCTTTTCCTGGAACTCACTTGGTAGCCCAGGCTGGCCTTGAACTCACAGAGATCCGCCTGCCTCTGCCTCCCGAGTGCTGGGATTAAAGGCGTGCGCCACCACCGCCCGGCATAATTATCTTTATTTTTTAATTTAAAAGTTATTTTTTATTATTTATGTGGATGGGTATGTTTTGTGAATGCATGTCTGTGCATCATGTGTGTGCAGTGTCTGCAGAACTCCCTAGGACTGGAGGTAGAGGTGGTGATAAGCCACCATGTGGGTGCTGGGAACCGAACCACAGACCTCTGAAAGGACAGCTGGTGCTCTTAACTGCTGAGCCAACTCTGTTTGGCATGAAAATGATTATTGTTCTTCCTTGTTGCGTATGTACGGTGTGTGTGGTTGCATGTATGGCACACATGTGGAGGGCAGAGGGCAACTTGCAGTTGTTTCTCTCTTTCCACCTTTTCATGAGCTCTGGGGACTAAACTCCGGTCGCCAGGCCTGCATGGCTGGCGCCTCTCCCCACGAGGCCGTCTCACCGCTGTGTTCAGGTTGGTTTTGAATTCAAGGTCCTTTGTCTCAGTCTCCCAAGTGCTGGGATTATGGGTGTGCATCATCACGCCCTTTCATGAGCTTTAGTTTTAAGGCCTCTGCCCTTCCCCTTCCTCTCAGGGCATCGCCTCCAGTTAGTCTACTCCCTGTTTTTGGACTCAAGAGCTCAGAAAAGATGCAGACAGGTTCCAGTGAAGATTCTCTTTTCCTCTAGAGTAAGGGGAACTTACATAAAGGAACTAACATGTGAACCTTGTAACATATGGTACCCAACATCTTTCTCTTGATGGATGAGCTGTTATTATACCTCGGAGAGGCTATTGAAAGCTTGACTTCCCTTTATGTCTCACAGGAATAGCTCTAGGTGGGTAGGTGCATGACTGCTCAATTTTCTCTTTTACTGTGGATGAGAAATGGCATGAACAAGGGGCTATGCTACTACTTATCTGAGGGTTCTGGAAATACGTGTTACAAAAAGATTTATTTATTTTTAATGTGTTTGAGTGTTTTGCCTGCATGTATGCATGTGCACCACGTACATGCCTGGTGCCTGTATGCGTTAGAAGAGGGCACTGGATTTTCGAACGGAGTTACAGACAGCTGTGAGCCACCACGTGAGCTCTGGAAGTGAATCTGGGTCTCGGCAAGAGCAGTCGTCTCTCCAGCACCTGTTCATGTTTTCTAAAAGGACAGACTGTTTTTGTTTCAGGTGCAGTGACTCAGTTCTGCTGTTGCTTCAGAAGAGCGGTCACAAGTTATGCACAATTTAATGGGCTTCTGTTGGGAGCACAGCACAAAGGTCCTGGTACCCTCAGATCTCCAGAGAAACCAGGAATGTTAAGCACACAGGATTGCCCCCTCAAAGGCACGGACAGGCCTAAAGCCTCTTCTTCTATCCAGAAAGCTTGGAATTGGAGGTGATTAATAGCCTGGTTATATGTGTTATCTGTTGGGCCAGGCCGTATCAAGCTCCTACAACCGGGACCAGAGGTGGCTAGTAATCTAAATAACCCTTACAGCCAGGGGCTCCCCAGGCTCCCACAACCAGGACTGGAGATACGTAATAGTCTAAATGACCCTTACATAGTCTGTGTAGCAAGAGATCCCCACAACCAGGACCAGAGGTGGCTCTGAGCCCAAATGATCTCTATGCTATTTATATGACCAAGACCGGGCCAGACCCTTCCTTAGCCCTTACACTAGTCCAGGTTGCCTATCTCTAGAAGCCATCTTGGAAGAAGGGTGTGTACCCTGATTTGAGTTTCAATGTAATTATGCCTCTTTGTGCACTGGGCATTGTATTACGCCAGGAAATTTCCCCCCAAATTGTACTGTGTTTTAAATATGCTGGCAATGAACCACTTGGCATCAGACTCCCCGAGTCTGATCCAGGTTGATAAAGTCAATGTGAACCGGGTTTTCATCCTCACCTCTTTGAGGTTTGCATCCCTGCCTGGACACCTGCCGGGTCCCCCTCAGACTTCAACGAATTTGTCTGCTCATCTTAGGTTGCAGTCTCTGTCTTACACCATTGTACTGTACCATTTTCCTTGGATGCAAACTAGAGACAATAGTTTTTTTTTTTAATGTCCCTTATGGAATACCTAGTAAGTATCAGCCATTTCCCCCTGCATCGTCATCTCAGTCTCCATTACGACTTCTAAGTATTATCTAGTACTGCTCTATTGCACTGTTAATTGCTCTATTTATTTTCCCCTCCTCCTGTCTACACAGCATCCACCTCTGGACTATTTTCTCGAAGACCTAATTATAATCTAAACAGCATTATTGAGTAGATGTGCACATCTCAGAAGTTCTTCTCAAGTGTTTCTGCATTTAGCACTGGGGTGGACTCCATTCCATGCCTTTCCGCCTTGCCTTCCAGTGGGTGACATGCTATGTGAATTCACACTTCTTTATTTGTCTCTCGGGGCAACACTGGGACTTTCCGGATTAGTTGTCAATTGTCTGTCTTCCCTTTTCCGAGGCTCTTCCTTATTGCTTCACTTCCTCACCTGTGACTGGCAACTTTGTTTGTGGATTTCCTTTGTCGTCTTGTTTTCCCTTTCTCTGTTAAAAAAAAAACAAACACTTTAGAGTTTTTATCTTTGGGATAATATTTCGTATGGACTTGCAGCCCTCACATCTATGATAAAATACTTCTAATGTATCCGGTCTGTCTGTTTTCATCTCTCTGGTTATTAAATCATGGGAGGTGATTTGGCCATGCCCCTCTAGGACATTGCTGTTGTTAATTTCACTTCTCAAGTTACTTTCTCCTTCTTGGCTGGAACAGAGTTTTCTGTCTTGAGGGAGAGAAAGTTGTCATCAGGGCCACTCGGAATTTTTTGGTGTCTTGATGAAGTCCAGGACCAGATTCTGAGTGGCTAATGTCCCTAATAACTGAGCAGTGTGGAATAAAGGAGTCTGATTGTGGGCAGCTATTAATCCTTCCCATGAAGACAAAGACTCTAAGATTGTGGGTAGACAGCCTAAAATTCACCAGGCTCTGAATTGGGGGTCCTTTCTTTACCCAACATTAGCGGTTTAGATAATCCACCAATATCTCATGGACATCAATGAGATAGTCATCCAGGGCCCACTCTTAAAAACAGATTTTTCATATGTAGTGATGCTTGATATGAAGTTCCGGAAAAGAAATATCAACATTAGTAATGATTAAAAAATGACCCTTCTTAAACTTTTTGTATTATGTACAATCATTCTCATTTCAAATATCAAAGTGACAAGCATCTATGAAAGTATTGTGTGCATGTAAGAGTACAAAGTGGAAGACTCCTGTTCTCCATGCCTCACTTCCTCTTTCACTGGAGAACTTACTTCAACCAGAAATTTTGTTCCCCCAATCACTGCCACCCCCAGGATTTATCCATCCATCCCAAACCTGCCATCCACGGATTAAGCTGCTCTTTTGTGTAGGTAGACGTCTCTCCACCCTTACTTACTACTACATTGTACTACAAGGTTGTCTCTCTTTTCACCATAGCTATTTAAACCATATGCTGTTTGAATCCCTTGGTTGCCATGGAAACCTCATCTACTTTCTACACAGCTTTAGAGCTGTATCCAACAAGCAGATCTGAGGCCACTAATCCCTTGCTTAAAACCCACCTTTGGTTCCCCATCTCTTGTGTGAACAGATGTAAACATGTACGTGGTGTACAAAGCCTACAGTGGCCTCCCGGGTTCTCCTCCCCTCTCCTATGCCTCAGCCTTTCCCAGCTATTTGTAGCTTCATAATTGCATGTTCTTTATGGCTTCTCTGCTTTTGCACAACCTGTGGGACTCCTAAAAACTTTCTATTCCTTGTCATTTGGGCCTACTCAGCTCTTCAAGATTCGTCTCACGCTTCACCTCTCCATGACAAGCCAGATGGTGGATGCTGTCCGTCTGTGTTCCTCAGTAAACCTCTGTCACTGAGCTTTTATTTGTACATGTACTACACCAGGTGGGATTTCCTTGCTTGTAGCCTTGACTGGAACAAGACAATGTTCCATGAATGTTGATTGACCAAATAAACAGAAACCAGGCACAATCTTGCAACCACATGCCTGGCTTCCAGTAGGGACTAGTTTCCTGACAAACAAGGACTTCCATAGGGAAAAAATACCTTTGAATCAAAAGCATGAGGACACTATGTCTAACTCAGAATATACTATGCCCCAAAGAGTTTCTTGATGTGGATGCAGCGAGCAGACCCCAGGGACTTCCAGAGGGGAATAGTGGCTCTGGTTCTGATACACAATATTATCCTCTTGAACAAAAAGAGAAGAAAGGCATGTTGAAGACTATCTTGCTTCCCTAGCTTGAGTCCATCTACTTAACTGGAAATTCTGTTTTGCTCTTTTGGGGGGCCCACCACCCAGTTCCCAAATAAATCACACACAGAGGCTTATTCTTAATTATAAATGTCCGGCCTTAGCTTGGCTTGTTGCTAGCCAGCTTTACTGATTATCCCATCTAGCTTCTGCTTTTGGGCTTTTACCTTTCTCCATTTCTGAATATCTTTCATTATTTCTTACTCCGTGGCTCGCTGTGTAGCTTGGTGGCTGGCCCCTGATGTCCTCTTCCTTCTATGGCTACTTCTTCTCCTCTTCCAGATTTCTCCTTCTATTAATTCTTTCTGTCTACCAGCCCCACCTATCCTTTTTCCTGCCTCATTATTGGCCATTCAGCTCTTTATTAGACCATCAGATGTTTTGAATAGGCACAGTAACACAGCTTCACAGAGTTAAACAAATATAACATAAACAAAGGTAACACACCTTAAAATAATAATCTACAACAATTCTGGGTCTTTTACAAAGTTCTCTGGGACAAGGAGGTAACTGAGACTGACCTAACCTAATAAGGTAATGCTCCTCTGACCTATGTTTTTCTAGAAATACCCGTGGCAGGTAAATGTGTACAAAGATACTTCATTCCTCATAGTAAGTGTGAGATGTTTCCTGAGAGATATTTTCTAAATACTTTTGGGAAGATCAGAAGCTAGGGAGTCAAGGTGCTGATGGCATGCCAAGGAAATGAAATATAAGGGAATGGCATCATCCATCCATTGTAGCTGGAATGTTTCTCATTCCTATTAATCTATATGTTTCCACATAGCCATGGTGTTACCAGTCTGCTGGCATCTTGTTGCACTTTTGGTGGTGGCTCACATCTTTTTCAAGTCTACCTTTCTCTCTATATCTCTGCTTGGATTTCTCACCTGGCTGTAAGTATTCTTGCCATAGGCCAAAATAGCTTTATTTATTATCCAATGGGAACCATACATATTCACAGCATACAAAAAGACATCCCACAGCAGTCCATCCATCCATCCATCCATCCATCCACCCATCCATCCATCCATCCATCCATCCATTTATCCATCCATCCAAGCACCTTTTGATGTGTGTCTGTGCATGTGTATATGTGTATTCATAAGGGAAGAGGAATTATACTATACAATATATTTATACCTGACTAACTTTTCAGGGAAAGGCTATCTGCTCTTTCTTCCATTCACACTTGGGGGGCATGGCCTGGCAGAAGAGTGGGAGAGTAGGAAGGCTCTCACATAAAGCCTCTTCCAACTCATTTATATTACATCCTGAGGGTGAGGTGGGTGATTAAAATATTGCACAGAGACTGGAAAAAGGAACATTCTCCAGACAAATCCTCACTTTGTTTCCTTTGCACTGGAGAATTTAAGCCCAATTTAAGAGTATTGAGAGTGATTGTGTTCAGTGTCCCTGAGTGGGAGGATCAGAACCCTGGGTCCTGCCTGGTAGACTGTGTGGCTCTAGCTGACTGTGCACATTTTTCTGCTTTCCCTTATTTCCACATGGGAGTTCCTTCTGAAACTGCTTGCTAGTCAAGACTTCAACCTTTTCCAACAGAGTCCTACTCCACAGCAGCTTCAAGGCATCTGAGGACCCATTTAGCTCTCTGAACAACGCAGCTGATAGTCAAGGGGTGAGACTTACTAGAAATTAGGACAGGTCCTTGAATTCCAGCTCCAATTCTCGCCCCCACCAGGCATTCAAAGGGAGAGGCGGACGTGTGGTGCTCCACCCTGCTCTTGAGAAATCCCAGGACTCTGAAGTCTCGGTCCACCCTGGGCTGCAAACCTCAGCAGAATTTGCTTAGCTACTAGGAGTCAGTCCTTTCCCCATCATCTTCCAAATGGCAGCACAGAGGAAGTGCACGGCGATGGAATGGGAAGGAGTGAGCCCTCCCTCCGTGTTCTCTCTGAACCCATGCTTCTCTACTGGCTTACCCCGATTGTGTGTCAGAGCACCTGGGTCTTACACTGACAGAGTTTTAGGCAGCTCCCTGACACTTGCCCTAGGCCCATAAAAGCTAGTTTTAGAAAAGACCTATGTTTAGTTTAGCAAGAATGTCCTGCCATCAACAACTGACCAGTCCTGATATTTAGTGTGGCTCTTCCTTCTGCCCCCTTACCCAGGTACTGTCTGGTCACCTGGCCTGTTTTTTAGTAGAGATCCTGTTGCTAAGCTTAGCCAGAATCCACTGACTTCTGACCTTTCTGTTTACTAATTTCCTATTCATTAACCTCCCTACTCACCTCTTTGTCTATGGAGCCCCCTTTTCTTTAGTTTTGATTATCTGACATTTATAACATGAAATGACGGCGTATTGTCTCATCACTGACAAAGTATCTAACAAAAGCGGTGTAAGTGTGCACAGATTTATTTAGGTAACCGTTTGAGAGGATACGGTCCGTCATGGCAGGGAAAGAATGGTGACGCTCCATGGTGGTGGAGCGTGTGGCAAGGGCTTCTACAATTAGCTAAACCAGGAATCAGAAAACAGGCAAGAATTAGGGATGGTCTGTAACCCTCACTGCTCCCATGAACCATCCCTGAAAGGCTACATGATGAAGCAAATCATCAGCTGAGAATCAGCTGCTCAGAACGTGAGGCCGTGAACATTTTACATTCAAGCCATCAGCAATGGATCTCATTACGACATTTTCATATATGTATACATGTACTTTGATCATAACAGTCTCTCCTTCATGGCTTCTCATTTTCTCACGTAACGTTTGAAGTTATGTCTGGTCTCTCTCTCCTCTTACATAATCACATTGGAGCTGCCCTCTACCTGGTATGATGCCTTCGAATAAATTTTATTCACTGTGTGTTAAACAGTGTCATCAAGCCGGGAGGCGGTGGTGCATGCCTTTAATCCCAGAACTCAGGAGGCAGGGCCAGGCAGAGAGTTCGAGGTCAGCCTGGTCTACAGAGTGAGATCTAGGACAGGCATCAAAACTACACAGAGAAACCCTGTCTTGAAAAAACAAACAAACAAACAAACAAACAAAAAACAGTGTCATCAAATAGTTTCAACAGTGTTGCCTTAGATCACTGGGGTTCAGCCAGTCCAGTTCTTTATCTCCCTTCTATTTACAGGAAATACTATTTTAAAATATCAATAATTCAACAGGATTCACAGCAAAATTTATGCCTATTTCCTTTAAGTTATAACTGTCCTGTGAACAAGAAAATGGTCCACTACCTCCATACACAGATGAGGAACCTTCACAAGGCTCCCTCAGGCAACAAGGCTTCTCATTAGGTACCAAGAAGTTGCTTTGGATGTGACTTGTCTGGAACATACTTAACCTTCTCCACTGTCTATAGAGGGCAGTGAAAAAAGTGCCCACCTCCCCAGTGATGCCCTGCCTGTAGTGGGCACTCTAGGTGGGGGCTGAAGCCATCTAGACAGCACATGGTTGGTGAGTTGAAAAGAAAATGGGGGAGCCGGGCGGTGGTGGCACACGCCTTTAATCCCAGCACTCGGGAGGCAGAGCCAGGTGGATCTCTGTGAGTTCGAGGCCAGCCTGGACTACCAAGTGAGTTCCAGGAAAGGCACAAAGCTACACAGAGAAACCCTGTCTCAAAAAACCGAAAAAAAAAAAAAGAAAAGAAAATGGGAGAGATTATATGGAACATTTCTCTCCCCTGTGTCCTAAGTGTCCCCATGTTTATCATGTGGACAGAGAGACTCACTCTTGCTATTACAATGATAAAGTCCCACAAGGGAAAACACCTACGAGAGATGAACCATTGTGGACATGCAGAAGTACTTATTCACCTCTCCCTCTCCTCAGCCCTTCCCTACTAATGGGTATGGCCTTGCTCCCTCTGTTGGCATTGGATCTCTGACACTCCAGCGGGCACCACTGATCAGGTGTGAGCCGGTGTGTGACCAGTGAGCGTCACCTGGGGCTGCAGTGGGGATGGGGATATTTGCAGATGCCTCGATGCCCCTGAGGCTTTTGTCCAAGTGGAAAAATGACACTCCCCTTGGATTCACTACTCAGAGGTGTCCTAGGTTTTCAGAATTTCTCACAACGTAGCCCCACCTATTCTTCAAAGCTCATTTTTTTGTACTGTAAGACAAACACAGATGAGTCAAACATGGCTCTCTTTCAGGGAACTTACTATGTTCAATATAAAAAAATGAAATTAGGTATCAAACACAGGATTTCCTTCTTTGCTGCCCTCAGAGCCTCTTGGAACAGTCCCATTTCTGTAATCATGTGCACACATGCTCATCTGTGACCACAGTGCCCAGCCTTCCCGAGTTCTTGCCCCCACAATCTGAACACATCATCTTTCTCTTCTCAGAGCCTTCTTTCTGCTTTCCTTCCTTCCTCCACAGCATAATTCCCACGCTCCATCTCTTCAATAATATTCGTACTACTCTCACAAGCAGCCCTTCAACTTTTATTCTGTTGTTCTCAGTCTACAAAATCCAAGGCTGGGTTGTATGTGTTTGATCTGCTTCCACTGTGTTCCCACAGGGTCTGCCGAGGCCTCTTGGAAGAAGCTGCCTGGCCTCAGCAATGGATGCCACTCACTTGGCTCTCTCTCTCCTCATTAGTCCTGCAGGGCTTCCTGTCCACAGCCGTCATTTTACATACCACTGTCCTGCCAACCTGATATTATTACCTTCTATATACTGACCAGTGAAAAGGGATACCTTTGGCATTTCCCATCATGCATCTGTTGTCTTACTGCTGAAGTGGCAGAAGCTCTGTATCCTATTTGCCTCTTATGCAGGCCTCGAATCTTCAATTACTTTCTAATACAGAATTGATTTGGTCTTTGCCCTAGGTTGCTGATATGGTCCTTCTAAAGCCCTTGGGGTTTTCTAATAGCAGGAGTTATCTTTGATAACATGAGAATTAATTAGCTCTGGGCTGTCCCAGGGACCAGATATACAGAGAGAGGTCAGATAAAGAGCAAAATGCTCCAGTGGGCAGCAATTGATGAAGGAACTCACAACTGATCGTGGACCGTCTTGGAAGAAGAGATGGAAAAATTGTAAGAGGCAGAAGTTAGGAGGACTGGACCGAAACAGTGTTTCCATGACTGCTGCACTTGTGACCTGGCAGCTGTGGTTGCCTGCACAAGACCTGAGCAAGATCAAGCCACTTAGCATTCCAGCATGAGTCAGGGAGGGGCTTACAAGTTCCCACCCCTAGCTGAGTGACAGCTTCTTGGGGAAGGAGAATGTTCTCTAAGGATGTGATCTCTGTTAGGTTGACCATGCTCCAATGGAAGGCCCCACACCCATGAGTGTAGAGTAGCACAAATCAGAATCAGTGAGCTATATAAAAAAAGGGAGGGACCTGAAGTTTGGAGGGTGTAGGGATAGAGGGGTAGAACTGGGAGGAGGAGGAGGTGGGGGTATTGCAGAGTGAATATGATCAATTATGATCAAAATATATGTACATGGATGGAATTTAAAAAAAAATCAATTAAAAATATTTAAAAGGTACATATCATGGTGCCTACCACCTAGGAAGCTCCTTTACATTCTACTATCTAGGTAGTTTCAAAATGGGGCCAAGACACTGTAAAAATTTAGTCCATGATTGTGGGATTGCGGCCTTAAGCCTCAGACATGAGTTCATCATTAGATCTTTAGAGAAGACAATTCACTCATTGACCAGAGACTCCATCTGTCTTGTTTACATAATGAACCCCCCCAAAAAACTGGTGACTGGAGCCTGCAGATGCTTCCTGGATGGGGGGCACACTTTTGTGAGGACCCTGACGTTCCACAATGAGCAAGTACAGAAGTATGACTTGACTCCATCTTTCTCCCTGTATCTGGCCACTGAGCTAACCCTTCTGCTCTGTGTCCTTTGTATCTTCAAACATAAAGATATTGTGACAAGTATAAATGTTCCTGAGTTCTGAGCCTTACTAAGCAATTTACTACATTTTCAGGGGTTGTAAGGCTCCTTGCATTTAGAGCCAGTTATTAAAAATGGTGAGTGGCTTGGGCACCTAGGAAGTGAGCTTGGCACCCAACAGAGGAGCAGATGTACTGGGGAGCATGGCACTGAACTTGTGGGGTTCACACTATTGTAACTCTGGAATGCTGAGTGGCGGAACTGAGCTGCAGCGTATCAATGGGACTGAAACAGCATGTTGCTTCTCAAGGACTCTACTGTTTCTCGTTCTTATTCTGTTTTATATTTGTATTCTACTGGCATGCACTTTCTCACCACACCCATTCACGTCACACTCACACAAAATGAAAAACCAAACCAAACCAAACCAAACCAAAAACAAGGAAGGCAATGCCTCCTTTTCCACTTACTGCTGGTTCTCTTGAAAGAGTCCTTCACTGGTTTTTCCTTTCCTGTCTCAGCCCTCAACGTCTTTGCTCCCACCACCACTTAATCTAAGCCTTCTGATGATTGTCTTGCCCCACAGTCAACGCTCAGTATGTTTCATGATTTGACTCTTCAGCAGTGTTTCATATTGGCCATTTTCATGTCTTATTACACCACAACCTTTCCTGTCCCATCTCTAGAGTGTCACCCTGCTTCTCTGTGGGCCATTCCTTTCCTGGTCTCCTGTTACAGTATCTTCTGATGAGCTTTTAATGATTCTGAACTGCACACACTGTCTGCGCCTTGCTCTCCTCTCATTCCCAGCTCACTGCTGTGGTTTGGATTTGGTTTGAGTGGATGCTTCCCCTTTCTCTAGTGGTGGGTGCCTCAGGAGCCTGTTTCTTAGAGTGTTGATTCTGAGCAGTGAGGCCTAGTGGGAAAGTCCTTAGGTCATTGAAAGCATGCTCTCACATGGTTTCAGGTAGTTCTTTGGGGACCCTTGAGTTGATTTTTGAAGGCAGCACGTTTTGATGTAGCCTGAGCCCGAGTCCTGAGTTGGGTTTGGTGTCCTGTCTGGTAATGCCATCTCCGTGTGTCCTTGCCATCTCAGTTGTCATTTGTTAGAACTTTCTTGCCAGAGCTGGGTTGATGCTGGCACCATGTCAGCATTGCCAGAACCATGAGTTAAACAAACGTCTTTTCTTTATAAGGTAGTTTGCCTCATGTGTCTTGTTATAACAAAACCTGGCTAAAACACCTTTGCATATCTTGTCACCCACCTGGATATTTGGCTATGGCTCCTCCAGTCTTCGCTCACTACTCTAACTTCACATTTAATCAGTCATCACATCTGAATCCTTCTGCTCCCCGCCGCCGCCGCGCCCCCCCCCCCTTCATCTATGTCCTCTGTTTTGAGAAATAGCCCTGGGTTCACTTCACAGGTGATTTGTTTGCTGCTAGTTGTAAGACGCTTCATCCTGTTCTTTCCCCCACAACCAGAGTGATATTTCCTCAGCAGATTCAGTTATGTAGAGCTTAAATCCAGATCGGATCTGGTCCATGGCAGGTGGCAGAGAATTTTTTGCTGAATGAGTGATTGAGAGGCTACGGAGATTCCTCAGTGTGTAAAGTACTCACTGTGTAGCCGTGAGAACCTGAGTTCAGATCTCCAGCACCCATAAGAAAGCTAGGTGTGGTAGTGTGCCTATATCTCAGTCCTAGGGGAGCTGGAGACGAGGAGATCCTGGGGGCTTGCTGTGTAGTAGAAAAAGCAAGCTCCAGATTCAGCAAGAGACTCTGCCTCAACAAATAATATAGAGAATGGTCTAGGAAGGCACCTGAATGGGCAAGTGTATCCATACATACTTCTAACACACACACACACACACACACACACACACACACACACACACACACTCTGAATAAATGAATGAGTGAGTGAATGTTTCACTTCAAACCCTGGTTTGAAAGCTCTGTAAGCTCTGTAAGCTCTTTGATATGGTTTTTAGCCTCCTGACCTGGACAAGAACACTCTTCTCTTTCGTGTTGAATAGCTCACACCCATCCCCCTCCTGCACGGAACACCCTTCCTTGCCACAGATTGAGCTTTCGGGAAGCCTTTCCTGCTCCACCTTCTATATAGGCCCATGTCATTTCCTGGTCCACCTATCACGTGCTTACTACATTTTATTGTGAATGCCAGCAGCACACACCCGCTGGCAGTTTCAAAGCAATCCTGGTCACGTCACATTCTTGGCAATACTTGGTGTAGCCAGACTTTCAATTAAAGGTCAATTTGGTGTAAAATGGTATCTTATTGTAGCTAAATTTCTGTATTTCTAATTTTTAATGTGATAAGCCGCCTTCTCAAATGTTGACTAGCCATTTGAATCTATTGTCAGATGAAATGCATGCATTCTCCCGCGGCGGATTGTTTTTCTTTTTCCTGTTTCCTTGTAGAAGGTGTTCACATATTCTGAAGATCAGTCCTATAAACATGCATGTTATAAGCCTGGGCTCCTAGTTTATGGCTCTTTTTACTTTTTAATGGTGTCTATCAGTCAAAAAGAGGATAACACTTAAATGTGGTCAAATTGATCAGTTTTTCATGAATGATTTATGCCTTAAGTATCTTATATGAAAAATACGTTCATGCCCCAAAGGCACAAAGATATTCTTCTATATTTTGCTTTAAATGAGTTTGTTTTGCCTTTTATATTTGTAGACATCCCATAGTTGCTGTATCACTTCTCTGGGAGAGCAGCCTCCATGAGACTAGAAAGCATCATTTTGATTCATGTTGATGCCCAGTGTTTCTCACACAGCTGGAGCCACCCTGTAGGGGATCAATGAGTAACTGTTGAGTGGCTGATCCAGTGAACAAAGAAAATGGTTGGAGGTAGAAGCAAAGTGGTGAGGGCTCAAGGGTATGAAGAGATGATTTTACAGTGATAAAGGAAGGGACTGAGCAGATAGTGGTCTTCAGTTCTGGTTCCATATTGGAATTACTTGGAGACTCCTTAGGTATGCTATGGAAGGCTTCATCCAACACATTCTCTGCCTCTGATCTGAGGTGTGGTTTGGGCAGCATATGAGGTCAGGATGATAGCGTTGGATTTTTGAGGTAAGATGAAATGGTGGTTGAGAACATAGATGTTGATGTTAACAGACTTGGATTTGCATTTCAGCCTTGTCACTACATGTCCTCTTGAGCCTGTTTTTTTAACTACAGAATGTGCATGATAAAAATATATCTGCTCTGCCTATGAGAGTCAGAGAGATAAGTAGTTCCTAGAATGAAGTGTGCTTTAAATAATTTTCATTTATTTTCCTCATTTTCAAGGCTAGGTCACATTTGAGGCTGGCTTTAATGTTGGTACACAAACATTTGGTGACTGGAAGAGATGGGCCAGTGGGAGTGGGGGTTGGAATATAAGGGCTAAAGGGGCTGGGGCTGGGAGGATATGTTGTGAGAACGATATACCGGTTAGTGCTGGTGGCAGGTCCAAGACAGGCATGAAGAATCTTCCACAAGATAGCTAAGTAGCCAGGATGCAAAAGGTGTGGCTTCTCAAGGGTTTTCGTGGACACTGCCATCCTTTCAGTTGTTCAGCAGGAGTCTTCTAGAGTTCTTGTGCTCTCTCTCTCTCTCTGTCTCTCTCTCTCTCTCTGTCTATCTCTGTCTCTCTGTCTCTCTCCAGAGCAGTGCCCCTTTCTCTTTCTCTCTCTATAGCAGTTCTTAGGATTAGGAAGGAGATCAGGCAGAGAGTTGAGGACCAGAACAGCAGAAGCAAGAATTGATGTTCATCCACATCCAGAGAGGAAGACTACAAAGGCTTTGTAGGGACTTTGGATGGCTGTGTGACCCTGCCTTACGACTGGTAGGAAGCTTTTTCTCTGAGAAAAATGGAGTGGAGAGAGCTGGAGAGATAGCTCAGTGGTTAAGAGGATGCACAGCTCTTGCAGGGGATTGGTATTCAGTACCCAGCACCCATGTTGAGCAGCTCACAACTGCCTATAACTCCAGCTCCAAGGGATCTATCTGACTTCCTCTTCTGGCCTTCATGGGCACTGCGCTCACATGCACTCAGCCACCACATACACAGTTAAAACTAAAGTAAATCTTTAAAAACACAGAGTGGAGAGTAGTGATAAGACCAATGCTTGTCGACTTCCTGAAGTGCTAGACCTTTTAGATGATCTTTTAACTTTGCACAGTGTGGGGGAGGAGGAGTTGAATCTGCCATTCAAGTTTACCAGTCATTATAGTAGCTCTCAAAAACTATTTGGGCAAACTCAGGTGTGAGTAGCCTGGAAGTTCTGTGTCAGTTTAGGAGGTACCTCAGATATGCTCTATCCTCATATCTTCAACTGCACACTGTAGTTGAAGTTTTCCTGTGTCCACCCAGCTCCTGCAGCCACTCAGACCCAAGTAAACACACAGAGGCTTATATTAATTAAAACTGTTTGGCCATTAGCTCAGGCTAACTATTGACTAGCTCTTACACTTAAATTAACCCATAATTTTTATTTATGTTTAGCCATGTGACTTGGTACCTTTTCCCAGTTCTGCCTTCACATCTTGCTTCTCATGGCAGCGGCGGCTGGCAGCGTCTCCTGACTCAGCCCTCCTGTTCCCAGAATTCTCTTCTCTCTTTGTCCCGCCTATACTTCCTGCCTGGCTATTGGCTGATCAGCACTTTATTTATTAACCAGTCAGAGCAACACATTCACAGCATACAGATATCCACAGCAGCACACCTTACACAATCATCCGGCTCTTCTTCAAACATCTTCAAGTCAACGTGTTCCAAATAGAACTCTTGATATTCCTGCCCAGCCTGTCCCTCTCCTGGGTTCCTGGTTCTGACTAAATGGTGCTCTAATTACCCAGTTGCTCAAGGGAAAAGCCAAGTGCTTGACCTGGTCCCCTCCCTTCCCCCTCATCACCACCACCCTATTACCAGCATGGTTTTGGACTGGCCCCTGAAATGGACCTTGTCTTTCTTCTCAGCTCATTTCAGCTGCCCCTCATGGGTGCTCCACCCTCCTTCCTTCCAAGCACAGTTTCACCCATTATCTTCACCATGCTACCTGTCTAGTCAAACATATGCAGAAACACAACCAGGAAACTCGTAATCCATATAGTTGGGTGGGGTTACAACTTTCATTGCCTTTTTCCTTCCTACCTTTACTCTTTGTATTTGAAAACATCACTTCATTTGGCTGCTAAGAGACTCTACAAGCACCAGGGCTAAGTTCTGTCTACCTGCTTCAGTTATTTTTATCATCATATATAGAAGTTATTCTTCATAGGGCTTGCTTTTTTAAAACAAGCAGAAATTTGGAGCATGCCCATGGAATATAACTCATGGAGTCAGAGTCTCAGAGAGACTTCAGATGGCCTCTAGGCTACTCTTAGAGTTTTTCTGGCTACAATTGGGACTGTTCCTTTGATAAAGCCACCATAGTTTGAACACTTGACCACAGTGTTGCTGGTCCAGGTGTTCCTTGTTTCAGTTACACTGCCAGGAACCTGACTTCTTGGGATCTTGTCAATGACATTCACATTCATAGATCATTAAACTAAACTGCAAATGAATTAGATTTATGATGAAGGCCACAGTTACAATGATAATACTTGGTCAAGTTCAAGTTAGAATTTGAGTTCTGTCAAATCCGTATGTGATATCCATAAGGTTAATTACCTGAAATTTGGATCTCCTACTAAATCTGAATATGTAAGTACCATTGATATACCTTTGCAGAGGTTCCAATTCTAATATTAAAATAAGTGGGACATTAAAAACCAGATTGTTTTACTGCCTGTTTTCATCTGGAGACCTAGATTGATTTCCATCACTTCTAGTTAATTAATGGTTCCCCCACCTTCTATGGAATAAAATACATATTCCAGATTTTGATGGAAAGACTCTGCAGGGTCCTTTAGAGTCAAAACAAATTGATCTAAGATAAAATAGATTTTTGAAGTATTTTTCTGGACACCCAGAAGGGAAAGGAAATCTCTAAGCTTATTTTTGCATCTATTGACTTAATGTTCTCTCAAAGTATTGGGTGGAGTAGTTATGGTTTGTAGGCAGACACATTCTTGAGAGAAAACACATCAGTATTGCGATTGATGGTGACCTTGAGCTATGGGACAGTGGTATGAGGTGGTGAGCCCAGTGAGCAGGAGCCAATATGAAACCTTTAAAACATGTAAAAGGAAGTTCCAGGTTGTTGGCATTAACCTGTGTAGATGTAACAGTCTTATTAAATAAGAAACACAGAGCCAAATGCAGAGATAAAAGCCCAAGAGGTCAGAGCAGTAGCTAAGAACTGAGACTTAAAACCTCCTTCTTACCCTTCCTGCCGCTGTTGTCCTTCCCCTCAGAAAGAGGCCTACTTCCTGTGTGTCTGTCTTTTTATTGACTTTCTGTTCTGCCTTCTTATTGCTTGTAAAACCAACCATATGACCTCCTCATCACTGCCTGTCTATACAGACCTCCAGGTCTTCTATGGTTGGTATTGAGATTAAAGGCATGTGTCTCCATGCTGCCTATAACTTGAACACACAGACTCTGCCTGCCAAGTGATCAGATTAAGGGCATGTGCCACCACTGCCAGACTTCTGCTATGGCTTGCTATTAGCTCTGACCCCCAGGCAACTTTATTTATTAACATACAAATAAAACCACATTTCAGTACAAATAAAATATCACCATATTTCCCCCTTTCTATTTTAATAAAAAGAAAAAAAGGAAAAAAGTTATAACTAATATAAGAAAAACTATATACAAAAGTACAATAACTATATACCATATATACAAGCAATAAATACCTAAACAATGTCTGGTCCATTTGTATTTGACAAATTCAGAGAAAATAATTCCATTATCTATCCTATTTTGGTAAGTCCAAAATATACCTGATTCACTTTCTATCCTAACTTATATTACTAACAGAACTATCTTATAACATCTTTCAAATTTATACACTTACTCTTTAGTGAGTTTCTTTTCTAAAGTTCTTAACAAGGAAAACTATAACTATCTAAACTTTAACTATAACTATCTAGTCTTCAACTATAACTAACTAATCTTCAGCTCCCTCAGAGACCCAAGAAGGAAATAATATTACCTAACAAAATTAAAAAACAGGAAGTGGGGGCTGGAGAGATGGCTCAGGGGTTAAGAGCACTGACTGCGCTTCCAGAGGTCCTGAGTTCAATTCCCAGCAACCACATGGTGGCTCATAACCACCTAATGAGATCTGGCTCCCTCTTCTGGTCATACATGCTGTATACATAATAAATAAATAAATCTAAAATAAAAAAAAAAAAACAGGAAGTGTACGCAAGCAGCTTCCAAAAAAAATGTGAGTTGACAGAAACAGCCAGCTGCCTGGACAGTCACCCGAGGTTTCTCTGAAGTGTTGGGGCATCATCTTCAGCCTATAGGCTTAGCATATCTGATAGACTCATTTGTGAAGTAGGATGTACACAAGGTTAACAGTTCGACCTCACATTTGGTGAGAGCAGTCCATGTACCAGAAACTCCTGAATTCCACTAGTGTCATGTCATGATTCAGGATTTTAAATTCTGGAAATTGTTGATGGTTTTTGAATTCAGCTGTCCATTCTTTTTGGCTGTGTGTATGTGGCTTTATCTCAGCATCCCATTCTTCTCCACATCCCTCTATTAAATGCCAGTCTACCATTGAGAGGTTAGACTCTGTCAGCTTAGTTACTCTTCAAGAACAATTGTTTCAGCTGCTGTTCCACTGCACATCAGAAGGCATCGGTCCACTGTCTGTTCAGCTGCCTTCGAAGAAAAAGGCACTGTACCTTTTCCGGATTGCAAAGGCCACTTCAGGGATGGTGCCATATTGTTCTGGCCTCAGAGGATGCCTTTTGATAAAGCTACAACCACACTTGTTTTGTCAAGAACCAGTAGTCCTTTGTTTCATGTCCTGTCTGTCCTGTTTGTCAGCAGTCAATTTGAGGATACTTTGTTTTTCAGTGGCTAACTTTTGCCACAATGAAAGTCAACTCCATATGCAGTTTCTTCAATGCCCATATTTTCTCTAAATTAGATTGGTACTTCCAGGAGCCAACATGTCTCAATAGTCATTAAAAAAAGAAAAATTTTCTAAGTTATTAAAACATTTTAAATGCCATATTCTGTAGATCTCTGAAGGGTTTGAAGATGACCTGTCTATCTAAAATATATCTGCTCAATCTTGAAAACATACCTAATATGACTACAAATTCTATTGTAATGTCTAACTACTAACTTTCATTTCTTTATATCCTAATAGTTGGTAATAATAACACTCAAGGATTAGCAAATTGCATTACATTGTTAAATGAATGATATAAGTATCTTGACTTCAAAATTTGGATGTAAGGATATGTTGCTTTGGAAAGGAGGCTCTGCTTTTGTTTCTACACAAAACCAGAGGCTATGGATTTTTCCAGAATAAGATACATCAGATTTGACCAGCCAAGACCCCCTGAAAGGTCTCTGATGACACCACGGCCCAGATGATCCAATATCCAGAATGGTTTCAAGGCAACTGGCTCAGACTATACACCCTCACAGACTACTCCATAATCTTAAATTTTTCTTTGTGTCCCCATAAGATACAGCACCTTTTTCCAGCAGGAAGTAGTAAGAGAAGCTATGCCCAAATTCTCAAATATACCAAACTGGCTTTGGAGATGGAATTGGCTCACTCTTTCGCTAAACTCAGGCATATTGCTAAAAGAAAAGATTAAGAGATTCTTGTGTCCCAAATCAGAAGAGCCCTCTGGTGTGGGACAGAGAAAAACCAATATTTTTATTTAAAACAGGTTGATTATAAATGTGATCTCTTTCTAAAGAAGAAAAGGGGATAGTTTAGATATGATAGGATGAAAAGTTAGATTAATAAACCTACTTTTAAAGAGTAACAACTTGTTTAAAAATGTTTTATATTGCTATGGATTTTAGTTTATTGATACAAATTTAAAGTTAATGTATGTGTATTTTTACTCTTGTTTAAGGTATTATGTTTTTGCAACTCATTTAAATTGTAGTGGATAATTAAGAAATACAGGTTAATAATTAGTCTTCTATGATAATCAAACTTATAGTCATGTTAGTTTAGTTTTCTAGGTATATATAGATATATTTCAGATAGATAGGTAATCTTCAAACACTTCAAAGGCCTACAGAATATGGCATTTAAAATGTTTTAAAAATTTAGACTTTCTGAACAGTGAGACATGTCTGCTTCTGGCAGCACCGATTTACTTCAGAGAGGAGGATGGTCATTGAAGACACTCTGTATGGAGTTTATTTTCTTCTTGGCAAAAATAGCCATTTGGACAAGAAACTGTTCTTGCCTGGACTGCTTGATTAACAGGACATGCAGGACCCATAGGAAGGTGACCACTGAACTTTGCTTGGCAAAATGGTCCTTCAGGTTCCTGCTTCACAGAGGAAACTGCCAGACATTCTACAGGATGCAGAGAAAAGTGACTGAGAGACTCTAGGCCTGTGGGCTGAAGACAGATGCTCCAACTTTACAAAAGAACTTTGGATGACTGTCCAGGCTGCCAACTGTCTCTGTCCACTCTCATAAGACTCTCGAAAGTTGCTTGCATCCTTCTCCCATTTCTCAGATAATATTATATCCTTCTGAGGTCTTTGATGTAGTTGAAGACTAGATAGTTATACTTTTCCTTAGTTATGATAAAAGATAAGTTAGATACGAAACCTTAGACTCACAAATATAAGATGAATAGAATATCTTCTTTAATTTTGCCAAATACAAATAGACTAGTTATTATAAATAGACTAGATATTGTAACTGTAATTCTTTCTTGATAATTGTTTTGTTATCTGTAATTTTACTGTGCTAAAGTTAAAACCTTCCTTTTTGAAAATAAAGAAAAAGGGGAAGTGCTGTGGATGATGGATTGATAAATAAAACACTGATTGGCCAGTATCCAGGCAGGAAGTACAGGCAGGACTAGCAGAGAGGAGAATTGAGAGAACGGGAAGGCAGAGAGGAAGAGAGGCCAGCCTGCCATCCAGGAAACATCATGTAAAGGCAGCAGGTAAAGCCACAGAACACGTGGCGACATATAGATTAACAGAAATGGGCTGAGTATAAGAGTAAGAGCTAGACAGTGGTAGGCCTGAGCTAATGGCCGAGCAGTTTAAATAATATAAGCGTCTGTATGTTTATTTTATAAGTGGGCTACGGAACTGCTGGGGCTTGGCAGGACCCGGAGAGAAAAACTCGAGCTACAAGCCTGCCTTCCCAGCAAGAAAGCAAAACAAATTCTTTCTGGAGGCAAGACCCCCAATTTGTCCAGAGAAGATGATCCCCATAGATTGAAATCAGGTGTGCCTAAGATCATCACTGAATGTCACCAAATACCCAGAGCCACAAACTTTAGGTGACATGCATAAGAGTCAGCAGAATGAACACACAGTAGTTGGAAGATTTTAAGATTCCAGCTGTTAGTGAATTACTGCATCTGTTTTTATTATAGACTGTAACTGCCACAATAGCAAGCATCTGTCTTGCTCCTACTATATAAACAGTCTACATACCGTGTCTAATACTGACCAAGGTCCACATTTATCTTCACTTTCCCACTGTGCTCTTCTACTTGGTACCTGGTTAGATGATAGCAACTATTCCGCTCCTGGCTGTGCCTCTGACCACACCAGCAGAATGACAGTAGTAGTGGAAGTGGCAGCTAAGTGTCTCTTCTTACAGTGACCTCCTAGCAGTGAGGAGTTGAAGGTATGGGATCAAGGGATGCCCTGCTGAAGGGACAGTAGCCAGCTGATAGACAGGAGACTGACCCTTGGGAGCAGAGCAGAGGGAGCTCAGCGGAGTCTCTGTGCACAGGAGCAGCTTTCCATACTTCCTGACTTTCATGGCACACTATCTCCCTCTTTTTTTGTTCCTGTAGCTCCTTTGATAATTCCTGTCACTGAGTTTCTTGTATGTAATAATTTCCTCTCTGACTGAAAAACCTAGGCTGATTTCTACACCCTGACAGAGACATTGTGATATATACATCCACCCATTTAATACTTACATGTCTATGAGGAAGATACAATTATTATCTCCATTTAGCAGATGAGAGTACAGAGGAACAGAGATGCTTTCATTTGTCTAAAGCCATGTACTTTGTTAGGAGAGCTGTTCTTCCAGTGTGGAACCATGTAGACCATGTTTGGAGACATAAATGAAGGAGTGAGAAATAAAACCAGGCAGGGTGGAAAAAGTGATATGACATCCTAAAAGTGGAAAAATAGAACTGTTGAACTGCATAAATTAATGATTGGGTTAAGTAACTGAATAAAGAATTAATGGCAGAAGACAGTTCTGAAGGAATTCAGCAGAAGTGGAAGTAAATTTTGTGAAAGTAAATGAGAATTTAAAAACAGGGCAAATGCTAGGGATGGTGATAAAATAAACTAACACTAACCTGACTGGAGGTATGCACAAGAAAATAAAAGGAATGAGGAAAAGCAATGTTTAAAGAAATGACTGAGAATTTTCCAGAAATAAATAAAGTATAGTGGATAGTAGAGAGGATACACCAATGCCCTACAAATAAGTTGTAGTGAAACTATAAAACTAAAGTCGCTCTCTCTTTCTCTTCTTCTCTTTCTCCTCTTCTTTTCCTTAGGAGAAGTTCGTAAGTCAGAGGACAAAGAATAGAAATACTGGAAAGAAATTAAAGGGCCAGGCTTACCAACAGCAACAATGGAAACCACACTCAGTGGGATAGTATCTTCAAAATGCAAAGAACAAACTGAAAGAGTAGACTGCTGATAGGCATTGCTGAAGGGAATAATTTTATTTTACTTGATTGTTTTCCTCTTCATTTTTTTTGAAAATTTCATAGATGTGCACAATGTATATCCATCATACCCATCCCTCATTCTCTGCCCTTCCATTCCCAATATATCTCCCTTCCAGTTTCAAGTCCAGTTTT
Source organism: Peromyscus eremicus (assembly GCF_949786415.1). Lineage (NCBI taxonomy): Eukaryota > Metazoa > Chordata > Mammalia > Rodentia > Cricetidae > Peromyscus > Peromyscus eremicus. The sequence goes on from NC_081419.1 coordinate 103,192,870, forward strand.
TGGTTCTTTTAAAAACCCATTGATTCCAGTCTTATGCTGCCCATGTGCACATAGCTGTAGCATTATCCAATGGGATACGGGCAACCTGCCTCTAGGCACAACTTAATGAAAAGTGGGCATCTCTCCCTCAGCAACTAACAGGAATTAGTAGCTCCTCAGCTGGGAATGGCGACTGGGCAGCCCCTCCCACCTCCATGCTGGAGGTTATAACTGGCTTGATCTTGTGAAGATAACCACAGTTATGGTTATGTGTGCAGCACCCATGTCATGTCCGGAGGACAGCATTTCATAGAGCTCTTCCCAGTCCTCCTGTTCTTCTGTTCTTTCTGCCTGTCTTCTATGATGCCCCCTGAGTCTTGGGTGTATGAGTTGATACAGATGTTCTATCTACTGCTGAGTATTCACAGTTACTTAGTTTCAGTATTTAGAAAAGCATGTCTCTTTATTAGCCACTACCCACTGTAATAAGATAAGAACCTTCTCTACCCAACGTTGAGATCAACACAAATCTACTCATGAAAACGTAAGTATTTGGAAGGCTTTTTGACAATGTGACTAACTAAATAGCACCAAGTTTTCACTCCATGGACCTGTGACTTCGCTAGTCACATGTGTGCAGTAGCAGCCATGTGACTGCCATGGAGCAGACCTCAAATTCAATCAAGAGTGAGGAGGTCACCTCCATAAACAGTCTCACCACTGTTGCACTAATGAGTACATCTTTGCTGGTAGGTGGGAATTGTGGCATGCAGGATGGAGCACTGGGTAAGATCTCTGATGTCTTTTCTCTCCCAGCAGCAGCCTGCATAGCCTCTTCTAGCAGAGGGAGAGCTTCTTGTCAGTCCTAGTTGATTTATCTGTGTCCTACGCCCAAAGTGAATGGTGGATTGCTGAAAAGAGGTGTTTTTTTGTTTGTTTAAGAATTACTCATTTATTTATGTATACAGTGTTCTACCTACGTTAGGCCAGAAGAGGGCACCAAATTTCATTATACATGCAGTTGCTGGGAATTGAACTCAGGACCTCTGGAAGAGCAGCTAGTGCTCTTAACCTCTGAGCTATCTCTCCAGCCCCTGAAAAGAGTTTTAAGAAGATGATTTAGTAAAGAAGGTCTAAGGTGTAAAAAGCAATTATGGGCAAAGAAACTGCTATGATTATAGATAAATTTAAAACCTATTATCTGACTGAATGAGTGAATAATAATAATAGTAATAGCAATTACGTCATTAATAAATATATGGTAGGATTAAGGAAAGTTCAGAACCAAAGTATTAGTGAACTAAAGCATGAAAAATATTCAGAAGTTACTTGGAAGCTAAAATTGTAGGATCTTTGTTTGGGGAGTAAAGATACTGGGTTTTTTTGTTTGTTTGTTTTTACTCTATTAACTGTGCAATGTAACCATAAAAAGAATAGAAATAGGGGAATAACTTCTGAAATAGTCAAGGGAAAATATGGAATAAGTATACTAATGAGAATATATTGCAAGCAGTCTAAAAATAAAGCTGGGTATGTACTTCAATTGTCAGAGTGCTGCTTGATATTCAGGAGGTCCTGGGTTCAATACCCATCACTACATAAGACAGGTATGGTGTCACATGCCTGCAATCCCAGCACTTGAGAGGTGGAGACCTGAGGTAGGGCATTTAATTAGCAAGTGCAAGGACCCGAGTCCATCCCAGAATCACCACAAAAACAATAAAATAAAATGAAAAGAAGATGCTTAGAAAAGAAATTAACAGCATAGAAAAAAAGAGACAGAAAATGGGAAAGAAAAGGGTAGAAACAAGATCAGAAATATCACTAATGTGCTAAACTCACTACTAAAAGGCAAAGATTAACACTAACAACAACTATAACTACTATAGTGACTATACTAGTCTTAGACTGGGATCTGAGATAGGGGGCAGTGTTGTAATTAAGCATGTAATGATGAAAGCTTAATTTACCAGAGAGACACAAGCATTTAAAGTACCTAATAAAATAGATGTAAATAAGACAAAACTGAGAAGACACAATGAAATCTTTCAAGTACAACTCCATATGTAGAGACTTCAACTTATTTATTTCAATTAGGTATAGATGAAACTGGAAAACATTTTAAAATTTAAACATGCTCTAAATGAGTTTGATTTAATGAACATACGCTGAAATATATACAAATACCATAGAATATGTACTAATTTCAGGTTTACATGGACTGTTTACAAAGGTTGACCAGATGCCTAGAATTGCTATAATACAAGATGAAACCTGAGCAAGAAATTCAAAGTCCCCATGCCTTTCTCTACTTTCTAGATTTATCTCCCACCATACTTTACTACATACATGTACTACTGACTGATCTTCATATGGATCCTACATTCTCAGCTCAGATCCCTCCTTGGTATATGTTTTCCTACTAAATCATATCTCAAGACTTTGTGTACTCAAAGACAATGTCTAGTTATCCTCTCCATTTTCCTAGACTACTTATTTTATCTATTATTATTATTATCATCATCATCATCATCATCATCATCACCATCATCATTAGTAGTAGTATATGATGTATGTTTGTAGGTGTGCATGTGCTTCATGTGCAGAAGTCAGAGGGCAGCTTTGTGGAGTTGGTTCTCTCCATTCTCCTTTACATGGGTTGCAGGGATTGAACTTGGGTCATCAGGCTTGTGTGGCAATCCCTTTCACCTGCTGAGCCATCTCACCAGGCCCCTATATTATTTTCCTCACCTGTCTTGAACTAGTTTTGTGCCAGCCTTTCTCTTTGCTAGACCGTGAGAGCTCCTGAAGATTTAGATCATTTCTTTTTTTGTTTGCTCCCCACAGCACAGTGAGTACTCTAAATTGATTATTGACTCAGATTGGACGTTATTTAAATGAGTATACTCCACGTTGAATTAGCTGTGGGATATCATATTATTTCCAGTGTATCCAGGGACTCAAGAGCTGTATCAAATGGGGAGCAGAGTCATATGAAATCTTCTCCACAAGCCCTGGCAAAAATCAGAAGATTGTGAAAAACAAGACCTGTTTTGGGCATCATTTATGAATGTGGTTGGCGTCACATAGAGCATGTCATGAAGTAATTGTTGGGGATTTCTAACTGTTTACCCAAAGGCAGATTTGCCTCTTACTTAAGCAACTGGGGTGGGTGACTTTGTTGATGGAAACTCTTGGTAATGAGGTCACTACTTGGGGAATTTTCATTATGCAGTTTTTGAAGAATTCTGTTTTGTATTTCTTTGACTAATATTTATCTTAGTAGGTAGTTTAGCTGTTGGCAGAGCAAATGTTTGGGATATCTTTATAAGTGATGGTGTTGTGTTAGAAAAGTTATTCTGGAGTTGCTATTTCTGGCAACTGATTTCACAATCATTTATTAATTAAGGCCTGTGCTGGATTGTCATAGTAAAATCTGTATTTAGGAAGATACTTATCCTTTTGTTCTCAACAGTAGGATATAAACTCAGTTCGTCCCCCCAACTAAATTAGGTGATTAGTTAGCCATTTATAAGGAGATGGACAAAACTGTCATTGTTTTGCTTTGTTAGAAATCACCCATCTAGCCGGGCGGTGGTGGTGCACGCCTTTAATCCCAGCACTCGGGAGGCAGAGGCAGGCGGATCTCTGTGAGTTCGAGGCCAGCCTGGTCTCCAAAGCGAGTTCCAGGAAAGGCGCAAAGCTACACAGAGAAACCCTGTCTCAAAAACAAAAAACAAACAAACAAAAAAGAAATCACCCATCTAGACAATTTCGTGGATGCCAGGGAATGGAGAGCATTTGCAGAAGCAGATCCTGAAGGGTGTGGGTGGGCCTGTTGGAGTGTTGGGATTTGAGCTTCAGCTTTTTGAACCTAGGATCTGGAAATGCGTGGTGATTCCTGTCCATTAGATTGTAAGGTGTATGTAGGTAATCTGGGAAACGATGGGAACAAGACTGAATTAGAACGGGCTTTTGTCGACTAATAGACGGCTCTGAAGTGTGTGGGTTGCTCGAAACCCTCTTGGCTTTGCTTTCATTGAATCTGAGGATCTTTGCGATGCTGCTGGTGCTGTCCGAGAGCTCGATGGAAGAACGCTATGTGGCTGCTGTGTAAGAGTGGAATGGTGAAAAAAAGAAGTCGGAATCGTGGCCCACCTCCCTCTTGTTGTCGCCCTCGAGATGATTGCCATAGGAGGAGTCCTCCACCTCGGCGAAGATCTCCAAGAAGGAGAAACTTCTCTCGAAGCCGGAGCAGGTCACTTTCTAGAGATAGGAGAAGAGAAAGGTCTCTGTCTCGTGACAGAAATCACAAGCCCTCTCAATCCTTCTCTCGGTCTTGTGGCTGATCTAGGTCAAATGAAAGGAAGTAGACCAGTTTGCAAAAGAAATGGTGTAGGGAAAGAACTTCATCCGACAGGAGTATGTACAGGAAATTCAAGCTTTGTTTGAGACTTCATAAGCTTAGTACGTTTTTCAGATGTTTTAGCTGTTCAAATTTGTTTTGTCTCTTGGAACGGTGACACACATAACGATGTAATTCTCTGTGGTTCCAAATGGATCAGAGAGGCATGTAATATCCAGAATTGTTACTTTACAATGTTCCCTTAAGCAAAATTGAATTTGCTTTGAACTTTAGTTTTTCGTAGACTGAAATAAACCTAGATGCTGCCCAGTTAAAGTGTGATGTGCTAATGATATGGAAACCACTGGCAGAAATGACAAAGGCTGTAGTTTCTCTAGTAGCTGGGACACCTGTGGAGCTGTGGGGGAATGATAAGCAGTCTTTAAGCGCTGCTGCAAACACAAGCCAACAGGTAAAGGGTGGGAACTGCATTCTGAAGGCTTGCAAAGAGGTTATTCACTCATTGCTATATATGGACAAATGACTGTAACATTCTTTATTTGGAAATAGAAGGCTTTGTTAGCTATCAGTTTAAGGGTACATTGTAGAGCTGAACCTTTGAGTTACTGTGCAAGATTTCTTTTTCGTACTGTCATTTGTAATATGTTTTTGAGAATCCTTGGGATTAAAGTTTTGGTTACAATCATCAATCAATCAATCGCCCATCTATCAGGAGACTTTTCCAACTGACTCCAATTCACAGGAACAGAGTGAAATAAAGGCCAACTATATAAACTTATCAATTGAGATAAGATGAACTGAACAGGCTGAAAGTACTATAATTTGAGGGCAGAGAGCTTTTGCCATTGGTGATTTGATTTATTTCAAAGCTAGATCTAATTTAGTGGCAAACATAGTCTGAATTATTCAAGAAAGTTGAGTGGTGTAATGCTGCTGAGAAGCATCAACCCATTTACAGTACCTGAAAGACAGGGGCCCGAGAGATCAATTGACCAGATTTGGAGATGGGCAATACTGAATCCACCCCTTTCCTAACTGGCAGCTCAGACATAAAAAGAAGGGAGATTCTAGAACGGAGCTGAACTAGACAACCTGGCTTATCTACAGTGTGGGGAACTAAAGACTAGTGATCCTCTGGAAGAGGTGTGATTTTTTTTTCCTCCTACATAAAGGGCACTGACTTGAACACTGGCAATGTAAAGTGGAGTAAGACGTAGGCTCACAGGTTTTCTGGAATGATAGACAAAAGTAACAACTATCCTAGAATTCTAATCATAACATAGGGACAGTGCATGTGAGGGACCAAGAGGAAGGCCAGGTGATTGGGTTCAGGTGCATTAGGGGTACAACCATGAGATGTTCCTGCTTATACCAAATCTTAAAGGAAGAGTGGTACAAAAGGGGGCTTGGAAAACCTCAGAAAAAAGGGGACTTCAGGCCAGGTCTCTGCAGGAAATGATGACGGGAAAGTGGCCAGATTGGGAAGGACATTGCATATTGGGCAATCTGGATGGCACAGTCAGATTTACGCTTGCAACCAGTTCCTTTTCTTCTCACAGTAGCAGAGAAAGGGCTGAAATTTGCCAAGGCTTAAGTCAGTGAGATAGTCCAGAGGGAAATCACAAGGCCTTGACCTAGGCAGTGCAGGAGGGAAGAACATGGAAGGATGGAATGAAGGTATTTTCTGTAGACTCAGAACGGATTCAGTAACTGATTGGATGTGGGCAAGGAGGGGCCAAGGAAGGAAAGCTGAGTGTGGGGAGCAGGTGAAGTTCTGAGTGAATGTGTACTGACATGAGCATGGCCATGTTGAAGATCTCAGTACCCTAGACCTAGAATAGCAAGATCTCCCCTGGCTCAGGCTTGGAAAAATGGCCTTCTAGCCGTCGGAGCATCGATGTTGATGGTGTAGGCAGAAAGGATCATCTGTAGCTCCCTCCTTTCAGATGACTGAAGCCTGAGACTGCCCCCCCTTATCCTGAGACTGCCCCCTTATCCTGAGACTGCCCCCTTATCCTGAGACTGCCTCCCATCCTGAGACTGCTCCTCTAGTCTTGAGACTGCCCCCATTATCCTGAGACTGCCCCCTTTGTCCTGAGACTGCCCCCTTTGTCCTGAGACTGCCCCCTTTGTCCTGAGACTGCCCCCTTTGTCCTGAGACTGCCCCCTTTGTCCTGAGACTGCCCCCTTTGTCCTGAGACTGCCCCCATTATCCTGAGACTGCCCTCCCCTATCCTGAGACTGTCCCCCATCCTGAGACTGCCCCCATCCTGAGATTGCCCTCCTTATTCTGAGACTGCCCCCTACTATCCTGAGACTGCTCCTTTTTTCTGAGATGGCCCCCCATCTTGAGACTGCCCCCTATCCTGGGACTACCCCTATCCTGAGACTGCCCCCATCTTGAGACTACCCCCTATCCTGAGACTGCTCCCCCATCCTGAGACTGCTCCCCCATCTTGAGACTGCTTCCCTATTCTGAGACTGCTCCCCTATCCTGAGACTGTTCCCCTATCCTGAGACTGCCCCTTATCATGAAACTGTCCCCCATCCTGAGATTGCTCCCCTATCATGAGACTGCTCCCTTATTCTGAGACTGCCCCCTTATCCTGAGACTGCCCCCCAACCTGAGAATTCTCCCCTACAACGACCCTCTGCCAAAATTAGCTCACCTGCCTCCTCCCCATTCTTGCTGCATACAATAAATGTCCCGAGCTTCTGCGCGGCTTCTGCAGCGATTCCATCAGAGAGCACAGCCCACCCAATCCCAGCTCCTTAATGTCCATGTCTGTTGCTTTCTTCGTTCCCTGTCTCCCCAGTCAGGTCAATCCCAAAGCTGTGCAGGCTGAGGCAGTTGAGGGTAATTCTAAGATGTCTGGGTTGACTCACTGAAGTCAGATTATTCAGCACCCCAGAAAAATAGGCAGGGGATTAGCTTTGCTAGTTCATTTTGGAGAAGGATGAGGGCAACATAAGAGCAAATAATGTTTGAGTGTATGAATTTGGCAAGCCTGTGAGGTTATAGGAGAGCAGGAGGCAGCAAGTGAAGTTGTGACTGTCCCAGTAACTGATAGCACGATTCACATCAGCAAGGAAAGAGCAGGTTTAACTGAGTGGGTACCCTGGGAATGTGGCACTCCATAGAGTGAGTCTTTCTCTACGAAGTCAGGATGAAAACCTTGGTCTTGTGGAACACATTATTAGGAAAAAATGGGGCAAAATACTTAAGATATTCATACAGGGTCTCAGTTGTAGTAAGTGCTTGGTACGTATTATTGTAATTTATTCTCACTGGAGGAGTTCTGGGAACTCATTAAAAACAAAGTGGTCAGCTCTGCTTCCTGACTGCAGACGCACCGTGACCAGCTGCCTCACTTTCTTGCTGCCATGGTCACCGTAGTGAGCTGGTGACCCGATGGAATCCACAGAAGCCAGTGCCAGAAGTCATTTTGATTAAGTCTGCGGTGGTCACAGAGGCGGGACGTGTGATATCTGCACATCTGATTTGAGCTGGAAGTCAAGGCTTTGCATGTTTAATTTAGGGCTCAGACCACAAGAACAAAGGTCTGAGGTCAAATCTAGGCTTAGCGGTTGACACTTTGTGACCTCAGGAAATGGTTTCCCCATCCCCAGTTGCCAAATCATATGGTAGCCATGACAACATAGGCCTCTGACTGTGGTGGGGACGAAGGGGACTAATTTGTGTGGCCTTCTGCTTTGCAGTGAGATCACTGCAGGCGATCACAGGAAGTCTGGAGGCACCTCTGGGAGGCCGCTCACTAACTCTAGTGTTCCTAAAGATCCAGGAAATAGAGATTAAACCTGTTTGGCCTCACGGTGGATTCTGTCTCAGAGTGTGTGACCAGTCAGAGGCAGTAATCTGGGACCTGGCTCATCTGTCCAGGTGCTGTCAAAGTCCAGGGCAGCACCCTTCACCTGCTTCTTCTTGGCCTTCCTTGTGTCTTCCAGGGCAGAACAGCCTTTCTCCTCAGACACAGGCCTCTGTGGGGGAAGTTCCTCATTTCACCTTCCTCTTCAGGCACACTGCTCTTTGGGTGCACTTCTCCATGGGGGCAATCTTCCAGGATCACAGGCCTGGGCCTATATCTGGATGTATAGCTGGTTCTCATACCTCAAGATTTAGTTCAGGCATCAGGGGGAAAGAAGAGATGTGTTCCTTTCTTGAGATGGCTGAAGAAAGTGAGGAGTTTCTCTAGGTCCTCTCCGAGCCAAGTCAGGACAAGACAAACTCCCCAGTGGAGCTAGAGCCACAGGTCTGCATGCCTCTGGCTGCCTGTGCTGAGGTAGAAGGCTCCTCTGAGGCCCTCGGTGAAGGCTTCTGGATGCTGTAACCTTCCTGAGGTAGTGCTCACCCAGAACTCAATAACACACCCTCGTAAAGCTCTCTGTTCACTCACTGGGGAACTGAGACTTTTTCTCTAAAGCAGCAAATGGCACCCTTTGATCAGAAAAATCCCATAGCTGGCTCCCTCACATGACAGATACCATTGCCACTGAAGACATCACTTGCTGATTAATGGAAGACACTGTTGTTGCCAGTGAGATAACAGTCATCTATGAAAATAACCAGATATAATTTTCTATTTTAAAACCAACCAACCAACCAACCAACCAACCAACCAACCAGGAAGACTGCTATCCTCTTAGAACACTAGAGAACAGATCTGAATGGAGGTGACGAAGATGTCTCAGTGCCCTCGGAGATCAGTCTGGCCCTGGATCAGTCAGGGTCAAAGAGAGGATAGAATGAGAATGGACAGGGTCTAAGTAAGCTACATGGGTATTGGGGTCCACTCAGACCCAGGCTAACTTCTTCAAATTGAGGGTTAATGATTGTAGGAATACCGACAAGAGCAGTGTTAATTAAGGAGTGTGGGTGGAGAGATCATGCTATGGCTACTGAGGGAGTTCTTCGGACTCCCTTTCTGCGCTGTTGTATCATCTCAGCTCCTTCTCTTGTGCTCACCTTGCTAGGGATTCCATTCCAAGTTACCCGTGCCAGGTCATCTCTGCATACTCAGACCCTCAGGGTCCTAGAGCAGTGGAAGCAAGGCAGTCTAAAGAGATTGCATTAAAAGTCACTGTGCTTGGCTAGGAATTATAATCACACTGAAAATCTAAAATGAAGGGGCATGTGATCATCGGCAGCCACCTCTCAGGACTATGGCGATTCAATATTCTGATCCATACTTTCTTGTGTTTTTCTGGATCTTCCTCTCTCCCAACAGCCTACAAGGTAGAGGCAGAGCCATTGAGTTATTCCAGTTCTGAAGATTTCTAACTTCTCCAATGATAATGGAAGTTTGGATATGGGAATGGAAACAAGGCTCTGGGGATGGCGCTTCAGAAATGATCAAAGCTCTCCAAGACGGGAAAAATTCTAGATAATAAATTACATTTTCACTGTCCCAGAATGTGATTCCTAGATCTGTTGTGGGATAATTTTTTTGTACACTGTGAAGATGTGTCTTTGCCAAGGCGCCTTCTGATTGGTTTAATAAAGAGTTGAATGGCCAATAGCTAGACAGGAAGATGTTAGGCAGAACTTCTGGGCAGAGAGAAAAGAAGAAGAGATGAATCTAGGCATAAGAGAGATGCCAGAGGAGACAGAGAGGAAGCAGGACATGTAGGAGGAGAGGTAAAATCCACGAGCCATGTGGTAGCTTAGTAGATTAGCAGATTAGTAGAAACGGGATAATTTAAGTTATAAGAACTAGTTAGAAACAAGCCTAAGCTATAGGCTGAGATTTCATAATTAATACTGTCTCCGTGTCTTTATTTGAGAGCTAGCTGGTGGGACAGAGAAAGACTTGCTACAGAGACCTAGCAGAAATATTGGAATATTGGGTGTAACTATAGCCAAAGAAGACTAAGAATCTTATTTCACCCACCATCTCTATTCCCACAGCAGTCTTTCATGATACTGAGGAATGGCCAGCAATCCTCCAGGTGACGGGCAGTGATGATGGGAATGGCCAGCAGCCCTCCATGTGATGGGCAGTGATGAAATGGTAGCAAGAAGGCTGCTTCTAAATCTAAGAATTTATCACTTTGAAGAGTATGACACCATATTGATAAATAAAATTGAGTATATTTATAATACTCATTGTGATGCATGTTTTGATCAAGCTATGAACACATCTGGTGAATATGTTTCCATGTAGTTAAACTAGGACACAAAAGACAATCACTGCTAATGGGCAAGATTCTGTCTAATTAATATGTCTAGGGCCCTTCCATGCCGGAAGTACATCTGCCTCTCTGAGTGTATGCACAGCACTTTCTCTCCCCACTGCCCTGGGGTGGCCCACTTTAAGAATCAGGACAGGCCACATTCTTTGAATGAGTCTCCTAAAAGGAAGTGCATTGCCTTTTCATTTCTGGAGCGAACAGGACGTTGTGTTCTGTATTTCCTCAGCATTCCCACAAAGGAGAGCTAAATGTGTGTTGGGTGATTAAGAAAATGCCCTTGGGCTCAACTTGGCTGTAGACACCATGAGGCACTTGATTTATTAATAAGTAACAATATATCTGGATAAGGAATTTGTGTCGCCCATCAGCAGTTGTTTGGGGCTTTGTACCAAAATCTGAGGTTGTACAAGTTGGAGGAGTAATCCAGAAACCCTCAGAACATTTTATTTCTTTAAAAATGACATAAGCTGTGGAATAAAAGAAAGTCACTAGAGGTGATCTCAGAAAAACAATTCTGAAGATGTTTGGTTTGGCATCTTGCTGAGAAGGGCACATGTAGGGGGAATGTTTCCTGTGGCACTCACTGGCTGCTTGGTGCTTTTATTCTGTGTGTGCTCAGGGAACTCTGGAGGCCGGGTCAGCAGTGGAAGAGTGTCGGCATGGGATTACAAGAAAGCTCCGGTACTGTCCTAGGCTTCTGGAAGACCCTATAAGGGAAACAGGATTCTTTCTTGATTCAGATTCTGGGGAGGAATGTGTTAACCAGTAAGTACTATATTGGTCAATATTGGGGTAGATTCCTAAGAGCATCTAAGAAACGGTTTCACTCATCCCTAATTCCCACAATGTTGGGTGGCTCTGGGCTGCACTGGATGGGGTGTGCCATTAAGTTATCCTCAAGAAAAGAAAACAGTGGCAGAAGCCACAGGCCAGGAAGCCAGAGCTTGTAGGAAATCTCATGAGGAGGACTCAGCAGGAAAGGTACAGGTGACGGCAATGTTGGGGGGCAGCAGTGGTGGAGAATTATGGGATTATCAAATGTGTGGGCTGCTGGTGACCCATTGAGCCATTCAGTGTCCTTGACTCATTTCAGAACCCACAGCCACAGTTGACTGGGCAGGTGTGAGAATACTGTACCTGTCACTCAGTTGGGACAGACAAGCGGAAGTCCTGCTGGGATAAAACCAGGGCTTAAGGGAAGCCATACAGGTAGCTGTTTGATAAAACAGGACTCTGTCAGAGCAGGTAAGAGAACTGTCCATCCGGAACTGTCCATGAACCAGATCACCAGAGATTCGAAGTATTGAGTTGAAAGAACCCCCAAACCATCTGGTTTACTGTGTCCCATGGAATGTCTGGATCTTCTCTGAAGCTGGGTCTGAGGTTTCTAGGTGAAAGTAAGCCAATCAAGGAAGTCTGTCAGAAGTGAGCCATACACTTTCCCAGAAACACAAGCACATAAGCCCACAGGGGCAGGTGGCTGCTCACTTCCGCTTCTACTGCGAGGACCATGTTGAGGCTGACTTAGCTCTGTTATGTGGGAAGATGAGGTGTTCTTCATATACACACATAAAGGGTTTGAGGGTCCCACCCTTCTTGTGATTGTGCCTCTGAGACGTGCTGATAAGCACCTGCTACTCCAAACGTGGGTCTCTTGTCCCAGGGAACACTTTCTAGCTAATGAAGTGTCTCCCTCCACTTTTCTCTGCCTTAAAGGAGGGGAGGCCTCAGACCTTGAGAGATCATGGCCAGTTGAGAAAGCCAATGGAAACACAGCTCTTGTCATCCAAGTGGCATTTCCTGTGGCTAGGAGAGGTCTTCATGTCATTAGACTTCCGGTCCTGTCTGTGTGTTACTCTCAAAGCTAGATATGCAGGGGTAGAACAGGAAAGGAGCTCTGCTAAGGTGGCACCAACAGCCTGTCTGGCCAAAGAAATGCCCTCAGGCGTGACTCATGACTCAAGCGCTTCATCCTGGCTCTATCACTTCTGGGTGATCTTGGAAGATCCTTCCCTAAGCAGCAGGACCCCAGGGCTCATCGCATTCAGTTATACAAATGGGACCCAAGAGGCAAGAAGCACTTGCCCATGGGCAGATGGAAGGGGAGAGCCCTCCAATCTCTGGCAGAGCGAGTTCTCTATTATCCATCTGGGCTCACTGCTCCAGTGGGCTGGGTGCTGTTGGTGTTACTGGAGTTGAAGGTTTGGAACCTGGGCTCTGGCAGCACCAACAAGCTAAGATAACCATCCTCAATAAGTCAATTTAAAAATGTAATAGTGGAAAGGAGAAGAGGGGAGACTTCTTCAATGTGGCCAGATTGAGAAGAGGGGCACAAGGTCCTGGCACGAGGTTTAGGTTTAAATAAAGGGGAAGAGATATCACAGCTAAGCAGTTCCCTAGTCAAGGAGGTACTGGGCTCATCACCGTGGACTAGGCCCCAGGCTTTCCAGCAAGGTGGTTTGATACATTGTCAGAACTGTGTGAAACCTCTTCCAGGAGACAAACTCCCTTGCTGGCTGGTTTCAGAACTCAGCCTTTCTTCTTTCCCAGCATGAGATGCTTGGGGAACCCAATTTCTTAGGGACCATTGTTTCAATAGTCTGGTAGCTAAAAGGAGGGGCATACATGTCTCCCTAGATCTCTCCATTCCTGCCACCATAGTTACACTAGGGAGATATGGGGAAGGGGGTGGAGGGATACTATCTGTTTGGGGAGCTTGTGACCTATTGAGGAGAGAGTTCTTGTCAACCCTCACCTCACACCAGGACTTGTCAAACACAGACCACTTAATGAACGCCAGTGACATTTCCAAGAACTACAAAAAAGGTGGAAGTAGGGTCACAAACATGGACCACGGGTGCTGGGGCTCGAGGAAGGGCTATGCTTGAGCAAAAGGAGAGTCAAGGAACAGCACCAGGTTTTCTGTCCAACACGAAGCCAGCACCCATTGTTCCTGTTTCGTCCCTAGAGAGACATTTGCGCTGGGCCGTCTGGCTCTGCTGGTGTGCGGGTCTTGGGTTGGAGCCTTCAACGTTTATTGAGGTCCAGGCATGTTTATGTTTTGCTTCCTAATTTAAGTAGCAATGGGAACGTTCTGGACACTCAGAAGGTGCCTGCCTTCCAGGAGTGGCCCACATGAACTACCAGTGTGAACAGCTGGAAATCATTCATGACATAGTTCAGGTCCCCAGATGTTTACCTATACAAAAATAAAGGCACTGGTTCTCTTTTGATTATTTTCTCTGGTTAAGATAGAAATTTCAACTATCAAAACACATACAATACATTTTAGCATGTATGTACACATATATGTGTTCTATGTATGTGTCAGAGGACAGTCTTTGGGAGTCATTTCTCTCCTCCCCTCATGTAGATCCTGGGGAGACAGGTCAGCAATTAAGCTCTCCTCCAGATGACCCAGTTCAGTCCCTACCACGTGCCTCAGGAGGTTCTCAAACCTGTGACTCCAGATCTAGAGGATCTGACACCCTCTTCTGGCCTCTGCGGACACTGCACTCACACATACATCACCACACCCCACCCCGGAACACATAAATAAAGTGTAAGTCTTAAGAAAAAGAAGTAGAATTTTCTTCATTTTGATATAATTTACCTAATCTCAGGTGAAGTTCTCCTCTGCTGCTGTGGCAGAAACTCAACCCAGCCATGTATTAGGGCGTCTGTATAGCACAGGGCTGTTGTGTGGAAGGGTACTGGTCTGTGGTGGTTTTGGAAAGTGCTGTTATGTGACCTTAGATCATTAGCCCTGAGCTCTGTGGCTCCCACTAAAGGACAGCATGTGTCCTCACCCTAATCAGAAGCTTCCAGGCCTGTGGGCCCCTCTGTGTTGAGGTGTGGGATAAGGGAAACTTTTAGATGTTCCTCTGAACTCCTCTGGGACCACAGGAAGCTGTGGGTGTCTGTGTTTACCCAGAATTCAGCACTCTCTTGCTAGGGTGTCCATTATTTCTATCTCTTTACAGCTCGTAGCTTCCCTGGTTCCAAGTGTAGCCACAGACGTCTAAGTGCCTTTGGGTTTTGACTGTGTTCCTATCCCAGAGCCCAGCTGGAAGCAGGAGGAGTGGCAGGTACCAGGGCTCCTCTAGGACTCCTTCCTCAGGTCACCCCCCCCCCACCTCCTGTGTGAGCATCCCATTCACGGCGTCGGGAAGGCTTGTCCAGCTCTTTTACATGAAGCCATAGTTCTGAAAAGTACAGGTTAAAGCCAGGAAATGTTCACAGTAAACAAAAGTTTCTCTGAGAAAAATTGCCCATGGAATAAAAATTATCCTACACCAAAGGACAACCAGAGCTAGAGTGTTGTTATTAACAGTAAAACCAGGTTCATGTAGGACTGTTGTGACAGGGGGAAAGAGAATGCAGTGTAGACCTGGGCTGGGCTCAGGACACTGCATGACAAGGAATAATTTACAGCTGGGGAACATGGTGGGTGCCAGAGGATGGAACAGGGCTGACAGGAAACATGGGCAGTCAGGAAGGTTCTGGGTACACTCACCTACCACGATTCTTACTGATGGCAAGGGGGGACATTGCACCTCACCTGGGTGGTGATGCAGACTGAGGAGCCTGATTAGACGTCAGGGGAGCTGATAGCCTGCTGAGCAGAATTCTTGCTGAAGCTCGATTTTACCAAGAAGCAGAGGGGCTGGGACAGGGATCACGACACCTGCTGAAACCTTTGTCCCTCTGCACTCTGACACTGTTATTTGGTTCCGTTTGGGTCCACAAGCCAGTGTTTACTGGAGCAGTCTTAGGGGGCTGGAGATGGAGTGGGAGTAAGAGTCAGAAACTGCCAGAAGAAACTAAGTGGGTCTGTGTTGGCTCAGTGGGTAGTGGGTAAGTGAGGGCATGTATGCAGGAATCTTCAAATTCTGCATGCTGCCTGTACCACACTGCACTCTGCCCCAGACCTGGGCAATGGCCTTCTGCCCACAGAGAGATGAGCAAATTGGAGGCAAAAGAGGTTGATACTTTGTGTTGATATAGCAATTAAGAGTTGCGCTAGGTGTTTCTTTGGTTGGATTGGTTTAAGCAAATCCTAGTGGCCTGTGCCATCACAACCCGCTGGATTGGTTTAAGAATGGTAAGCAAAGCCAGGCTCCCTGGCACTAATAAACCACTGCTTTGCTGAAAAGTATCTGCATTCAGAATCCTGGGTTGGAAATCTCTCTAGAAATGTTTCCAGTGAAGGTTTTCTTATCATTGTTAGATAGTCATGTTCTACAGGTGTTAGCAAACAGATCCACGTTTACTGGGCTGTCATTCAGAAAGCTCCCTTGCCCAGGACACAGGCCGTCAGAGCCTGGCGCTCTCTCCTTCTTCCACCACAGACAGGCAGAGCCATGCATGACTCAATCTGACTGGAAAGTCAGCTCCGCCACCTAGTGGCAGCATGTCCACAGTTCATGCATGTTTGCCGTGCGGAGTTAATCAGCTGAGACACTCAGCAATGCAAAACCGAACTAAATAAAGACAGGGGTAAATCGATGTTATAAGGATAATGTGGCATTTGTGTTCCAGCTCCACGCCAAGCCATTGCCTCCACAAATAGTGCCTGTATGTGCTAGTCAGTATTCTAAAAGTGTAACATATATTTTTAAATGTGTCCTATCTGTGGCTATAAAAAGATGGCTGATATAAAACTTGGGATGATTCATATTTTAGGGAATAAGATGGAGGATTTGATAATGCATAAAAATGTATGGTGGAACCAGAAAGCTGAGTTGCATCTTTGGCTAGGTGGGTAGTAAACTGGGTGGGTCCGTGGAGCCTGCTGGCTGAGGAGAAGCCAGAGTGAAGGCTGAGGAGCGGACAAGAGCTCCCCGGTTCCTGAGAAGTTGGGACCCTGCTAAAAGAGTCGAAACTCTCTATTTACAAACTGAAAGCACAAACTATGTGAGGAAGTGTTTCTGTCAGCGTTTCTAACCTTGTGTTTGGGCACGTTGTCTGTGCTAGAGGGGGCAGTAGGGAGCAAAGAGCCTCCTTTTCAGCTCCCATGGGAGGTGGATTCCCCCAACTTCTAGAATTAAAAACCGTGGACTTGAATGCCATCTCCCCTGGCACTCTTCCTAATCACTGAAGGTCCAGCTTCTGCCTCACCTTCTTTTATCTAAAATGCAAAAATCTGTAGAGAATGTAGAATCTCTAGAGAAATGTAGAATCTGTAGAGAAAGAACCAACCCCCCTTTATACCTCCTTCACACCCAAAGCTCTCTTGAACCCCAAAGAAGACCATAACATGATACCCCAGTTACCTCCCTTTTTTACATGTGTAAGTATTTATGTATATACTTGGGAAGGCTCTAATGAATGTCACACTTAGCTGTAATATTTTCTTTTAAAATCAATTTTAAGCTAGGCATGGTGTCTCGTGCCTGTAAGTCTAGCATTAAAGATGCTGACCCAGTCTCATCAGTGTGAGTTCGAGGCCAACATGGCTATATAGTGAGTTCAAAGCAAACTGGACTTGAGGTGAGAACTAAAACCTGTTTTAAAGAACTGAACCCAAGCCAAACAACAACAACAACAAATGCCTCATTATTTTGTTGAGGTATAATTTATATGTAACAAAACATCCATTTGAGTTTATATACAGCTTAATCAGTTTCAGTAAACACCCAACTTGTGAAACCTGACGCCCCAATAGAGTCACCCCAATCCATCCCCATGAAGACATGATTCACTTTCGTCACCACGGTTTATTTATTTATTTATTTATTTATTTATTTATTTATTTATTTATTTATTTATAGACAAGGTTTCTCTGTGTAGCCCTGGCTGTCCTGGAACTCACTCTGTAGGCATGCATGCATCTTTAATCCCACCACTCTGGAGGCAGAGTTGGCAGATCTCTGAGTAAGTGGCCAGCTTGGTCTTCAGAGTGGTTCCAGGGCAGCCAGGGCTACACAGAGAAACCCAGTCTTGAAAAAAAATAAAACAAGACAGAAAGTTGTCACCACAATTTAACCTTTCTATAACTTCATTAAATGGAATTATATGCTGTATTGTCTTCGGCGTCTGACTTTTTTTGCTCACTATAATTTTCTAGATTTGTTAGTGTTTTCATGTCTTTCTATTGTTGAACAGTTATATGGATATACCATGATTTGAATATACATTCAACTACCGGTGGCAATTTCATGTCAAGCCAGCTGCTGTGAATGGTCTCTGTGCGGACTTACATTTTCATTTTTCTTGATTAGAAATGAATTGCTAGGTCAGGGGTCTCTGCACATCTGTTCTCTTTAGTGGCCTTGCTGTTCTGAATTCCCACTGGCAGTGGCCGAGAGTTCCAGCCCTCCCACATCTTTCCAGGCTCCTTTTGCTTTACTTGATTTTTCACAGAGGCATCCTACTGGCTCTGGCCACTGTCCCAAAGCAACTTTTGAGCATCTTTTCCTGTGCGAGAGCCAATGAGCCAGTCTGCTGTTCCGGCAGCTGCTATTAGTTAATACGTAGGGTTTTTTGTTTTTTGTTTTGTTTTGTTTTTTTCTGTCTTGTCTTGTCTTGCTGTGTCACTTTAATTTGTGACACACGATAACCACATAACTGTTGTGACACTGGCCTAGGACGTCTAGGGGTATTGAGAAGTGGGTTTTCTTTGATTTCGCAATAACTGTGTGTTTTGCTTGTACCATGACTGCCTCTTCCGTTAACACAAATTCATGGAAGCAAAACATGTAACGAAGTGCCTGCTTCCCTTTCGTTACCAAATTGATTTCTCTTAACTATGTTCACCTGTCCCTAACTTTAAATATAAATTAAATTGTTTTATTGCATCTATTCATTTATGTCTGTGTGTGTGGGGGTGGGGTGGGGAGTGGGGTGTACATGTGCATGTCACACTGAGCATGTGCAGGTCAGAGAACAACTTGCAGGAATTGCTTATCTCCTTTTACCATGTGGGTCCTGTAGATTGAACTCGGGTCTTCAGGCTTGGCAGCAGGCACCTCCTGAGCCACCTCATTGGCCCTATTCCTTTATTTTAGAAGCAATTTAAGACGATTGGGATTTGGAAACTGGAGCATAGAGTGAAAAGATTCTGCCACCATCAATTCCTCATCTTCTCCTTTCACAGGATGGTATTTTTGGGCCCCTTCAGAAGTTCCTTTTCCACCCTGATTTGCATGTGTGTGAAGTGTTGGTTTTTATTTGAATTCAGTTTGCATATCTTCTGAGCCACAGTTAGAACAAGGTCTCACAAAGCCCTAGCAACATATTAAGCCAAGCAGCCCTGCTCTTGTGGTTCAAGAGAGAGCCCTCCAAGAGATTCTGCACACGGTATACCAGCGGGGTGGCCGGGCAAATTTCAGTACGCACGCAACGGTAGGATGGCCAGGGCTTGCACCTACGTTTCTCTTAAGTTTTAATTTGGTTTTCATTTTGCAGTTCAGTGATTTTAATTATTTCCGAGTAAGTAGTAAGCCTGATAAATGCAGTGTGAGCATTGATTTTATCGTTTTTTTTTAAGAAGAAAACTATTTTTATTTTATGAGTGAATTTTTTTTTAATTTTTAATTTTTTGTCTTTTTAGACAGGGTTTCTCTCTGTAACAGCCCTAGCTGTCTTGAAACTCGATCTATAGACCAGCTGGCCTCAAACTCACAGAGATTTGCCTGCCTCTGCCTCCTGAGTCCTGGGAAGGTGTGCGCCACCACGCACACCTGGCTCAGTCTTATCTTTTTTTTTTTAATGGTTGTTGTCAGTGTGACAGTCTCTGTGTGTCATGACCGCCACCCCAGGGTTTGTCTCAAGTTCTCCAATGTCTGGTTTTGTTTCAAGAGCAATGGCTTACTCCTGTGGTAGAGAAGGAAAGGTCTGTGCCAACTGCCTTGATTCTGCCTCTTTACGAGTCTGGAGGATGAATAAGGACCAAGGATAATGACACATAGGTATGAAATGCCACAATGAAACCCATCGCTTGGTATGATAATGTGGTGGGGGACCCAGGAAGCCACCTACATCTCTCTGAGCCCCACCCACACCTCAGCTACAGGTGCTCACTTTCCTTGGCTGGTGGCTCAGCTTCCTGATAGCTCTTCTGGCTCCGCCCTTCCCTGCCTGGACTCAAGTCTCTAGCACAGCCATGTATTATAAAAGGATTCTAGAGGCCCTGGTTACCACAGTGACACAAGGTCCCTTTAGGAGAAGAGGAAAGACATACCGGAAGAAAATCATTTACCAATGCCGCTTACTTTGTTTGGGGTTTTGCTGTTTAGCCCAGGCTGGACTCCAGATCAGATCTTCCTTCTTCACCTTCCCAAGTCCTAGATTGTAGACATGTATGCCAGGCATACAGAGCCACAGCTTTTCAAAAACAGCCACTCTCAACATATTTTTGGCCTGTAGTATGACTTTGTCCTAGTATTTTGAAAAAATTAAGGGCTGGAGAGATGGCTCAGTGGTTAAGAGCATTTGTTGCTCTTGCAGAGGATCAGAGTTCGATTCCTAGCACCTACATAACCATCCATTGATGGGTGATGTCATTCTGTATGCTGTGAAAATGTGTTGCCCTGATTGGTTTTGTAATTAAAGCTGTTTGGCCAATGGTGAGGCCGATTAAGGTTAGGCGGGACGTTCTAAAGAAAGAGAGGAAGGAGAAAGACAGAACAGGGGAGACGCTGCTAGACGCTGCCAGAAGAAGCAAGATGTAAAGGTACCGGTAAGCCACAAAAGTATCGATTTATAGAAATGGGTTAATTTAAGATATAAGAACTAGATAACAAGAAGCCTGCCATGGCCATAGTTTAAACATAATATTAGCCTGTGTGTGTTTATTTGGCTGCAGGACCAGCGGGTGAGAGAGATTTGTCCTGATTGCAGGCCAGGCGGGACACAGGAAAACTTTTAGCTACAATCTATAATTCTATTTCCAAGGGACCTGACACCTTCTTTTGCTACGAGCAGGCACCAGGCATAAATATAGTGCCCATGTGTACATGAAGGCAAATCGCTCAGATATATTTTTAAATTGCATTTTATTTATTTTGTGTTGTGTATATATAGTATGTAATGTACACACACGCATACATGGCTTCGTACACATGTGGAGGTCAGAAGACAATTTGAAGGACTGTTCTTTTCTTCTACCATGTGGGTCCTGGGCAACACGGGAGGAGGAAATGTCATCAGGTTTGGTGACCAGCACCTACAGGCTAAACTGTCTCCCCAGCTCCAGCTAGGCATTTTACCAAGAATTTCTAGACCGTGGTCCTATCTTTGATCAAAATTTCAGTACTGGTGATTGAACCCGGAGTCTTTTGCATGCAAGGTAACCACTAAGCTGACCCCATCCCCGTGGTTATATGACTTATTTTTACTATTTCTTAGGCGAAACTTGGCTTCATTTGGGTCTTTCACTAAAGAGAAGTACAGCATAATAATGCAAGCATATGGATTGAAAAGTAACAAAAGAATCATTTTCAGGGAGAGTAGATCTGGGCTCCTGTCGAGGTAAGTGATGACGCCTAGGGGTAAAGGAGCCGAGGAAGCCAATGCTTGGGAAGTGGCCAGATGACCTTAGGGTTCCCAAGTGAACAGGGGTGAGTCAGCAGGTGAGAAGCTGCCGCTCCCCTGTACTTGTGTTGCTGGGTGCAGGCCAGAGAGGAAAGGATTGAGAATCACTGCAGCTGGTGCCTCTCACTCCCCCCCCCCACTAAGAGGAAGAGGAAGCTTTTCCTGTCAGTAGATAAGGAGGAAGGGCTGGCCTGCAAGGTGGTATGATGACACAACAGCCTCCAGAGACCTTTAGACGTCCACAGTAACTTTGTCCTGCTGTCAGTGACACGCAGCTGGGACTTTCTGCACGACATTGCCTGACTGGGGCCTCCCTATCTAGGCCGGTGGTCTCGTAGGCTGCACGGTCCTCTCTGCTTGTGTTCAGTCGGTCAGTGGGAGTTTGGTGAGCACCCGTGGTATGCTGCCCACTGTAGTTAGTGTGAGAGAGGCAGGACAGGGTTTGGTGGCCCAGTCCTCCTGTCTTCCCTACCCAGGGTGCTGGTTGGAGAGGTTGCCCGAACCCTCGACAGAACACACACATACCACTGCAGCCTGTCCTCGTGGGCTCCCTGCCCTCTGGGTTGGGTGGCGGAGGGCTAGTTCCTCCTCTCTGAGCCCAGGTGGTTAGGTGTGGGAACGAGAGTCTGCACCTCTTCTCACAGTCAGCTTCCCACAAGATAGTCGACATTGGGAGAGAGGGATGGCTGCCTGGGTGGGCCTCCTTCGGAAGGCTCTGAGCAGTGCATTCAGGACTTAGGGGCAGGAAGCAGAAAGCAGACAGGAGGATGGCTGGGATTCCCTCAGCGGGTTGGTGCTGAGAAGTGAGCCCCTCTTCAGAGTGCTGCAGCCAGAGCAGGGGAGCCTGTCTGCCTGGGTCAAGTGGGAGTGGCCAAGGCAGAGCCACAGCCCTCAGCCACCCCTCAAAGCCCCTACCAACTTCTCCCAGGTCACATGCCTGTATCCCTTCCCTATGTCTCTTCATTTCCATCATAGAAGGAGGCATTTCTAGAATATTTTCTCGACCTGTACTTTATAACAGGCCTGTGGCTGCCTACCTCTGCTCCTAGAGCAGAGACTGTAAGTGCACAGGTAGGTGCCTTGTCTAGCTTGTCATTCCTGGGTTTGTAGTGTGACATCATACTCAGTGGGTGCTACTACGTTCTGTAGTCAGACTTTCCTTTGGGCCGCCGGCTCAGAAATAATGACATGGGGACTTATTATTAATTATGAAAGCTTGGCCTCAGCTTAGGTTTTTCCCCAACTAGCTCTTATAACTTCAATTGACCTGCTTCTATTAGTTTACATCTGCCAAGTGGCTCAGTTACCTCTCCTCTGTACCATATGTCTGACTTCTTCAGGATCTTGCTGGTGTCTCTGGCACACCTAGATTCATCCCGAGTTCCTCTCTCTGCCTAGAAATCCCGCCTAGTCTCTCCTACCTAGACATTGGCCAATTAGTTCTTTATTAAACCAATCACAGTGGCACATCTTCACACAGTGTAAAAAGATATTCCTGCAACAATGTTCTGCTGGTATGTGGTTTTAAGGAGCTGGCATTTACTGTAAATAGTTCTCAAACGGTAGCAGCAGCAGAGCAACAATAGCCAAGCCCATAGTCATGGTGATAACCATAGCAACAGCAGCAGCCTCTTCTCAGAGTGATGGGGAAGTGTTAGGTCCCTTAGCATTTCTTATCCTTTGATCCTCAATGTCACTTCACCTGGGAGGAAAGTCGGGTCCATTGTTCTTAGATCCTGCAGCAGCAGCAGGGCTGGGACTCACATACATCTCCCTAGTCTGTCCTGGCTCTAGGAGGCGATGGAGCCTTTGCCCTGGAGACCCTAGAAGATGGATGTTAAAGAGAACCACTTATGTTGGCATCTGTCATTTACCTCCTATGTCACCTGGAACAAGAAACCCGGCTACTTTGCTTCAGTGCCCAATATGACATGGAATCTTAAAGCAGTTGGATTTTGTCTGCTGCACTTTTTGAAGAACGGCTTTGAGGTACAATTTACACACAACAAATGCACCCAAATTAGCTATCTAATTTGATTGTTTTTGATAAATAGGTAAATCCATTGTAACTCATCCCCCAGAGCATTTCTACCTCCTCCCAGAGCTGCCAGCTTTGCTTTGCAGTTGGTTTTTATTCCTGCTCAGGCAACCACTGGCCTGATTGTCCCGGAGGAAGGGTGGGTTAGTTTTGCTTCTTCTAAGTTGCACAGCGAACTTTTCTGTATAGAGTCTAATACTGTCTGGCTTCTTTCTCTAAGAATAATGTATATATTTTTCAATTTAGCCATGCCATAGCACATACACATAGGGATATACCACCTTTGTTTACCCAGCTCTTGGATGACTGTCCAGGCAACCAGATGTCTCTTGTCATTTCTAGAATTTTAGAAGTTGCTTACAATGCACTTCCTGTTTACTCAGATAATATTGCATCCTTCTGGGGTCTTTGATGTAATTAAAGACTAGATAGTTATAATTATAGTTTTACTTAGTAATGATAAAATAAATTAAATATAAAACTTTAAACACAAAAATAGGATAGATGATAAAATATTTTCTTTAATTTTGCCAAATACAAATAGACATTATAACTACAATTCTCACTTGACAACTATTTTGTTATATATAATTTTGCCATATTAAAATAAAAACCATCCTTTTTGATTAGACAGAAAAGAGGAAATGCAATTGGATGGTATTTCTGTATGCTGTGAATATGTGTTGCTCCTATTGGTTAACAAATAAAGCTGCTCTGGCCTATGGCAAGGCAGTATAAGAGCCAGGCGGGAAATCCAAGCAGAGATACATGGCATGGAGAAGGTTGGAGTCAGAGAATACGCCATCCAGCTGCTGAAGGAACAAGATGCCTGCAGACCGATAATACCATGGCCACGTGGCAAAATATAGATGAATAGAAATGGGTTAATTTAAGATGTAAGAACTAGCTAGCAATAAACCTGAGCCATGGACCAAACAGTTTGAAATTAAAAAAGAAAAAAACACACCATGATGAAACCCTTATTTTGTATGCTTAACTTTTACTCAGAAAAAAGTTAATTTGTAGCTAGCTTGGGCATGGTGGTACAAACCTATAATCCCAGAACTCAGTGAGTTGAGGCAAGAGTATCATAGGTTTGAGGCTAACATGTGTTCTATAGCAATATCCTGACTTAAGCAGAAGAAAAAAAACAACCACTTAATTTATAAATCTGTAAAAAGGGTTAGGGATGTAGCTTGGTGGCAGAGCTCTTACCTAGCAGGCATGAGGCACTAGGTTCAATTCCCAGTTAAAGAAAATATATATGAATAAACAACCCCTAGTGCTTCTTTGATTTGATGCCCAGAGAATACTTTTGAACTTAAAGTGATAATTTGTTGTGGGATATTTGACCACACAATGAAACTCTGAGACAGTGTTAATGAAATTAACCTTGGATCAGGGGGCAGAGCCAGCAACTACTTGATAGGAATTAGCCACAGAGAGGACAGAGGAGGCAGGAGGACTGTGCATGGAGAGATGCACAGGAAGGAGTAGAGAGGGACTTAGAGATTTGTGGGCCTTTTTGATTTGGGACAGGTGGAGAGATGCTCTCTTGCTGAGTCTTTGGCTGAAAAGGAAGGCCAACTGGTTGCTTCTTGGCTTCTCTGATCTTGCAGGTTTTCACTCCAACATCTGACTCTCCAGTCTTTATTGGTAAGTAGAACAACTTAGGTAAAAACAACAATAATTTTATACTTAAATAAAATGACAACTAATCCATTAAACTGCTAAACATAGGATAAATAAATAAATAAATATATATATGTATATAATGATTTTTCTTAAATGTCTTCCTAAAACAAACAAACAAACAAACAAAACCCTAGGAATTCTCTCTGTCTTAGTTAGGGTTTCTACTGCTGTGAAGAAACACCATGACCACGGCAACTCTTATAAAGGAAAGCATTTAATAGGGTAGCTTACATTTTCAGAGGTTTAGTTCATTATCATCATGGGACATGGTGGCGTGGAGGCAGACATGGTGCTGGAGAAGTAGTTGAGAGCCCTACATCTCTCAGGCAACAGGAAATGAACTGTCTCACTGTGCATGGCTTGAACATAGATGAGACCTTAATGTCTGCCTCCGCAGTGACACACTTCCTCCAATAAGACCACACCTCCCATTAGTGCCACTCCCTTTGGGGGACATTGTCTTTCAAACCACCACATCCTCCATGCTATCCTTTTTTAAATAATATTATTTTTCTATCCAGTGTGTGTGTGTGTGTGTGTGTGTGTGTGTGTGTGTGTGTGTGTTGTATGCGTGTGTGTGCAGCTAGTGGCCAGTGAGGCATGGGATCCTCCTAACTCTCCTTTCTCAGCACTGGGATTGCAACCACACCTGCATATGTAGCCACATCTGGCTTTTTACATGGGTGCTGGAAATCCACACTCAGGTCTTCACGCTTCTGTAGCACATACTTTACCCAATGAGCCATCTCCCCAGCATCACCTCAGTGACTTCTATTCTTCCATCGATGACCTCTCTCTTTCAGGTTCCCCAGCTTTCCAGGTGGTCAGTGAAACCATGCCACCTCCGTACTTGTCCTCACACATGACAGCCTTGCATAAAGGTCTGCAAAGACAAGTTAGCTGCCACAGCCTTGGCCTCTGAGCCATTGTGGACATCCTAAGGTCCCAAAGGACCTTAGGTGAGTTGGCTGGTGCTCCACAAGGAACTAAGCTGTTAGCTGTATGACATGAGCTTGTCCTGTCACTATTCTGAAATGAGAGTTCTTTCTCTATGCAGCAGGAATAGTGAAGACATTTACACCTCAGGGTTGATACTGGCATCATAAATGATAGTGTGCGAGGGGAGCATTGCTTAAATGCTCAATTGAACTTAAATTGAACTTCACAGCTCCTGACTTTCTAGGTTCACCAAAGGGTGCAGGCACCTAGCACTGGCCAGTTTGATGGGGTCAAGGGTCTCAGGCCCTTGTATGTCATCTTGGCCACAGGCTCCCTGAGTGGCCAAGGCCATGACATGATGTCAAGTGCTAGACAGAGGCCTTTCTTATTCCATCTCTGGCCTCTGGATACACATGCCATCTGTCTCACCAACTGTCCTTCCTGTTTCCCCTGAGTGTCTGCTGCTTTGGATCTCTCCACAGACCCAGAACCTAAACCTTTCCTCCTACTGGGAAAGCTTGGACCTCTCTCCTCCTCTCCCAGAGTAAGTCATAGCTCTGAAGCATGGCCACCCAGCAGGGCTGCTGGGTCTTACCCTCCCCTCAAAATCAACTCTGGAAAAACCAGAGGGGCTGCAAGGAGTGGATTCCAGGATTTACTGTGAGGGAGAGAGTTAGAGTCTGTGGGAGGGATAAAGGCTGCCTGAAAAGATGGCCATGAGCCCTTCAGTTTGCAGAGGAGGGACAGGGGTAGAAGAGATGGGGATATGGGGATGTGAGGAGCGAAGCTTTTAGGTTCTTTTGGCTATGATGCCATGTTGTTTCAACATCTCACTGGCTGTTCCTTGATCTAGAAATGCCACAGAGATAGGCAGCCACAGACTCAGCCAAGGGAAACCATGGGGCAATATTCCTACTAAATATGGAAAAAAATGTTATGAAATGATTTGTGAAACACGTTCCTTGATTGTAGGCTGTAGACCGTGCAAGGAGCAAGTGTCTCTGTAGTAGAATGTAGACACTTCAGCTTTGTTCTTAGTCTGTGCTGCAAATTCAGACTCAGGGTCTCTGTGCTGTGGTCTGGATGTTCTTGCCACACACACTGAGGCAGGATTCCCAAGGCAGTAGCACTGGGGAGTGGGCATGTCAGGAGACACGGGTCCTTCTCCCGAGTCTGGATCAGTTCCTGTGACGATTAGTTAGAAATCATCTGGACCACTCTTGTCTCCTCCTCTCAGATGCAGCCACTGCTAAGCTCTTGGTCACTCCCACTATGTGAAGCCTTCCACCATGTTATAGGGCAGCGTGAGGCTCTTTTTTGCTGCATGTAGCTACCCATGCTTGTACTCTTTTGCTTCTAGAGTCACGAGCCTAAATAAATCCTTTTACTTAATAAATTGCCCAGTCTCAAGTATTCTGTTCTAGCAACAGAAAGTAGACTAAGGTGTGCTGTCTTAGTTGTCTACTTTCTTTTTGCTACGCCAGTTCTTGATAGCATGCACGGTGATAAGAGAGAAACCTCATTTAATTGACTCCACATCATTTGATTAGGAAATTGCTAGGAGGGTCCCGTAGATGTCTTCTTAAATGGTGTATAATTAAGTGTAATAGTTCTCAATGGACATGATATGAAGAATGTAGCAATTGTTGCTCTGACTCTTGAGTCCTAGAGATGCTGATTGAATTTAAAATCTTCTCATGTCACCTTTGAGATGAACTCTCTATTCAAAAGTCAGCAGCAGCTTGTTCATTAAAGATTGAAAAGGAGATTTATCCAATAACATTCATCTAGGAGCCCATCTTCCTTCCTGCCCTTTCTTTTCTCTCTTCATTCCTTCCTAATGGAATATTTTTCTTTTTTCCATTTTTACTAGCAAAATTATAAGCATTTTAATGGGAAAGGGAGAGCATTAAAAATTAATATGAGCTTCTTATTCACCTAAAAGTCAGGGTCAGCTAGCAGACAAAACAATCTAATGGTAAAATACTAATGGAGATATTTACAGCATCTCTCTCTCTGTCTCTGTCTCTCTGTCTCTTTCTCTCTCTGTCTCTGTCTCTGTTTCTCTCTTTTTTTGGGACAGGGTTTCATTTCTCTGTGTAGCCCCAACTGTCCTGGAACTTACTCTATAGACCAGGCTGCCCTTGAAATCAGAGATCCTCCTACCTCTGCCACTTGAGTGCTGGAATTAAAGGCTCATGCCACAACTACCCAGCCAAAATTACACTATTCTCTACAACTCAAGAGAAAGACTGATAATTGCTCTATTCTTTCTACCATGTGTACAGCCCAGTGAAAACCATTGTTTCATTATTCGCTAATGACCAAGTCAAGTTCTAACATAAAGATATGGCTCAAATTTAAAATGAGGTTTAAAATGACTTGTAGTTTGTCAATCAATGTTGGTGTCTTTCCATACAAAGAGTGACTTTTATGTCAGAGGGTTGACTGTGTCATTTAGAAGATAGACACTGAAAGACACTGCTCCCAGAAAAGCCTCTGCAGTATCAATGTCAGTGTCTGAGCGTTTTCATTTTCCTATAGGAGCAAGAATTAAGAAGGGAGAGGCAGAAAAATCCAACTGAATAAATCTTTCAAAATGAAGAGATTCCAGAGGCAGGTCACGTTCAACCCAGGAACACCTCTCCCAGTGCTTTCCCAACTAGTTAAAGTACAAGACCAAAGCTAGCCCAGCTCTCCAGTCAGTGCCAAGCTCCAGCAGAGCGCTGTTAATATTGTTATGGTTAATGTGCATCAAACATTAGTTTTCTGAACTGAAGAATTCTCCACTGTTGACACTTTCTCACTGAACTCTCATGATTGTTTGGTTTTGAAGGCTGTTGGGCCCAAGATACATTTTGTTTTAAATAATCCTTCATGAAAAATTCAGCTTGCAGTCTAATATGATTGAACTCAGACTGAGTTTGTTTTATAACGTGTTGGACTGGAAAGTCTATGAGTAGTGAATTATTCAAGATGTGTAGACAAACAAGGGACCTGTGCTCTCATGTGGGGAGGAATGATCAAAGAAGTAAACAAAATTTGGTGTGTCTTGTTATCTCATTTTATTTACCTTTAAAACTCCTCCAAATATTAGAGGAAAGAAGTCAATATCAATCTTCACCTCTGTCAGGTTCTGCACTTCAATTATTAATTTGACTACAGTTCTCTGTACCACATGCTCCACAACAATATTTCTGAGCCTTTATTAAAAATGTTAACTGTCACTAGATTTCCAAATATGACTCTCCACTGGCTAATTTGACTAACTTTATTAATAAGGGGATTCTGAGGAATAATACTAACAGTATGCCTGCATGTAAGATTGTACTATAAATTATTCCCACTGAAGGTGACAAGCAACAGCTGCTGTGAGACTATAAGGCAGTCACCTTTGGAATTAACCCTGCAAGAACCACGACTTTACACAGTGGCAAACTGGTGTCAGCTCCTAGGAATTTCCAAATGAAATTCCCCCTCAGCAACAGCCTTACTAGTGATTTTCACAGTGTGTGGATGTTGTCTGTATTAATACATCCTCCAAACCCTTTACCATTTTGTTGTCTGTGCAACACTGTGGATTATAAATTTCTAAATATAAGTCAAAACAACAATCAGAAACTCAGGTCCCAGACCCAGGCTATGTTTCTTTCCCTGGTTCTGGGCTCTAGGGCCAGGATGAGTTTCTTTGGCCAATCCCTTTTTCCTATAGCCTCTAGCCTGTAAAAGCTGTACTGATAAAAATGGGACCCTGCTAGCCAGCTTGCTTAAGAACAGATGGCTTCCTGGAATCCCTGGGGTTTCTCTCACAACTATCTAGTCTTAAACAATTTTAACTAAAACTGCCGTTCATGTAAAGTAACAGTTTACAGTGCTAATCATGTGTTTCTGCTTCTGTAAACAAGCTTGCTTGCTCAAGGTAACCAAATACATCTGTTTGCTAATTAAGCCCCTGCTTACATATAGGCAGGATGCTTGTGTGTAGGCAGGATATGTGCTGACACAGCTCCCAGAATGTAACTTGTGGTTTTTCTTTTTTATAAACCCCTAACTAATGTGGCTTGAGGCTGCATCTTGAGAATCCCGACTCTTGTGTGCAGTCCTGGTTCCAGTTTCAATAAAGCCTCTTGTTAAACTTATTTGTAGTCAGACTGGTGAATCTCTTAATGACCCCAGACCCATAACAGTATGAGTCTTTCCTAACAGATACTATAATACTTGTGTTGACACAGAATTAAAATCTTTTTATCTTTCCTACACTGTAAGACTTTTATGCGATATTTTAATCCTCCCTAACCCAGTAAAAACCTTTGTTTACACAAAGTCCCACTGCTCTAGTCTAGGAATTTGATGGCCTGAAGCAGTGACCCTTTTCTCCTTGGAACAGTGACTCCTTTCCCTGTGAACCAATTCTTTTCAGACTAGTCAACTGAATATGATTGTGAGGTCAGACCCCAGCCGTTGGGGAAAAGACACAGTCTCCAGCTGGGTTAGAATGAAAACTGAACACATTTTCTGTGTTGGTGTGTTTGCTCTTCTGAGGACACCTTTTTGATCAAGAATAAAGTATGCCTGTCCAGAGACTTCAGTTGGAATGGTGGTCTCTTTCTTTTCAAACCCAAATTTATTTTCAACAATTTGGGGGGTCAGTTGAGAACCTGTCTCACCTGAGGGAGTACCTCAGACCTCCTCCCAGGGGAGATGCCTGCCACCAATTTTTTATTGGTGGCCCTTTTGTATTATGTCTCTGGCACTTTCCACATCAGCAAAAGAGGAACTGGAGTTTGGAAAACTCTGGACATTCCATGGAGACCAGGAATACTCTGTGCACAGACAAAGGTAAAGATGCTGTGGGGAATAGGTGGAGAGGACCTCCATAAAAGGGGACTGGGCACACTGTAAACCAGGGTGGGAAAATAACTAAAGGCAAAAAGAAAAGAGAGAGAGACCAAAGAAAGGAAGCATTACCCCAAACAGGAGAAGCAGCTTTTCTGTTTGTATTCAATGGGCTTCTTCACCCTGTTTAATATCACCCTCCCTTTCCCAATTACGGAGAGATTGAACAATACGAGGCCTCAACTTTACTTCCTATCTTTACTCTCTTGGAACAGAATTATCCTTTATTTCCCTCGACACTGTTTCCCTAAGAAAACCTGGGAAACCTTGGACGTGGTCTTGTGGAAGGGGCGAAGGCAGTCTCTTGGCGTGATTAAGTCTGACTTCCTTAGATGATGCCATCTGGCAACTGCTTTTCTAACTGGATAAAAGTGCCACACAAGGCTACTAAGATTTTAAATTACGATTAACTATTCCAACAAGTTGATTTTCAAAGGCCTTAAATTCTAACTAACATGGAAAGCCAGAGACCCATCTGATCTTAGCCCCACAACATACTCAGAGTGGGATAAAATGGGGGCAAGCAGGGGCAAGCATAATCCAGATGACAGTGCTTCACACCCAATTATGATTTGTGTGGCAAGACATATAGAGTCCACTCTCATGGGTTGAGCATGGAATTTCTTCCCCTGTTCCTTCGCTATTTCCTGCCCACCTGCCGAGGCCACGGGCACCATCTCTTCCTATATCAAAGCTAACTTCACTAAGGTGTCCTTTTTTACTTCATCTATTTATTTTACATCCTAGATGAAGCCTCCCTCACATCTTCCCCTCCTAGTCCCTACGTCCTATGCCTCCCTCCACTCCCTCCTAATCCCCGCCTCTTCTGTCTCCATTCAGGAAAGGGCAGGTCTCTCACAAGTATCAATAAAACATGGTGTATCAAGTTGCAGTAAGAGTAAGCACCTCCCCTTGTATTAAGGCTGGGCAAGGTGACCCAGTATGAGGAGTAGGGTCCCAAAATCCAGTAAGAGTTGGAGACATCTTCTGTTCCTGCTGTTAGGAGTTCCACAAGTGGACCAAGCTACAAAACTGTAACATAAATGAGGAGGGCCTAGGTCAGTCCATGCAGTCTCCCTGGTTGTTGGTTTAGTCTCTGTGATCCCCTATGAGCCTAGGTTAGTTAATTGTGTGAGCTTTCCTGTGGTGTCCTTGATCCCTCTGGCTCCTACACTCCTTTCTCCTCCTCTGCAGAATTCCCGAACTTCACCTAATGTTTGGCTGTGGGTCTCTGCATCTGCCTCTATCAATTGCTGGATGATGTCTCTCTGATGACAATTGGGCCAGGCACCAATCTGGTCACAAGAGATAGCCAGTTCAGGCTACTTATCTATTATTGCTAGGAGTCTAAGCTGGGATGCTTCCCGTAGACTCCTGGGAGATTCCCCTGCACCAGGCTTCCACCCGATCCCGTAATTCCCCCCCCAGAAGTCCCCCTCAGCACTCTCCCCCTCTGTGCCCCCCAACCTGATCACGCATGTCCCCATCCCCCACCCACCCTCAGTCCACTCATTAAATATCTTCTATTTTTCCTTTTAAGGGAGATCAGGGTGTCCCCCCATGAAACCTTCTTGTTACCTAGTCTCTGGGTCTATGGATTGTAGCATAGTTATTCTTTATTTTACAGCTAATATCCACTTATGAGTGAATACATACCATGTTTGTCTTTCTGGGTCTGGGTTGCCTCACTCAGAATGATTTTTTCTAGTTCCATCCATTTGCCTTCAAATTTTCTGGTGTCCTTGTTTTTAACAACTGAGTAATACTCCATTGTGTAAATGTATCACATTTTCTTTATCCATTTCTTGGTTGAGGGACATCTAGGTTGTTTCTAGGTTCTGACTATTACAAATAAAGCTGCTATGAACATAGTTGATCAAGTGTCCTTGTGGTATGATTGAGCATCCTTTGGGTATATGCCCCAGAGTGCTATAGCTGGGTCTGGTGGTAAGTTGATTTCCAGTTTTCTGAGAAACCACCAAACTGACTTCCAAAATGACTATACATGTTTGTACTCCCACCAGCAATGGAGGAGTGTTCCCTTTGCTCCGAATCCTCTCTAGCATGAGCTATCACTTGTGTTTTTGATCTTAGCCATTCTGACAGATATAAGGTGGAATCTCAGAGTCCTTTTGATTTGTATTTTCCTGATGGTTAAGGATATTGAACATTTCCTTAAGTGTTTCTCGGCCATTTGAGATTCTTCTATTGAGAATTCCTTTTTTAGATCTGCACCCCATTTTTTTAGTTTTTTAATTAAATATTTTCATTTATTTTACATACTAACCACAGTTTCCCCTCCCTCCTCTCTCCCGTTCCCTCCCCCTACCTCTGATTTATGCCCCCCCATCTACTCCTCCTCCATTCAGAAAGGGACAGGTCTCCCATGGGAGTCAACAAACCATGGCATATCAAGTTGAGGTAGAACCAAGCTCCTCTCCTACATCAAGGCTGGGTAAGGCATCTCTGCATGGAGAATAGGTTCCAAAAAGCCAGCTCATGTGCTAGGGACAGGTCCTGATCCCACTGCTAGAGGCCCCACAAACAGACCAAGCTACTGTCGTGGGTAGCCATTCCAGCCTTGATCTGGAAGTTCCAACCCCCATTGAGGTTTCGGTAACTGTCACGCCTACAAGGCGGGGCCAAGAGAGGACCCTGAAGACCTGAGATCTGGATGCGCCACCGCCTCTCTTGGTTCCTGGACCCTAGACCCTGAAGGTAGACCAAGCAGAGTTCTCCAGAGAACACCACTGGATTGCACCTTTCCCAGACCCTGTAGCCTATCCTTTCACTTGTAAGTTACCCCACAAAATAAACCTCCCTTTTAACTACATGGAGTGGCCTTAATAATTTCACCAATAAGATACACAACTGTCATCCACATGCAGAAGTCCTAGGCTCACTAGCTGTCAGTCCAGAGTCTGTGAGCTCCCATTAGCTCAGGTCAGCTGTCTCTGTGGGTTTCCCATCATGATCTTGACCCTCCCTTGTTCATACAATCCCTCCTTCCTTCCTTCAACTGGACTTCCAGAGCTCAGATCTGTGCTTGGCTATGGATTTCTGCATCTGCTTCTGTCAGTTACTGGATGAAGGCTCTCTGTTGACAATTAGGGTAGTCATCAATCTGATTACAGGAGAAGGCTAGTTCAGGCTACCTCTACACTATTGCTAGGAGTCTTAGCTGGGGCCATCCTTGTGGATTCCTGGGAGTTTCCCTGACACCAGGTTT
Organism: Peromyscus eremicus; assembly: GCF_949786415.1. Taxonomy (NCBI): domain Eukaryota; kingdom Metazoa; phylum Chordata; class Mammalia; order Rodentia; family Cricetidae; genus Peromyscus; species Peromyscus eremicus. The sequence continues at coordinate 103,226,758 of NC_081419.1, forward strand.
CTCCCTAACCCCATAATGGCTCTCTCTATCAAGATATCTCTTTCATTACTCTACCCCTCCATCCTTCCCCCAACTCAACCAACCCGATCCCTCATGCTCCCATCCTTCCATCCCTTCTCCTCCACACCTCTCACCCCCAGTTTACCCAGGAGATCTCATCCATCTCATATCTTTCCCCTTCCCAGGGAAATCCATGCATCCCTTTTAGTCTTTGAAGAAAGAAATAGAAGAAGATATCAGAAAATGGAAAGATCTCCCATGCTCATGGATCGGTAGGATTAAAGTAGTAAAAATGGCAATCTTACCAAAAATAATCTACAGATTCAATGCAATCCTCATCAAAATTCCAACACAATTCTTCACAGACCTTGAAAGAACAATACTCAACTTCATATGGAAAAACAAAAAAGTGCAGGATAGCTAAAATAATGGAGATTTCATTGAATCTGTAGATTGCTTTTGTTAAGATGGCTGTTTTACTACGTCAATCCTGCCGATTTATGAGCATGGAAGATCTTTCTATTTTCTAATATCTTCTTAAACTTCTTTCTTCAGAGACTTGAAGTTCTTGTCATACTGGTCTTTCACTTGTTTGGTTAGAGTTACACCAATATTTTATATTATTTGAGGCTATTGTAAAGGGTATTATTTCTCTGATTTCTTTCTCAGCCCATTTATCATTTGTATATAGAATGGCTACTGATTTTTTTTTTTGAGTTAGTCTTGTATCCAGCCAGTTTACTCAAAGTGTTTATCTGTAGGAGTTCCCTTGTAGAATTTTTGGGTCAGTTATGTATACTATCATATCATCTGCAAATAGCAATACTTTGACTTCTTCCTTTCCAATTTGTATCCCCTTGATCTCCTTTTGTTGTCTTATTGCTCTAGCTAGAACTTCAAACTTCAAGTACTATATTGAATAGGTATGGAAAAAGTGAACAGCCTTGTCTTGTTCCTGATTTTATTGGAATAGCTTTGAATTTCTCTCCATTTAATTTGATGTTGGCAATTGGCTCGCTGTATATTGCTTTTATTATGTGTAGTATGTCCCTTGTATCCTTGAGCTCTCCAAGACTTTTATCATGAAGGAGTGTTGGATTTTGTCAAAGGCTTTTTCAGCATCTAAGGAGACGATCATGTATTTTTTTTCCTTTCAGTTTGTTTATATGGTGGATTACATTGATAGATTTTCCTATGTTGAACCATCCCTGCATCTCTGGGATGAAGGTCATGGTGGATGATCTTTTTGATGTATTCTTGGATTCAGTTTGCCAATATTTTATTGAGTATTTTTGCACCAATGTTCATGAGTGAAATTGGTCTGTAATTCTCTTTCTTTGTTGGGTCTTTGTGTGGTTTGGGTATCAGGGTGACTGTGGCCTCATAGAAGGAATTTGGCAATGTTCCTTCTGTTTCTACTTGGAATGATTTGAGGAGTATTGGTATTAGCTCTTTTTTGAAAGTCTGATAGAATTCTGCACTAAAACCATTTGGCCTTGGGCTTTTTTTTGGTTGGGAGACTTTTAATGACTGTTTCTTTTTCCTTAGGGGTTATCGGTCTATTTAAATTGCTTATCTGATCTTGATTTAACTTAGGTAAATGGTATCTATCAAGAAATTTGTCAGTTTCTTTTAGATTTTCCAATTTTGTGGAGAACTGGTTTTTGAAGTATGACCTAATGATTCTCTGTATTTCCTCAGAGTCTGTTGTTATGTCCCCCTTTTCATTTTTGATTTTGTGGATTTGAATATTCTCTCTCTGCCTTTTAGTTAGTTTGGAGAAGGGTTTATCTATTTTGTTGATTTTTTGGAAGAACAATTCTTTGTTTCATTAATTCTTTGTATTGTTCTCTTTGTTTCTATTTTACTGATTTCAGCCCTCAGTTTGATTATTTTCTGCCATCTGCTCCTCTTAGGTGTGTCTGCTTCTTTTTGTTCTAGAGCTTTCAGGTGTGCTGTTAAGTCACTAGTATGAGATTTCTTCAAATTCTTCATGAAGGCACTTAGTGCTATGAACTTTCCTCTTAGCACTGCTTTCATTGTGTCCCATAAATTTGGGTATGTGGTACATTCATTTTCATTGAATTCTGAGAAGTCTTTAATTTCTTTCTTTATTTCTTCCTTGACCCAGTGGTAATTCAGTCAACTTCAGCTTCCACGAGTTTGTAGGCTTTCTGTTGTTTCTGAAATTCTACTTTAATCCATGGTGGTCTGATAAGATACAGGGGAGTATTTCAGGTTTTTTTTGTACCTGTTGAGACTTGCTTTGCGGCCAAGTATATGGTCAATTTTGGAGAAGGTTCCATGCGGTGCTGAGAAGAAGGTATATTCTTTTGTGTTTGGGTGAAATATTCTATAGATATCTGTTAGATCCATTTGAGTATAACAACTATTAGTTCCATTATTTCTCTGTTTAGTTTCTGTCTGAATGACCTGTTCACTGGTGAGAGTGGGATGTTAAAGTCTCCTATTATTAATGTGTAGGGTCTTATGTGTAATTTAAGCTTTAGTAATGTTTCTTTTACAAATGTGGGTGCCCTTACATTTGGGGCATAGATGTTCAGAATTGAGACATTATCTTGGTGGATTTTTCCTTTGGTGAATATGAAGAGCCCTTCTCCATCTCTTTTGATTAATTTTGGTTGGAAGTTCTTCCTTCACACCACTGCCCTCTGCTGGCATAATTAATCCTTGTGGGCTAAAAAAAAACCCAAAAAAAACAAAACAAAACAAAAACCCTACCACTATTTGGCAAACAGATATAACTTATATCTCAGATTTTGGATGTTTAAAATATTTTCATATAATGGTTGATAGTTTTTAAAAAATATGATTGTTGCTTCTGCTCATGGGGTGAAATAACCTTGGTTGCCACTAATCATTTATCATTCACCTTCTCCTTTCTAGGACTTCTGTTACAACTGAAAACTGATAATAGTCCTGCTTATACTAGCAAATGCCTTAAGGTATTTTGCAATTTATGGAATATTAACCATTTTACTGAAATCCCTTACAACACCAATCCCTAGTACCAACTTCTGTCTTAGTTACTGTTCTATTGCTGTGAAAGAGATACCATGACAATGTCAGATTACAGAAGAAAGCATTTAACTGGGGGCTTGCTTACAGTTTCAGAGAGGTCGTCCATGATCATCATGGCAGGGAGTATTGAAGTAGGCAGGTAAACATGGCTCTGGAGCAGTAGCTGAGAGCTTACATCCCAATCTACAGACAACAGACAGAGAGAGCATGACTGAACTAGTGTATGCTTTTGAAATCTCGAAGACTACCCCTGGTGACAAACCTCTAAAAACTCCACACCAACAAGGCCACACCTTTAGCCTTCCCAAAGAGTTTCACCAACTGGGGACCAAACATTTAAATACATGAGCTTATTGAGGATGTTCTCATTCCAACCTCTAGAGACCTACAGAAGTTTTCCTATCTTTTCTGAACTGGGGGTTTGAGGGGGGGTTGTAGAAAGACTAATGCAGTCAAGGAGATGGAGTAGGAGAATCTTCAGAGGGGAAGTAAGAGAAGAGTAATTTTTGAATGAATGTGGAGTTCAGGTGCTAAGGGTGATCAGTCTCCAAGTCATTTAAAGCCTTAATTCTCGTTCAGTAAGTAAATAAGGACAAAGAACAAGCTAAACCATTATATATCATGTATATACATCAGACTGTGTGTGATCTCAGTGTGGAAGTGAGATTGACACACACACATATCACAAGGTACAGGAAGAGTTTGACACAGATACTTAAACAACAGGAGCTAAGCTACAGGCAGATTATAACACAGGTGATTTATAGACCATGAGTTTCAGGCAGTGTGTAAAAATATGCCAATACATGAGGAATAATAGGCAGAAAATAACACAGATGCTGACAGACTATGAGCTTTAGCCACAAGCTATAGCTACACATCTGTGTAACACAGATACATATAGGTTATGACAAGTATAGCATTTCTATAGCAGCATGAGAGAACATGCATGTACTAATACAGCAAAACACACAGATGCAGTAGTATAGCACTGCACATGGATGTTCAAGTAACACACATCTATATCTACTCTTACAACACTGCAAATGTATTATTGTACAAGAAGAGTGGTACACAAGGATGTAGTAGTACAGAAGTGCACAGAGATGTACTACTGGAGAAGTGTGCATGAATGTAGACACAAGGTGGTAGGAAAGTGGTGCACTTGGATGAATTAGTATAGCAAGGCACACAGATGTAGTAGTAGATCAGCATTCATGTGTAGTCTAGTACAACAGCAAACACAGAAAAAAAGAAAATTGACAGAAAGAAAGGAAGAAAGAAAAAATAAACAGAAAGAACAAAAGAAGAAATGAAGACAAAGGAAGGAAGAGAAAAGAAACACTGAAAAAAAGATAGAAAATAATTAAGAAAGACAAAGACAGGTGGACAGAAAAAAGGAAGAAAGGAGAAAAGAAAGAAAAATGGAAGAGAGAATGAAACACAGAAAAAAGGAAAGAGGGAAGTAAAAAAGAAAAAAGGAAGAAAAAAGAAATGAAGACAGAATATAAAGGATGAAATCAAGGCAACAAAAGAAAAAAAGACATAGAAAGAAAGAAAGGAAGGCAGAAAAAAGAATGAATAAAAGACAGAAAGAAAGAAAAAGAAATAAAAGACAAAAAAGAAAGAAACAGACAGAAAGAAAAGGAACAAAGGAAAACAGAAATAAAACAGAAAGAAAGACAAAGAAATGGAGAAACAAAGAAGGGAAGGCAGAAAGAAAGGAGACAGAAAAGGGAAAAAAGAGAAAGCAAGATAAAAGAGACATAAAGTAAAAAAGGAAGAAACAAAGATGAAGAAAGAAAGAAAAAAGGAAGAAATAAAAAGAATGAAAGAACAGAATATGAAAAAATAAATAAGAAAGCAAAAAGACAGAAAAGAGGAAAGAAGTACAGAAAGAAGAAAAAGACAGGAAGAAATATAGAAAGACAGCCAAGAAAATGTAAAACAAAGCAAAAAAGAGAAAAAGAAAAAGGATGAGCAAAAGATAGAAGCCATGAAAGGAAGAAAAGAAGAACAAAAGACCAAGATTGAAGAAAATGGAGACAGAAAGAGAACAAAAGAGACAGGAAGAGAGAAAAGAATGAAAAAAGGAAAAGGCCAAGAAATTCAGAAAGAAAATAAACCAGACAGAAATAAAGAAGGTAAAAACAAGAATAGAGAAAGCAAAGACAAAAATAAAGACAGAAACAGAAAAAGAAAAGGTAAAACAGAAAGAAATAATAGAATAAAGAAGAAAGGCAAAAGGGAAAAATAAATAGAAAAGAAAAAGAAAAGCAGAAAGAAAGAAGGAAAAAAGAAAGGAAGGAAGTAAAAACAAAGAAAGGAGAAGATGAATTAAAAAAGAAAAACAAAGAAAAATTGGAAAATGACAGAAAAAAAGAAAAGAGGAAAGGCAAATAGAAGGAAGAAAAAAGTCAAAAGAAACAAAGAAATAAAAGGCAAAAATCCAAAGAAAGGAGAAAAGAGAGAATGAAAGATGGAAAAAAGAAAGAAAGAAAAAGAAAGACTTGAAGAAGACTGAAAGAAAAAAATGAAAGACAGAAAAAGGCAAAAAATGGTAAGAAAAATATGAGAATTCAAGGAAAGAGAAAGAACGAAAATAAAAAGAAAGGTTGGAAGATACCAAGAAAGAAAAAGACAAAAAGAAAGAGTGAAAAATAAGAAGATACAAACAACAACAAACAAAAGATAAGACAAGAAAGAAACAAACAGGAAGAAAGGACAGAAAAATGTAGGAAAGAGGAATTCAGGAAAGGATGAAAGAGCAAAAGAAAGAAAGACAAACAAAATACAAACTGAAAGGAAGGAAGGAAGACAGAACAAAATACAAAAACAATAAAGATAGGAATATAGAAAGACAAAATAAAAGACAAAAAAGACAGAGAAATAGAGAGGAAAAAATGAAGAAAGGAAGTTGGAAAGAAATGAATAAAGAATGAAAAGACAGGTTAAAAGGAAGAGAGTCAAAAAGGAACAAAGATAGAAATAAAAACAGAAAAAAAGAAAGAAAAAATAGAAAGAAGGAAATGATGCTACAAAAAGGAAAAACCAAAGAAAGAGATGAAGAAGGGTGGGTAGAAACAGAAGACAGAAAGAGAAAAGACAGAAAGTAAAAAGGAGAAAATGAAGAAAAACAAAGAATTCGATAAAGAAAAAAGGTAGAAAGGAAATTAAGAAAGGTAGAAAAGGTAGAGAGTAAGCCAGAACTGAAGAGAGAGACAGGAAGGAAGAGACAGGCAGGAAGGAAGAGACAGGCAGGAGGGAAGAATGAAAAACAGGAAGATGAATAGAACAAAGAGAAACAAAAGACAGGAGAACAGAGAAATAAAAGAAGAAATAAGGGACAGAAAGGAAAATTTAAGATGGAAAGAAAGGAAAAGAAAAGAAAGAAAACAAAGGCAGCAAAGGGAAAGCGAACAAAAAGGAAGGAAAACAAAGGATGAAAGATGAATGAATGAAAACAAGAGAAAAGACAAGAAGGAGATCAAGGAAGAAAGAAGAAAGGAAAATGGAAGATAGAAATGAAGGAAGCAAAGACAGAATGATGGGGAGAAAGAAACAAAGGGAGGAAGAAATGAAAGAAAGAGCTCTGAAAGAAAAGGCAGAAGGAATGGAAGGAAGAAATGAGGAAATATAAAAAAAGGCAGGTGGAGAGAACATGGGAGCGTTTGAAGGCAGAAATTACAATCTCAAAAACAAATAAAAAAATAAAGAAAAATGCCTAAAAGAAAGATGAAACAAAGGAAAGAAGACATTCAGAAAGAAAGGAAGCAAGAGAAAAAAAAGAAAGGAACAAAGAAATGTGGAAAAAAGAAAGGTGGAAATGAAGAAAAACAAAAAAGGCAGAGTGAAAGGAAGAAAGAAAAAGATAAAAGAAAGTAAAGGAAAAAGAAAGGAAGAAACAAACAGGAAAGAATGACAGAAAGAAGAAAACCTGAAAGAAAAGGATAAAGGACGGAAACAGTGAAAGGAGGGTCTATAGGAAGGAGGAACGAAAAAAGACCGAAAGAGATGAAGAAAGGACAAAAAGGATAGAAAGAAAAAAAGGAGGAAAATCACAGATAAAGACAAAAAGACAGAACAGCAGCACACACGGTGTCCCAGCACAGCAGTGCCCAGGCTGCTCCACTGCAGCGCACACACGGTGTCCCAGCACAGCAGTGCCCAGGCTGCCCCACTGCAGCAGCACACACGGTGTCCCAGCACAGCAGTGCCCAGGCTGCTCCACTGCAGCGGCATACACAGTGTCCCAGCACAGCAGTGCCCAGGGCTGCCCCACTGCAGCGGCATACACAGTGTCCCAGCACAGCAGTGCCCAGGCTGCCCCACTGCCGTGGCACACACGGTGTCCCAGCACAGCAGTGCCCAGGCTGCCCCACTGCAGCGGCATACACGGTGTCCCAGCACAGCAGTGCCCAGGGCTGCTCCCCTGCCGTGGCACACACGGTGTCCCAACACAGCAGTGCCCAGGCTGCCGCTCACACACGGTGTCCCAGCACAGCAGTGCCCAGGCTGCCCCACTGCAGCGGCATACACAGTGTCCCAGCACAGCAGTGCTTAGGGCTGCTCCCCTGCAGCAGCACATTGGGATTTGCTAGGATGGTAGCAAAAATAGATGATCTAGTACAATATCACAGGGCGCATGGTGCAGTAGATAACAGTGAACACAGCTGTGCTAGAACAGCAATGCATGTGTGTGTATTAGTTCATCACTACCAATAAATGTAAAGGTACCATACTCTACACGGACCGAGTAGCCCAGTAGGACACACAGACACAGTAGTAAAGCAGAGCACATGGATGAACTAATACAGCACACATGGATGTACTAGAACAACAGCATAGATTACTAGAATAGCAGTGTACCTATTTATCCTGGTACAGCTGTGCACATAATGTACTGGTATACCTGCACACAGGAATGCACTAGTACACGTGGATGTATAGAACAGCAGCACTAATGGATGTAGTAGTACAGAGATGCATTGGTGCACTGGTACAGCCCCGCACACCGATGAACTGTTACAGTGGTCAACATGGAAGTAATGTTACAGCAATACACGTACAATGTAGTAATACAGTACAGGATATCAGTACAATAGTGTGCATGGATATCCCAGGACAGCAGTGTCAGTGTTCTGACTTAGGTAGGATGATCAAAAAAAGAGGGCCCCTCTAGAATGTAATCCAGGCTCTGTGGCAGCGGGAGGTTCAGCCTCGATGAACTGAACCTAGAACAGCCGTGCAGAAGCATATTTATTAATTGTTACACGAAAGTTGTTTTTGGGTAAAATAAGTTCCTCATACCAAAGCCCCTGATCTAATTCATATGTTTCATGAAAGGACACATCACTCTTCTGCAACTTTAGTCCTTATTGTGCACTGTTTGCAGTATTCAATAATGCAAGACATTCCAGGTGCGCCAGGACCATCTTGTGACCAAAGTCATGCAAAGGCTGTGAAGTTCCTTCAGAAAAACAGATCTATAGACAACAGAAAACAACTGCTGTTTTCTGCAATGATTTCTTCAAGGTCAAAGCACTTGTAGAAAACAGCTTTTCATTCTAGTGTTTACCGTGGATACAGTGAAAAGCAACCACTTCATTCTGGTGTTCACCCTGGATACAGTGAAAAGCAATCACTTCATTCTGATGTTCACCCTGGATACAGTGAAAAGCAACCACTTCATTCTGATGTTCACCCTGGATACAGTGAAAAGCAACCACTTCATTCTAATGTTCACCCTGGATACAACGAAAAGCAACCACTTCATTCTGATGTTCACCCTGGATACAGTGAAAAGCAACTATTCATTCTGATGTTCACCCTGGATACAGTGAAAAGCAACTATTCATTCTGATGTTCACCCTGGATACAGCGAAAAGCAACCACTTCATTCTGATGTTCACCCTGGATACAGTGAAAAGCAACTATCCATTCTGGTGTTTACCCTGGATACAATGCTTCTACTAGAATTCCTCTGCACATCAGTGCACACATGTCCTTGTCCAGCCATGAACATGGATGTACTAATGGAGCAGGGTACATGGGTGTATTACTACAGCACTGAGACTGGATTACCAGAAGAGAAGCACACATGGACTGACTAGTACGGCAGCTTGCAGTGATGTACTAGTACAGAGGTCCACTTGGATCTACTAATACAGTGGTGTGAACAGGTTTACTAGCTGCACACAAATATGCAATAGACATTAGTGATACTGATTTACTAGCACATTACTGCACATGAACCTACAGCAGTACACATGGGTGGACTAGTGCAGCAGGACACACCTACTGGACACGGATATCCTAGTACAGCAGCACACAGTATTTTGCACACATGGATCAACTAATACAGCAGTGTATATGAATGAGCAAGTACAACACTACACACAAATGCACCAGTACAGCAGCCCACATGCATGTACTAGTCAGGCAATTCGCATGGATGTGCTGGTACTGCAGTGTGCCCTGATGTAGTATGGCACTGCACATGATTGTACTAGGACAGGAGAGCACATGCATGTATTATACAACAGTGCACTAATGTTCCTAAAATAGCACATATGGATCTGCTAGTACAGACACCAAACTTCTGAGCTTCAGCACACATAGGTGCGCTGGTACAGCGTGTACATGGGTTTTCTCCTACATCAAGGTGGGAGGTATCCTGGGTTAGTCATGGGGTTAAAGCTATGGTGAGGGTTTAGGTTAGGCTTAAGTTTAGATAAGGTCTTGGTATAAGATAACTAAAGCTGGTGGCTAGTGTTAGTTTTATCTTTAGAGCTATGGTTAGATTTATGTTTAAGGCTAGGGTTAGGGACACGTTTAGTGAAAGATTATCGGTTATATCTAAGGATAGAGTTATGTATATTACTAGATTATGGTAGGATTGGAGCTATGCATGTATCAAGGTTAGGGTTGTGGCTACATTTACGGTTAAATTTAAGGCTAGGCTTAGGGTTAGTTTTAGAGAAAGGGTTATGGATATAGTCAAGATTATACCAAAGGTAAGGGTAAGGGGTTGATGCTAGGTTCGTGTTGGGGTTGAGGTTATGGTTAATATTAGGATCATGGTTAGACTTTGAGCTAGGTTTAGAATTGGGCTTGGAATATTCTTACAGTTAGGGTAAGACATAGTTTAGTACTAAGGTTAGTGTTAGGACTGTGTTTAGAGGAAAGATTAGATTTGAGGTTTGAGCTAGGATTCAGATTGGGTATGGTTGTTTAGAATTAGGTCAGGTCTTGAGCAAGCACAGGTTGAGATTAAGGTTTGGGCTAGAGAAGCTTGCTTCAAATGTGTTCCACAAATCCTCCTTGTTCACAAGCCACCTTTGAGAGTAAATTGTTTCTTATTGCACCAATTTCCCACTGCCCACCACCATCAAAACACCCACAAGCCTAGCTCCAGACCTGGCCCAGGAACCATCTTTGCCACTGAACCACATTATCGTGGTAAATGGTTTCTTCACTTTCCCTGTTCCATCCCTACTGTCCCCTGCCTAACCCTGACCCTAACCATAATCCTATTCCTACCCCAATCTCTAAATCAAGACCCTACCTCTAACACTAAAACAAGCCCCATCCTGAGCCCCAACCCTAACCCGTAGCCTATATACCAAATCTAGCACTTACCTTCTGCCTGTCACCAAGCTTATCTGTAATGAGAATGATAAAACTAGGTCACAGTTGATCATTTCCCCTAGCTCTTACCCTAAAACCAACCACAACATTAATATGAAACCAATCGCTAACTCTAGGCCTCATACAAATGCCAAATCTAGCTGTAATAATAGAGCTACCTGGCTCTCACATTTAACCCTAACACTAACCCTAAGCCTAATCCCAAATCTACCTCTAACCACAACCCTCACACTGCCCACCCTAACAACATCAATAACCCCAATCAATCTCTAAAATTAACCTTAACAGTAACCTTGACTCTAATGTTAACACTAACCTTCAGTGGTGCTATAAATAACAGTAGTCCAAACTTAACCCTAATAAAAACATTATCTCTGATCATTACTCTAACCCTAAACACTAAACAAAACCAAATTATGGCCATAAACCTAAGTCTAATTCTACCTCTAAAACTAAACCTCAGGAATAATCATAAAACTATGCCCAAGCAAAATACTGACCCTAGTATTAAAGCAAACACTGACCATAACCCTAAACCCAAGCTAGATCTGAACATATCCCTAACCTTAGCTCTAATCTTATCCCTGTCCTAGCCCTAACCATAAGCCAAACTCTAAATTTAACCCTAACCCTAGTCATAACAATAATCCTGAAACTAGCCTTGACTCTAATCATAATTCCCCAAACACTGCTATAAATCTTCCTCTAAATCTAATTCTAAACTTTACCCTAATCTTAACACTTAAAATACTGTTATCTTTCTTGAAACCCTAATTGTAAACACAACTCAAACCATAACCATAGCTTTACCATAAACTTAATGTTAGTGACCACAGCAGTAACCCAAACCCCATCCTAACCGTGGTAGTTTGAACTAATGGGCCCCATGATCCCATAATCCCATAATCTTACAGGAAGTGACACTAATAGGAGGTGTGGCTTTGTTGGAGTGGTATAGCCTTGTTGGAGCACTGTGGAGGCAGGTTTTGAGGTTTCGTATACTCAGGATGCCGCCCAGTGTGTCAGTTGATTTCCTCTTGCCTGCAAGATGTAGCAGGCTCAGCTCCATCACCACCTCTGCCTGCACGCTGCCATGGCCCCTGCCATGACGATAACTGACTAAACCTTTGAAACTGTAAGTGAGCCCCCTCAATGAAATGTTTTCTTTATAAGAGTTGCTGTGGTCATAGTGTCTCTTTGCAGCATTAAACACCCAAACTAGGACACTAACTCTAATCCTAGCCCAAGTCCTAAGCCTAAACAAAACCAAACTGTGGTCATAAACCTAAGAGTCCAATCCTACCTCTAAAACTAAACCTCAGGAATAACCATAACCATATCACTTATCAATATGTACATGCATGTTGACACTAACCCTGATCTAATAATCAGCATAACCCTAAACATAGCCCTAGGGTAATACATAACCCTATCACTATATTCAACCTTAACCACAACCCTAACCCTGACCCTGACACTGACCCTAACTGTAAGACAATCCTTAACCTAAACATAATCCTAGGTCTAACTCTAACCTAACCCTAACTGTAACCCTAACCATAATGCTAACCCTACTCAAGTTTTACTCTAACTGACCTTGACCTCACCTCTAACTCTAATCCCAGCTCTAACCCTGACCCTAGCTCTAATTCTAACTCTAGCATTAGCTCTAACATTAATTGCACATGCATGAAGTTTCTGAGCATAATCACAAGTCTCTTTGTGTGTGTGTGCATGTTCACACAAATGCTTTTTCCAAATATGGTCACATGTTGGTGTGTGTGTATGTGTGTGCATGTATATATATTGTCATATGGTCACATGTCAATGTGTACATGTATGTTCGTACACATGCAACAGTCACATGTTGACATGTGTGTAAATGTTCACATGCATGTAGCCTCAGAGCATGGTCACATGTCATTATGTCCACACATGTTTGCACACAAGCAATGCCTGATCATGGTCAGCATGTGTGTGCATATTCACATGCAGGCAGTTTCCAAGTGTGGCCACTTGTTGGTGTTACTTGCATGTAGTTTCCAAGCATGATCACTCATCAGAATGTGTGTGCATGTTCATATGTATGTGATTTCTGAGCATGGTCACATGTCAGCATGGACACGCCCATTCACACACATGTGGTTTTCTAGCAAGGTCTGTTTTGGACTGCCAGTTCCTGAGTAATGACAGGCTTTATTGATTATTAAAGCTTGGCCTTAGCTTAGGCTTGTTCCCAACTAACTCTCAAAACTTAAATTAACCCATTTATATTCATCTATGTTCTGTCACGTGGCTTGTTACCTCTCCTCAGTACTGTATGTCCAACTTTCTCCATGTCTGGCTGGCAAATCTCTCACACCCTGATTCTTTCTCTTACAGAACCCAGGACCACCAGTCCATGGATGGTAGCACCCACAATGGGCTGGGTCTCATCAATCACCAATTAGGAAAATGATTTACAGCTGGATCTTTTTTTTTTTTTGTATGTAGATATATAATATTTTTAATTACTACCAGTAAAATAGAAACATATGGTACTAGATTGTGGTTTATTATTCAAAACAATGTGATATCAACTGTCAGCTATTTGAAATAATAATATGACATTTCATGTTACTAAGATTTCTCCTAATTATAGGAGAGCATTTTCTATATATTAGTTGTATATCCTATCCATTACATAATTATTAGTGTAGAAAGAGTCACAATGAGTTTATGAAAAGTTTCAAATCAAATTGATTTTTGTTGTTCCCTCCACACTTCTTCTTCATCTTCCCTCCCACCATTATGTTCTCCACTTCCTTTTCACTTTCATGTCACATATGACCTTTGGTCCTCCCCTCCGTATCTTTTTTTTTTTTAATTTTTATTTTGCAATACAATTAAGTTCTACATACAGGCACAGATTCCCTTGTTCTCCCCCCTCCCGCCCCCCTCACCTTCCCCCCAGCCCGCCTCCCATTCCACTCTCCTCCAGGGCAAAGCCTTCCCCACAGACTGAGATCAACCTGGTGGACTCAGTCCAGGTAGGTCCAGTCCCCTCCTCCCAGGCCGAGCCAAGCGACCCTGCATAGGCCCCAGGTTTCAAACAGCCGACTCATGCAATGAGCACAGGACCCAGTGCCAGTGCCTGGGTGCCTCCCAAACAGATCAGGCCAATCAACTGTCTCACCCATTCAGAGGGCCTGATCCAGTTGGTGACCCCTCAGCCATTGGTTCATATTTCATGTGTTTCCGTTCGTTTGGCTATTTGTCTCTGTTACAGCTGGATCTTATGGAGGCGTTTTCCCTAATGAGGTTCCCACCTTTCAGACATTCTTGTCTGTATCAAGTTGACATAAAACTAGCTAGCACATAGTATAAAACAGGTCTCTCCTTGATGGAGCTACTTAACAATACAATTGCAGCCTCTCTCCCAGCAGTTGCCTTGGCTGTAACATTGTTTTCTGGTGCTCTTTTTCTCTCCAAAACTGAACATTTTGTAGTTCTTTCCTACTTGCACATTTTCATCGTAGACCTGCATATAAGCATCACCAATAATAACCACACCACACATTCAACATTATGCAGTCTTGAAATCTCCTCCACTGAATAAACTAATCAATTATTTTTTTAAAATGTGTATAAGTGTTTTGCCTGCATATATTCCTGTATATCACATACATGACTGGTGCCCATGGAGACCATAGAGGGCATGGGATCCTCCAGAACTGGAGTTACAGAGGGTTGTAAGCGACCATGTGAGTGCTGGGAATCAAACCTGGATTCTCTGGAAGAGTAGCCAGTGCCTCAAATGCTGAGTCATCTCTCCAGCCCCAGTCTAGTATTTTTAAGGTTAGCTTCAGTCAATTTACTCAAGACATGGGCAGAAGGCAGCCATATTCTTTGTCAAATTATCTCAGGAATGGTCTGTAGCCTAGTTGCTAACATCATTCTCATCTGAAACCTCTTGAGCTAGGCCACTACTGACTACATCACTTGTAGTCTTCTAGGCTCCTATTATAATGTTTCTTTAACTTCGTCTTATAGCTTTCATTTTTTTTTCTATTCCAAAGTCTTCCACATTCCTCCAAAGTCACAGTCAGGTTCTTCACAGTAACACCAACTCTCTGGTACCAATTTCTGCCTGTTACTTGTCCTACCTTACTTTCTGTTGCTCTGATAAAACATCATGACTAAAAGGAAAGGGTTTATTTGGATTACAATTCCATGTGAAGATCCATCTTTGAGAAAGACCAGGGCAGGGCCTCAAGGCAGGAACTGAAGCAGGGGACAGGGAGGCAGCATGTTTACTGGCTTGCTACCAGGGTTTGCTCAGCTACATTTCTTATACAGCCCAAGGCAACCTGCCCAAGGGTGGTACCTCTCATAGTAAGATAGGCCCACCCACATCAATCATTAATCAAAAAATTGCCCCTACAGACTTAACCACAGGCCAGTCTGATGGAGGCATTTTCTCACTTGAGGTTACCTCTTCCCAAATGACCCAACCTGTGTCGGGTTAATAGAAAACTAACCAGCACACCAATTTTATGATTTTTATGATTAAATACCATGACCAAAGCAAGAAAGAGTTTATTTTGGCTTACGGTTCCAGATAGTTACGGTCTATCATGACAGTGACCACTGCAAGGCATAGTCACAGCTTCACGCATAGCATCAGGAATAGAAACCCGAGAGCTCACATCTTGAAATGTAAGCAAGAAGCAAAGAAAGCAACTGGAAGCATCATGGGGCTTAAACTCTCCAAGACTGCCTCTAGTAGTATATTTTCTCCAAAAAGGCCACACCTCCTAAACCTGCCTATACAATGATGAACATTTCTCACTCAAAACACAGTAGGTTTTAGTGGAAGAGAGAGTGATTCTCAAGGAACAAAAAACAGAAATCAGGAAAAAGATAAATGTGCCCACAAGAAGTAACATTCATTTCTCTCTGATTTATGCACCTGGTTAGCTTTACTTAGATTACCTCGTTTCAACTGTGAGTGTTTTAATATGAAAGAAAATTTTATAATGACATTTAAGCCACACTGATCCTGCTGATATTTTAGGAGAATGCTTGATGCCATTTCCAGAATGCTCATGCAATGATTAATTTCCTTAAAAATATAAAAGCACAGTCACAAAAAAACAGAATAAAAAAGAAATAACATAACAATTTTGAATGAGAAAAAGTAGGATAATTTTTCTAGAAGGGAAAATAAAAATTATAAAACTATTTTAACTAAGGCAGCATAGTCTTGACAGAGATAGACATGTAGATTAATGGAATAAAGTATTTATCAACACAGCTCCAGATTATAGAAATTTAATATGTAGTAAAGGAGGAAGCAAGTATCAGTGTATGTTGGATCACTTAACCTTGTAGGCAATAAAAGGTCTCTGCCACCTATTATACATATACCACCACCATAATCAGGAAGAAGAATGTGTGTGTGTGTGTGTGTGTGTGTGTGTGTGTGTGTGTGTGTGTGTGTGTAACAAAATGAGAACATATGTTTAAAAATTGAAAATTTATTTTTGAGTTAACAAAACATATAAATGTTACCTACACTGCTGCTTTGTGGGCCCTATTTAAGGAACAAGAAAGATTCTCCCATGGGCTTAGAGGTTAAGAAAAGGATGTCACAAAACTGTAATAACAAGAGCATTGAATAAAGGTTCTATGTCCATTATGAGATGGATTAATGAAATATTGTTACAATAGAAAACCACAGAGCAATGTAAAATGAATAAAACAGCTACATGTTTCAGCATTAATAAATTCACAAGGTGTACTAAGTATAAAAATGAAATAAAGTTTCAAAATGCTATATGCAATATAATAGACGTGAAAAAATAAAAGCAAAAATATTATATGATGCTTAAAGGTTATGCATATGTCATAACAGTATAAAACCATGATTGAGAAAGAAAACCAACAAACGCAGGGCAATTTTTAAAAGAAACTTGAAGAAGATATGGGTAAAATGTTAATATTTTGCAAAATGTTATAGTGAGTCCAGAGATATCTTATATTGTTTTTATACATTTCAAGATAGGAAAATGTTCTTCAACATTCTAGTAATTTTACGTTTTGCATCTGCTAAAATTAAATCATACTTGCAGAAATTCTACGTAGTAGTGAAAACTGGAAAATTAAGGGTTGACTGCAATCAGAGACGGAGTGAACATGTTTTCCTTGGCACTGAATTGCCTTTGGATGTAAGCAGAGCTCATCTGAAGTTCAGCATTTCGAGGCTGGAACATCTAAGAAATGCAAGTCCGTCTCCGACAGGTACAGAGGAAGCACATCCATGGAGAAGGGGGAAGAGCAGGAGTCTTGGATCACCACCAGCAGGTCCTTGCATCTTCTCTCCATTGGAGCTCCTTAGAGAGGGTAGGAGACAATGTATGACAGGCCATAGAGAAGTAGGACAAATCATTTGCTCATTGGTTTCTTCATTCATGTATTAATTCCACTATTATCTGTTGAATACACACTAAGTTGCCAGTTCTCTTTTTTTCTGAATTCCTTATTAAAGGAAAAATAGAAATGAAGCCTCTCTTTATACACCTCACACCTCTTTCTGAGTCCTGGCCCCCCTTCCATATGCACATCCATCTTTTCCACAAGCTAGAATGTTCATTTTTATGGATATGTATTATTGGTTGACATCATAGCAAAATTTAACAATATGTGAGCAGACTCTCTGGAGTTTAGGTCTTGAATATTACTCTATTTTCACACCTTCAACTTCTACACTCAGAATCCCAAGGAACATAACTAGAAAATTTTCCAACTCCAGGACTCCACATAATTCACAGGGTTGGGAGCCTCTAAGAGTTCCAAATGATATTTTGGGGAAAAGAGAGTATTCACAGTCTCCTCCTGAGGCTAGATAACATTTGTGGGAATCTTTGAAGGTGTATCCTGTGAACACTGTATGTTTACTGTGATGTCCTCTTGCTACCTATGGCCATGGCTGTGAGTTCACCCTCTTAGGACTAAGGTCCATTTTCAGACTCACCCATCACCAGTTCCATCGCCTATACATGTAGATAGATAGTACAATCAGCACCAGAAGTCCCTTGAGGCACAGGAGGGAAGCCACAAAAATATGGATATATTTCTCTGAACCTAAAATACACAGGACAAAGGGGCCAACAAATGGGGACATGTGAGTTGAAATGACCTATCTAAGGTTGGTAGCCAGGGAGTTCCTAGTATTTCCCAATTCTGATCCATTCTTGGGCTTATTGCTGTACAGTTAGTCTCAGAAGTAAGAGACCTGTGAAGTTTACCTGCAATTTTTTCCCAACAAACACTGCCTAAAGATCTGACATTCATCAGTCAATGTGCCAACATGAATATAATCAATGCCTTGTTTCCAAGATCTAGTGGTCACTTAATGTAACCTTTGTTGTAATCTTAGAACATTGGCATTGTCAGTAACATCTTACAGATAAAGAAATGGGTCTCTGAGTCATGGTTGACTGTGTTGCCTAAACTTACACAACTGTAACTATTGAAAATTAATTTGAGAACAATTTTACATAAATTCAAATAATAATAGCAGCTGATATTTAGTATAGAAAACATATCAATTCTATATCCATTGTATATTAATATTTAATCCTCAAGAGGATTCTATAAATTAGGAACCTGACTTACACCCTATTACAGGTATGTAGACTGGTGAACAGAGGATATTATGTTTAATAAATAACTAAGTAGAAATAATTATCATTAGAGTGTGCAAAAGGCTGTCCCCAGATATGACTTTTTAAGTATGTCTTATAGAACAGTGTACAGGTAAGCTTACTCCCTACTCCGGAGACTACTTTAAACCAGAGTCTTAGTGATAAGTATCTCATGGTCACTAGTGGATCAACACTAAACTAAACTTTCTCTAGGGCATTTTCAAACATGAACTGGTAGAACATTCTCCCAATAGAAATGGAAGAACCATATTGGGTGGTCACTCTAAAGGAAGCCACTGGCTGAAGACCATTCTGTCTATTTAAGAAACCACAGACTCCCAATTTGGACAAGACATCAATTATCATGAAACTCTTTATCTTCCTAGTATCTTCTGTAATGCAATGAGGAAACCAAGGTGACCCCAATATGCCCAAGAGAAAAGAGGTGAACTTACTTAGGATCCCAATGGTTTTGGATGTGATATAGGATGCTGTAGACAATATAATGCTGGCCTGGATGGGAGGCTGGGCCTCATGTTCTACCTTGCAAGTGAGTACTCGATCAGGCTTCTGCACTGATGTGTTTATTGGCTTCGAAATTTCCAGAGTGTAGGACCCATCCCCATTCCTCTTAGGTGTAGGCTGCTCCAATCTCTTGAGCACATGGCAATCCTCTAGCCAGGTGAGATATACATCCTGTGGATAGAATCTCTCCACATGGCAAGTAACAACCACACTGGAGACAGCTGAAGACTGGGACACTCTCACTGTAGGAGGAACTGAGACAAAAATCCATATAAAGCAAATAATTGCTGCAGGAAATCTACTGGAAGTCCTTTGAGGATCCTCTGCTAGGGACCAAGCTAGTGCCTGCCACAAATAAGAATTTGAGTATTGGTTGATAGGGATATGAATAGAGAAATGCACAGTGGGATGAGAGTCAGAATTCAGGTTTGGATAGATAGATGGAAAGATGGGTTGATAAGAGATATCCCAATATTTCTTCTCTTCATTTTGAGCTATAGAAAATGTATCAAATCCATTTAGCAAACTACAAATCAGTCAGCTTACTCTATGACTAAATAATTCCAAGATTTGAAGATTCACAGACACTAAGTGTTAGAGACCAAGATACTAAGATTTTTACATAGAAAAAAAACCCCTTCAGTTTGGAGAAGTTAAATAATTTGTCCAATGTCTCAAGTGGAAAATCTTGGGGTTACAGCAGAGACAGTGTGTGTACACTATATTACAGTGACAACCAAACCATAAGTCTTCTGAAATTAGGACCTGATGGCTTCTAGAAGGGATTCCATTGGAGCTGTCAGCATACAATACAATGTGTTTACAATGGCAGACAATGGTCATGGGGTTGGAAATCCCATTAAGACCCTTACAATGTCTTCATGTGAAGTAGCAGCATGGTAGAAACATCATACTAAACTGAAGGCTAGGTGGTCTAGATTCTGGTCTCTACACCGACATCAAAGCCAACCAGACTTTTTGTAAGCTGTTTTTGCTCTGTTTCTGAGACTTTGAAATTAAGATATTTCTAAGGCCAAATCAGCTCACTGATGTCTAAATTAGACAGATTTCAGCTCTAGTGTAGATAATGTAACTCCTTATGTGTTACAACTTGAAGGAACTTAGGGTTTGACCCCTTAAGTCCTGCTTTTAGACCAAACAAAGACATTTCTACTACAGAGAAACCTAGCTGGAGATACATGTGCTGAGCAAGGAAAGGTTGGAACCACAGCTAATTTGATAAGTAATCAGTTCATTTGTGAACATTTCTATGTTCTATGACTTTTCTTTCTTAAACAATTGTCCTAGTTCCAGGGAATTATGTAAGAAATACTTGGGTAAAGAGGCCTCCCTGAGAAATAGAAGAGATTTTGTGGGTGGACTGGGGTTGGGTGGGAATGGGAACATGAGGGATCAGGTGGGGGTGGGGTGGGGGAGAGCTCTGAAAGAGCCAACTGGAGAGGGAGACATTTCAGGATCTGATAGAAACCTGGTACAAGGGAAACTCCCAGGAATCTACAAGGGTGACCCCAGCTAAAACTCCTAACAGAAGAGGATGCGTACCCTGAACTGGCCACTTCCTGTGACCAGGCAAGACTATCAGTAGAGGCACTGGGACACCAAGCCAGCCATATAACCTTTGACCTACAGTCTGTCTAGCCTAGGGGGTGTGCTGGGGTATGGGTGACACAGAGATTGTGGAAGTGGCCAACCAATGACTGGTCCAGCCTGAAACCCATGCCACAAGAGTGAGCTCACCTCTGACACTGCCTAGAGTGCCAGAACCCAGAGGTTGGATGACCCAGAGACCTAGGATAGAACCAAACATGACTTGGGGGAAAATGTCAATGTAATGATGCCTAACAATATTCTGCTATTCTCATAGAATGGTACCTAGCCCAATTGTCATCAGAGAGGCTTCATTCAATGACTGAGGGAAACAGATGCAGACCCACAGCCAAACATTAGGCTGAGCTCAGGGAATCCTACTAAAGGGAGGGAGGAAGGATTGTAGGAGCCAGAGAGGTCAAGGCTATCACAAGGAAACCCACAGAACCAACTAATCTGGGCTCATAGGAGCTCACAGAGACTGAACTGACAACCGGGGAGCCTACATGGGACTGACCTAGGCCTTCTGCATATATATTACAGTTGTGTAGCTTGGTCTTCTTGTGGGACCCCTAACAGTGGAAACAGGTCTGTCTCACTCTTCTGCTGGCTTTTGGGACCCTACTCCCCATACTGGGTCACCTTGCCCAGCCTTAATAGAAGGCAAGGTGCTTAGTCTTACTGTAACTTGATATGCTATGTTTTGTCAATATCTAAAGAAGGTCTGCTCTTTTCTAAATAGAAATGGAGGAGGAGTGGGTGGTGGGGAGAGAGGGGGTTGTGGAGCAGGGACTTAGAGGAAAGGAGGGAAGGGAAACTGTGGTTGGGATGTAAAATAAATAAATTAGTAATAAGTAAATAAATATTAAAGAAAAAAGAAGCCTCCCTGAACTGCTCTTTCCTATTTGATATCCAAACATACTGAGACTGATAACACAAGCAACCTGAATACATAAATAGTAGAGATGGACAAAGATCACCCACTTGCTCATCAGCTTTTCAATACTGGGTGCTTTCATGTCTGAATCTGTTGCCTTTTAGAATAAGACAAAGAGTACAAGATACCTGTACCAATTAAGTAAGGCAGACCACCCCCCATAATGTGCTTTATCGGTTGTAAACTATGCTTACTGGAGGTGGTGATATTAGTATTTTTGTCCATGTAAAATGATGAGCTTGCTTTCACGATGATAGTATATTCTTTCTATTATGCAGAGACAAAAAATGAGGAGGAAAATGTTTTGTAAATTTTAAAAGTCTTATATGCTTTAGGTAGTTTATTTATTGGTCAGTTTTGGATTTTAAATTTATTTATTTTAATAAATTTATTTACTTTAAATTTATTCCTCGGTATGAGACATCATGATTTCCCTGATTTTACAGATCTACCAAGCATTGGTGCATCCTGTGAAAATCAACAACAACAAAAAGAAAAAAACTGACTCAAATCCAGATAGGAGTAATGATCTCAGGACAACATAGTCCCTACAATTTAGAAGCTCACAAAACCCTTCAAATATTGTTTCTATAGAACAGCAATACTAAGACCAAACCCCAAAGAGTAGATACCCTGTTTTTCAGATGAAGGAAGTGAGTTCTGAATGTTAATATGAATAGTTAAAACAGCAACTTAGGCCACTCTGCATAGTCATTCTGAGCAGAGCATGATGCTAAGTACTTTACAGATTCTGTTTCTAGTGTTACCACCAAGTAAGGCCATTCCTCAGTGAGTAACTGGCACCAAGGGAAGCCCACAGCCTATCTCAGCATTACCTCAGCCAGAAAGAGAAAAAAAAGTCTTACCACGGAGGTACTGGTCCAAGTTGATGACCTTCAGGAAAATCACTGATAACTTGTACTCAACCCGACAGAGAACTGAAGAAAATATGTCATCACTCTCCAGGGGGACAAGCACACTGCTAGTCACATTGTAGGTATTTCCACTGGAGAAGACATTGGTCTGTGTCTGGAGAGAGCTATGGTTGTTTTTGAGCCAGGTCACAGTAACCTGATGTGTGGGTAATTCAGAGGAGGCGTACTTCAATTGGATGCTTGTGCCAGCTGAAGACCGATGCAGGGGGCCTTCAAGGTGGTTAGAGTAGTCTTTCCTTCCTGCAAGAAGAGATGCTCCACATCACATCAAATTCTAGTGTGAACAGTTTCCTGGAACCCCCCTTGCAAAGTCCCATTACTTCCTCTTTCATAGAGACTTGGATACTTCCTTCTGGTAGGAGGATTCTAAAGCTGCTAGCAGATGGCAAACAATAAGACCAAAGAGCATGCAGCTCAGAAGACCAACACCACATAGAAAACACTCATAGTAAACAATACCATGCTCTCAGGCTCTTCTAGAATTTATCAAATCCCCCCGACGACTCTACATGTAGCTGTTACTATCCTCATTTTACAACAAGAAAAAGAAGGCAACAATGGATGGGAGAACATGTCCAAGTCCAGGTAGTCTAGTCCCAGGGTCTGGGCCTGTGACATTATACTCAGACTTTCCTTCAGTCACTGCTAAAGGACAATCTCTTAATGCCCACGGAAAGATTGGCAGCATAGACTTTGGGGTCAATTCAAACTACATCTGAATCACACACACACACACACACACACACACACACACACACACACACACACACGAGCCCCAGCAACTTAACTTTCCATGCCTCTGCCTCCTCATTAGTAAAGTGGGGTGAGTCTTATTTCTTGGGGTTAACAAGGAAGCTGATGTTGAATGTATGATGTGTGATAGTCACTTTACAAGTGTCAACTACAACATTAAAATCTCAAAGGACCACCTGAGGGGCTGTTATTATCTTTAAAAAAATAAACACAGGTAGCTCATGCATTGGTTTTCCACAAAGAGTCCCACAACTCTGCAAGTGACATCCCTACACTCTCAGGTCTAGTTCTGGGAGTAAAAGTCACCCATTGGAGTTTCCTGATGAGTTCCCACAAGCCCATCTGCACACTTTTAGCTCCAGAAGTACAGCTTTCACAGTGAATCTTCCTAGTAAGTTTACCCAGAACCAAAACTAACCATTCCATCTCTGATCCCAAGCCTACCTCTGGTCACACAGTTCTTATACCATCCCAGCATGAAGCAGGCAAGAATCACACTTCAAACACACAACCAGGGAAAGAAATCTACATGCCTAAGTCACATTGCAAAAACAACTATGAATGACCAAGATGCTATGTCCTGCCTCAACAATCACTAGTTCTATAGAAACATTCCCCACTGAAGGTTACCCAGATGAGCCATGAGATAAAAATGTAAATGAAAAATTATAAACATCATTGAAGAATTCAAAGAGTTTAAAGAAGACACAGACAGCCCAATGAACTTAAAGAATATATCAGTAAATGCCTCAAAGATGCTCAAGAAAAGGCAAATATAAGGATGGACAAAACAAAAAAGAAACTTCAGAATTGGACAACTAAATTCAGTAAAGTAATAAAAATGTTAAAGAAAACTCAAGCTGAAATAAAGATGGGACTGAAAAACTAAACAACCCGATTATAAAAGTCAGGAAAAGAATCACAAGGAGGATGACAAAATAGAAGTTAGATTATCAGGATTTGAAGATAAAGCAGAGAAATTGGACCACTCAAGCAAATAACATGAACAAATATTAAAAAAAAAACATGAAAGTACCATTCAGGAATTATGGAATGCCATGAAAAAATTTGAATTATAGTCATAAATGAAGAAGGGTCCCAGATCAATGGCATAGACCAGATCTTCAACAGAATCATCCCCAAATTAAGGAAAGCCATCCTCATACAGATACAAGAAGCACACAGAACACCAAGTGGGACCAGTAATGAAATCCCCCAAGGCATATTAGAATTAAAACATGAAATACAAGCTTCAAGAGAAAAACCACAAATCACAGATAAAGGAGAACCCATCAGAATAAAATCTGACTTCACAATGGAAATATTAAAAGCCAAAGGAGCCTGGAACAGTGTACTTCAAGTTCTAGAAGAATGTAAGTGTCTTTGTGGTAAAAGTTCTGGAACATATCTCAAAATAATAAAGGCTATGTACAACAAATCTATAGCCAACATATTGTTAGATGGGGACAAACTGAGAGCGTCTCTTCCAAAATCAAGGAAGAGATGAGGACACCCACTCTCCCCTCTCTTATTTGATGTCATGCTCCAAGTTCTAGCTGTAGCTTTCAGATAGGAGAAAGACACAAAATTAATTGATAAAACAGAAAGGGATAAGGTCAAATTATCCCTATTTGCAGGTGACGTGATTCTTTTTTTCTTTTATTGAAAATAGATTTTCTTTTCATACAATATATCCTGATTATGCGTTTCCCTCCCCCTAGTCCTCCCAGTTCCTCCCCATCTCCCCTCCCTTTCTGTCTCCTGCAAGAAAACAATGATGGTATGATTCTTTAAAGACTCTATTAAGTCTACTAGAAAACTCTTGGACCTAATAAAAGTTTAATGTAATGTTTCAGAACACAAAAATTAATATAAAAAAGTAGTCTTCATTCATACCAAAAGTACTCTCAGAAAACATTATATAACATTGGGATGCTCTGTCCTTGGGAAAACTACTTCTTACACTCTCAGCATTCTTTAGTTACTTGTAGTTCTTTGTGTAGGGTTGAGCCTCATGGTCCTTTCCTCATCCACTTTAGCGTTTCTATTGTCATTATCTTTGTTAGATCATGTTTAGTCAGTCGTGTTGGTGAAATATGAGTGTAACATCTGTCATTCTTAGGAGACAAATCTCAGAGCAAACTCCCTGATCCTCTGGCTATTATGATCCTTCCACTCCCTCTTCCACAATGTTCCCCAGGCCTCATGTTCAGGAGTTGTTTTGCAGATGTAGCCATTGGCACTGGACTCCACCACTCTATTTTAAAAGCTAATTTTCTTAATGGTCTCCATTCATTGCAGAGAAGTTTCCTTGATGAGGGGTGAGGGTTACACTTACCTGTGTGTATAAGGACAAATATTTAAAATGTAGTTATGGGTTCTGCTGCTTTAGAAAAGTATGGTTTTAGGTTCACCAAGATCTACGACTTCAGTAGCCCTGGGTAGCTGGCTAGATTTCCAGCACCACGCATAATGTCCCTCTTGTTGAATGTGTCGTAAGTCTATTTAGAGAGCGATGGTTACTGTCAAGGTGTGCATACCACCACTGCACCCTTAGGATCATCCTGCCATGTTGGTCACTGTGCTTCATAGGCATCCTAGCTGGGTAGAACTACTGCTTGCCACTGTCCTTTGGAAGTTTGTATGGCACTTTCTGGTACCAGGAAAGCAGCTAGTCCTCAGGGAAGAGATATCCTGGTCAGTTTCAGTTCAGGGGCCTCTGGTCATTGTGTCTGAAGAATACAATGTTCAGCAGTAATAAATTACCTTTCACCTCTGGGGGTCAACCAAAGGCAATAGAACTAGCCAGTATGTTTTGGGAGTGTCTTGAATAAGCCTCAAAAGGAGGCTTTTCATGTCTGATATTTAGGTATTTGTTAGATGGCCTTTGAGTCTTGGAGGGAGTATTGTTGATTACCTAGTACCAAATGGTCAGTCCTGAAAATGTACCTACCAGTAACATTACACAGACTGAACAGGTTGTGTGTGTATTTATGTATATATATGAATAAGTGATGGTTGTCACAACTATTCTTGGTTTTCAACTTGACTACATGTGAAATTAACTAAAACCCAAGTGACTGGGCACATCTGTGAAGGATTTTTTCTTAATTAAGTCATTTAAAATGGGAAGACCCACTTCTGATCTGGATCTTGGAAGTGGTAAGATCCACCTTTAAGGTGGGTCACACCTTCTGCTGGAAGTCTACATAAAGAATATGGAAGAAAGAAGCCTGCTCTCTTTCTTTGCTTGCTTGCTCCCACTTGTTAACAAGTCCATTCCTTAACTAGAATTAGAGCCTACTGCTCTGGGATTCTGGTGTATACTGAAGACCAGCTGAGATATCTGGCCTCATGGACTAAACAACTACTGGATTTTTGGACTGATGATAGACAGCCATTGTTGGGATAGGTGGACCACATATAGCTATACATACATATATGTATATATGTATATATATTCATTATATAAGTTCTGTTCCTCTAGAGAGCCTTGGCTAATACCACATATAACAATAACTAAGAAAAAAGAGGCCATGAATTTGAGAGAGGAAAAGGATTATATGGGAGGGTTTGGGGGGAGGAAAGGGAAGAGGAAATGATACAATTATATTATGATCTCAAAAACTAAAATAAATAATTTTGAAAAGAAAGAAAACAGAAAATTATTCCAATTCAAACTAACTCCAAAAATATTTAGTGCTTAGGAATACATCTAAACAAAGAAGGAAAAATGAAAACTTCAAGATATTGAAAAAGAAAATCACAGAAAATACTAGATAATAGAAAGACGAATTCCATGCTCCTAGATTGGTAGAATTAATGTTGTGAAAAATGGCTAAATTGCCAAAATTAATTACAGACTTAACACAATACATATCAAAATTCTGATGTCATATTTCACAGATTTAGAAAAAACAATGCAAGGAATTAATATAGAATCACAAACAACCATGAATAGCCAAAGCAACATTAAGGAGTAACAATACCACTGAATGCACTATAAAATCAGACCTCAAACTATAGTACATAGCTATAATGATAAAGATAGCTTAATATTGGCATAAAAATAGACAAGGAGATCAATAGAAAATAGGAGGCCTGGGAATAAAAAGTAAAAGCTATATGTACTTAATTTTTGACAAAGGAAGCAAAATCACACACTGGAAAAAGGTGGTCTATTCAATAAATCATGCTGGCAAAACTTGATTTCTACCTGTAGAAGAATTAGATTCTTATCTTTTATCTTGTAGAAAAATCAAATCAAAATACACCAAACACCTTAATTTAAAACTTTAGACTGAAATTTCCAGAAGAAAATATATTCAAGATCCTGGAGAGACAAGAACTTGTTGAGTAGACCGCTCACCACACAAGAACCAACCCCAAGTGTCAACAGTTGGGACTGCACGAACATAGGGTTTTCTACAGCAAAGGCAACAGTCAGCAGTCCAACAGCCCAAAGAGTAGAAGAAAATCTTTACCAGCTGTACTTCAGACTCTGGACAAAGATCCAGATTTATAAAGAACTGCTTAATTTAAATATCAAGGAAACAAAACTGCCAATCAACAAATGGGCAAAAGAACTAAGTAGAAAGTTTTCAACAAAAGAGACACAAATGGCCAATACCTATTTATTAAAGTGTTACAATTTCTAGCCATTAGTGAAATGTAAATTAAAACTACTTGGAGACACCACCTCACTCCAGTGAGAGTGGCTGTCGTCAACAAACCTGACAACAAATGTTGGAAGGGATGTGAGAGAAAGGACCCTAGTCACTGTTGGCAGAGACACAAATTTATTTTGAGATTTCTCAAAAAAAATTACAAATAGAACTACAGTATGACCTAGGTATTTAACTCCTGGGTATATACCAGACAACATCACACCCTCCCAAAGAGATATTTGCACCAATGAGTTATTGCTGGTAGAATTGGAATCAATCTAGGTGTGCATTAACAGTGAATGGAAAATGAAAATTTGGCATACAGACACATACACATGCACAATTTTCAGCTTTGAAGAAAAATATATTCACAAAATTTTAAGGAAAATGAATGGACTTCTCATGTATAATCTTTAGTGAGATCACAAAAATCTCAGATAGAAAAAAACTGCATATCTCTCTCATATGTTGAGTCTAACAATAATATATGCATATATGTAAACAAAGTAGAAAAGAGAACAAGAAAGGTTAAATATAAGGAAGAGAAAGGACTGAATGCAGGTGGTGGATATGAGTTATGAAATAGGATATAAAGTTAATTGTTTTACATCCATCTCTGTCATGGATTTTTTTATTTTGATGGTAGATAATTGTATAAAATATATTCAGTAGTGAAAGTGTAAAGTCCCCTGAAGCTACACAACTTCCATTCCAAATGCAAAGTCTAACTATAGAAAAGTTCATTGAGCTCTCTAGATGTTGGGTCTGGTAAACTTTGGGGTGTGGTTTTTGTAAGTTTTTAATAATAAAGTTTACTTAAAATTTTTAGATATCAAAGAAGAAATAAATTAAACAGTACAAAGAATCCACAAATCTGAGAGGTAGTTCTTTGAGAAGATAAAGATTGACAGACCCCTAGCCCAACAAACTAAAAGAAAGGAAATAACTCCACAAAACCAGATACGAACAGGAAAACATTATAATAGACACCAAAGAGATTTAGAAGATCATAAAGGAATACCTTCAAAATCTATACACCATTATATAAAAAAATAAATAAACAAACTTCTAGATTCTCCCAAACCACCAACGATAAACCAAGAAAAGATAAACAACTTAACTAGACACCTAACAAATAAGGAGATGGAAGCAGAAATAATAAAAAAATAAAAAACTGATCAAAACCAAAAAATCCAGGCCAAGACAGAATCACAGCAGAATTGTACCAGGCTGTCAAGATCTACCACAATACGTCCAAATTATTGTGGTTTTTTTGTTTGCTTGATTTTGGTTTTTGTTTTTTGAGACAAGGTTTCTCTGGTTAGCATTGGAGCCTATCCTGGAATTCACTTTGTAGACCAGGCAGGCCTTGAACTCACAGAGATTCACCTGCCTCTGCCCCTCAAGTTCTGGGAATGCACCATCACCACCCGGCTTCTAAATTATTGTTAAAAATAGAAACAGAAGTAACTCTTCCAGTCTTTCTACAAAGCCAGTTTTACACTATATACAAATCAGGCAAAGATATAACAATAAAGAAAACTACAGGCCAGTTTTCACAGTGAACATAGATGCAAAAATCCTCAACAAACTAATTGCTAACTGAATACGGGTATGCATTTAAAAAATCATCCACCACTATCAAGTTGTCTATCTCCTGGAGACACAAGGATTAATTAGTAACTCAATGTATTTAATTAATCATATGGACATCAAGACAAAAATCATATGCTCATCTCTATAGATGCCAAAAAGTTCTTTGACAAAAATTCACTAAGTCTTCATAATATAAGTTGTAGAAGGACATCAGCAGACTTACATCAACAAAAATAAAGGCCCCATGTGACAAACCCACAGCAACATCATCTTAAATGGAGAAGAACTTGAAGCCATCCTGTTACACTCAGGAGTGACAAGGCTGGTCACCCTCCCCACTCTTGCAATAGTGTGCTTGGAGCACTAGCTAGAGTAATAACAGAGGGGGCACAAATTAAGTGGGGCTCGAGTCAGGAAATCAGTTGGACTATCCCTATTTGCAGAAGATATGTAATGATGAAGTCTTTCTATGACTAATACAAGGGTATACTTAATTTTGTCAAAGGCCTTCTCTGCATCTATTGAGATGAGCATGTGAATTTTCTCTTGAAGTCCATTTATATAGTTTATTACATTTATAAATAACAGATTCCAAAGTTCCATCAGCAAGCTTCTAGAAATTGTCAGCAATTTCGGCAAAGTGACAGAACACAAGATCAACTTACAAAATCTATATATGCCTTTCTATATACCCATAACAACAAAGAAAGCTGCCTCCACATCTCTGATTTTCATATTGTCTTGCTTTCAGCCCAACTCTGGGACAGGCACCATGTAAACTTGGAGTAATCACTGCAGAAGCTCAACTGTGCCCAGTGTTCAGATGCCATGCAGGGGCCAAGGAAGGGAAGCCTTGGCATAGATGAAACAAATTAAAAAGAGAACTGTTTACCTGGGGTCACACAGAGAGCCATTGGCCACACTGGTCCTGCAGTATGACACTGGTCCATTCAACTGCAAAGTTCACACATAAGCTCCAAAAGCTGGGGAGGGACATGCAGAGGAGGGACATACATGATAAAGTCACAGGCCTGGGCTCTCAGACATCACTGAAGTTTAAGTACTTGATTGTGAGAGCTGAATGGCATAGACAGATGAGACATTCCAGAAAAGTAAATACCTTCCAACAGGATTTGAGAAGTGTTCTGTGACAAACCTAAGGTCTGTATTCTCAGGTGACAAAGAAGAGAAACACAGAAACACCACAGTTGGTTTGTGATGTGACAGCTGCATTGTAAGCCTAGTGCTGTGACTGTCACTCATGTCTTACTCTGTCTGCTGCCTTCCAGCTCTCAAGTGTGAGACAGGAGTCAGTGGGAACAATGTTGTGCAGGAAGTGCTCTGTGGGTGATGTTCGGTTAGTGCTCTGTAGGTGACATGTAGTGAGTGCTCTGAGGGCACTAACCACACAGAACAGGTGTGTGAGTAGATGTGCACAGGAGTCAGGGCTCTGAGGAAAGGGATTGGGGAAATCTGTGAAGGTACAGCTACAAAGATGTGCTAGAACCAAATAGAAGGGGCCTCAGTGTCAAGAGAGTAAACTACCACAGTAGACCCTGTGGTGTCTGGAACTATCAATGTGATGCTGCCATGGGTTTATCTTTCTTTTTTTCTTTTTTTTTTTTTTTTTTTTTTTTGGTTTTTTGAGACAGGGTTTCTCTGTGTAGCTTTGCGCCTTTCCTGGAACTCACTTGGTAGCCCAGGCTGGCCTCGAACTCACAGAGATCCGCCTGGCTCTGCCTCCCGAGTGCTGGGATTAAAGGCATGCACCACCACCGCCCGGCGGGTTCATCTTTCAGTGGGGGGTCAGATATAATAAATGCAGTTGTAGGAGGAAAATAAGACAGAAAGAAAAACCTAGTATGAGTTATTAACAGGTCGTATTTATTTAAGTATACATACATACATATATGGCAATAATAAAGAGATTGTGAAGCTGAGAGGGAATGGGGGTCTTGGGAGCAGTTTGGGGGAAAGTGTGGAGTGGAAATAATGTAAATGCAGTAGTCCTGTATACAAATCTCAAAATAGTAATAAAATTAAAAAAAAAGTTTCAAGAAATGATACAACTTGCTTCCCGTGAAAAAGCATTATTTTGGAGTTTGTCCCCCAGATCTGGACATCCCACTGGGTAAATATTGTTCTTATTT
Source organism: Peromyscus eremicus (assembly GCF_949786415.1). NCBI lineage: Eukaryota > Metazoa > Chordata > Mammalia > Rodentia > Cricetidae > Peromyscus > Peromyscus eremicus. The sequence continues at coordinate 103,258,309 of NC_081419.1, forward strand.
CTACTGGGCAACAAAAATAGGACTCAAAGAAATTTGAAGGTTTGTGGGATCATTACCTTTGAGAATTCTTACAGCACCCAGAAAAGGGCTGGTTCTGTAACAGGGCTAGACAGAAATCAAGGTGGAAGCCTGCTGTGAGAACGGGCTGTTGGGTTGCCTGGCACCTCCACTCTTTCCCTGGTAGCCACCTGCCCTGCAACACAGTGCAGAGAGCCCACACGCTGCCTTACCCCTGGCTTGCCCATGCCCGACTATTATTCTGTCTCTCTCTGACTGTGCTTCTGCACCAACACCTCTGCTCAGAACAGTGGTTCCTTCTCCCTAGAGTATGAAGCACATCTGGATCAAACAAGGAAGCTCTGGCTTGTAACATCACAGTGCCCCCTTGTGGGAGAAATAGTTTGATCTGGAAAGAGTGAAATGGGGAAGAAATAGAAGAAATTAACATCAGGAGTGTGTATGCATAGAAAAAAAGGAGCAGAGAGAGGGGAGTGACAGAGGAGATTTACACCCACTTTGTGTGACCCTTTTCCTAGCTAAGGGAGTCAATAATTCTGGAGCTCTTCAAAGCTGATTTCCAGAAACATCCAGCTGAATTCACTGTCTTGATTAATTGCCTTCCCAGAAATTATTTGGATCCTGGCTATCCTTATCCTTGGCAATTTCTTGCAAGGAAGGGTTAAGAAGAAAAACTTGCAATATGATGAGTGCAGCAAAGGAGACTCATTTCTTTGTGGAAGTATCTGAAGGAAATGGGGTGCAGTTGGGCATGGGTATGCAATAGCGTTTTCACTAGGGAGGGCTTCCTTTCTCCACTTTCACCCAGGGTTTCCCTGAGTCTCTAGCCATTCAGCCACAATGCCCTGAGGATATGAAGGAGACAAGGCACATACCTTTGTTCTTATGGGAGGCATGTGCTCCCAAGGTGATGTTGACCCACAGTGGAGGCTGGTCATACTGGAACACCCAGCAGCTAAAGGTGCTCTCATCTGATATGGCATCTTCCTGCAATGTGTGCTTTACAGAGTATGTCCCATCAGAGTTTCTGGTGACTTGAGGGAGCTCAGGAGTCAGGATCTTGTTGTTATTCTTAGTCCAGGTGAGTTGCACGTTTTGGGGGTAGAAGTGGTTTATATGGCAAGTCAGGTTTACTCTTTGATGAGCCTTATCACGGATCATGGTGATCTTCAGTGTGGGGATAACTAGACAGGAATATTAAGTGAATAGAGGTGAAATCTTGGTACTGTCTTATTTCCCTCCCCAAGGTCTCTCAGTCATTTTGTTAAATATCGATTATGTTGTTGATTGGTGAGGTCCCCAAGATTCCAAGAAGACACTGAATTCACTACATAGGCAGGTATCTTGAGGTCCTGATCCTTCTGCCTCCACTAAGCCATCCCTTCTGCCCCTCTTTTCTTTTCTTATAATCCAGTCAGTTGAATTTGTGCTGCCTATATACTCATGGGTTTGGGGACAGTGGAGCATGCTTGACCTACCACGGCCACACGCATAAAACAACCTCACTCTTTCTTTCTGAGAATACAAGCTGTCAGGAGGTCACAGCTAGAGGGCAAGGGGCCATGAGGACCTCCATTTCATGCTAGAATGTCAAGTGGCTTGATCTTGTGTAATTATTGTACAGGTATTGTGAGTTCACAAGTGAAGAGAGTTCACAAGTTCACTCTCTTTTAAATAAACAACTTTGTATACGTTTCATGTAAGACAAAGAGGGACATGTATAAATATTCATGAAACGTAGCTGGAAACACATGGGTATCTAATCTGGTCAGAGTGAAATATTCCATATCGTGACTTCATGACATATAATTATAAGAATTATTAAAATGAATTACCCCACAGGAACAGGGACTCTATAATCACAACACCTACAACCTTGCCTGGCACACAGTAGCTGTTCATTGTTTATAGAACGAATAATATTTTACACAGTGCTAGAGATTTCCCAAAACTCAGGATTTTATGCATAGAAGACAAACAATCCAAGGCTGATGTACATCCTCAGCCCCGTCTTTCACTGTTTTTATTTGATTTCACTAATTGTCCAGGATGGCCTTGAACTCAATCTTAACCCTTACAGGAGTGGAACTTTTTATATCCCTGCCTGTTCCCCAAGGAGCTGAGATTACATGCCTTATGCCACAAGTTCCAGCTAATAGTAAATATTTAGAAATTTTAAACATTAGCAATGATATAAATAGGACAAATATGTTTAGAGAGGAATGCTACGTCCATACAATAGCAAGGTCAAACATTCGTAATTAAATTACAGTGTTTTAGGCGTGGTTCTTGTTGTTCTAGAAGAACAGCTGGTTTAAATCATGAGAGGAAACTTACAAAGTAGGTGTTGGTTTTATTCCATTTTTATGGAAACTGGGATACAGAATATTTAAGACACATGGCCAATATTCTGTACCCTATGAAATGATACAGCTAAGATCAAGCCCAGCTGGCCCGCCTGTGGAACCCTTATTTTTAATCCATATTCACGTGTTTAAGGCTGGCAGTGATCAATTTCTATTCCCCATTTGTAAAATTGGGCTTGTGGCAAAATCTCCATGCTCCCAGTGTGGCCCCACCACATATATCAGTGATCACTCACCTAGGAGCACTTGAGAAAGATTGATGGTCATTTTTAGGGGCTCATTGAGGTCCCCATGGTTGACTTCACAGGTGATCTGAGAAAAGATGTCTTGTTTGGCCAATGCCACCCATGCCTTGCTTGTGACAGAGTAAACATCTTTGCTGATAGGCAGCCGCTGTGGGGCTGAGGCTGGAAGTTCATCATTGTCCTTAAACCAGTTAACACTGAGGTTCCTGGAGCTCAAAGGGCCGGCGGTGCAGGTAAAAGGCACGGAATTTGAAGTGGCTGTCCTCTGCTCTGGGCCCTTCAGAGAGATGAAAGGCTTCCCAACTACAACAACTAAAAACAAGCAGACAATAAACAAAAACCAGTTGTGAGTACCTTCTCAGTGTTGGAAGAACCAGGATAGAACACTATGTGAACCCTACCAAGGCCTGTCCCATGAATAATGAAAATTGTCCTTTCTCTTTTAGAGATTTAGAGCAATGACTTACTGAAGTCAAAACACAGACCCTGCCCCCATGCTCAACGGAGAAGATACTACCCATGATATCTGACTTTGAGGAGAATGCAAATGGGCCATAATGAACAATCAGTAAATAAAATATGACTACTATGGGGGAATGAATGTCCTCAGGAAACTCAACATGTGCAGAGATAGAAAAATGAGGAGTCATTCTAAAAGGGTGGTCAAAAAGGACATTTTGAGCTAAAACAAAAAAAATCTGTGTATAATCATGGTGCATGAAGTTAACCCAGGAGATAGAGGCAGGCAGATCTCTGTGAGTTCAAGGCCAGCCTGGTCTACAGAGAGAGTTCCAGGATAGCCAGGACTGTTACACAGAGAAACCCTGTCTCAAACAAACCAACAAAAAGAATCAAAAATAGGACAACTGAGGACTGAATAAAATAATCTGTGGAAGAGGACACAGTGATGTCATATGGGCCTGAGGAGAGAGAGTGCACATGCTGGGGCACATGCCAGAGAAATCGACCATATGACACAGCTGTAATGTTCTTTGGCTGCCTCGGGCAGCAAGACTTTAGGAGGCTTAAGAAAACAGGTCTACTACAAGACTACAACATTGCTTTCTACATGTGCAGACCTAATTCTGTAGCTTGCATAGTCTTTTCGTGCTGGGTTTCAACAGTGAATAGATAATGCAAATTTGAGCTACAGACACGTACATACATACATAAATACATACATACACACACACACACACACACACACACATTCTACAAGGAAGAGCTATTCAGCTTTGAAGAAAAATGTAATTCACAAAATTTAAAGGATAATGAATGGACTTCTCATGTATAATCTTAAGTGAGATCACAAGTCTCAGATAGAAAAACTGCATATCCCCTATAATACCTGGAGTCTAACAACAATATATGCATATATGTAAACAAAGTAGAAAAGAGAACAAGAAAGGTTAAATATTAGGAAGAGAAAGGACTGAATGGGGGTGATGGATATGAGTTATGAAATAGGATATAAAGTTAATTGTTTTACATCCACCTCTTTCAAGGATTTTTTATTTTGATGGTAGATAAGTGTATAAAATATATTCAGTAGTGAAAGTGTAAAGTCTCCTGAAGCTACACAACTTCCATTCCAAATGGATAGTCTAACTATAGAAAAGTTCACTGAGCTCTCTAGATGTCGGGTCTGGTAAACTTTGGTGTGTGGGGTTTTTTTTGTAAGATTTTTATAATATAGTTTACTTAAAATTTTTAGATATCAAAGAAGAAATAAATAAAACAGAACAAAGAATCAAAAAATCTGAGAGGTAGTGCTCTGAGAAGACAGACTCCCAGCCTAGTGAGCTGAAAGAAAGGAGATGACAGAACTAGATATGAACGGGATAACATTATAACAGACACCAAAGAGATTTAGAAGATCATAAAGGAATACCTTCAAAATCTATACTCCATTATGTAAGAAAACAAATTTCCAGATTCTCCCAAACCACCAACGATAAACCAAGGAAAGATCAACAACTTAACTAGACCCATAAAAATAAGGATATGGAAGCAGAAATAACAATAAAAACAAAAAACTGACCAAAACAAAACAATTCGGGCCAAGACAGATTCACAACAGAATTGTACTAGACTGTCAAAGATCTATAAAACTTCCTCAATTATTTTTCCAAAATAGAGAAGGAAGTAACACTTCCAATCTCTTTCTACAAAGCCAGTGTTACTCTGTATACAAACCAGGCAAAGATACAATAATAAAGAAAACTATAGGCTAATATGCATGGTGAACATAGATGCAGAAATCCTCAAAAAACTAATGGCTAACTGAATATGGGTATGCATTTAAAAAACCATCCACCACTATCAAGTTGGCTTTCTCTTGGAGATGCAAGGATTGATAAGTAACTCAATGCATTTAATAAATCACGTGCACATTAAGACAAAAACCATATGCTCATCTCTATAGATGCCAAAAAGTTCTTTGGCAAAAATTCACTAAGTCTTCATAATATAAGTTGTAGAAGGACATCAGCAGACTCACATCAACAAAAATAAAGGCCCCATGTGACAAACCCACAGCAACATCATCTTAAATGGAGAAGAACTTGAAGCCATCTTGTTACACTCAGGAGTGACAAGGCTGGTCACCCTCCCCACTCTTGCAATAGTGTGCTTGGAGCACTAGTTAGAGTAATAAAAGAGGGGGCACAAATTAAGTGGGGCTCGAGTCAGGAAAACAGTTGGACTATCCCTATTTGCAGAAGATATGTAATGATGAAGTCCTTCTATGACTGATAAAAGGACATACTTAATTTTGTCAAAGGCCTTCTCTACACCTATTGAGATGAGCATACAAGTTTTGTCTTGAAGTCTATTTATATGATTTATACATTATTACATAACAGATTCTAAAGTTCCATCAGGAACCTTATAGAAATTGTCAGCAATTTCAGCAAAATGACAGAATACAACATCAACTTACAAAAAAATCTATATACCCATAACAACAAAGAAAGCTGCCTCTCCATCTCTGCTTTTCATATTGTCTTGCTTTCAGCCCAACTCTGGGAAAGGCACCATGTAAACTTGGAGTAATCACTGCAGAAGCTCAACTGTGCCCAGTGTTCAGATGCCATGCAGGAGCCAAGGAAGAGAAGCCTTGGCATAGATGAAACAAAATAAAAAGGGAATTGTTTACCTGGGGTCACACAGAGAGGCACTAGCCACACTAATCCTGCAGTATAACACTGGTCCATTCAACTACAAAGTTCACACATAAGCTCCAAGAGCTGGGGAGGGGACATGCAGAGAGGGACATACATGATAAAGTCACAGGCCTGGGCTCTCAGACATCACTGAAATTTAAGTACTTGATTGAGGGAGCTGAATGGCATAGACCGATGAGACATTCCAGAAAAGTAAATACCTTCCAACAGGATTTGAGAAGTGTTCTGTGACAAACCTAAGGTCTGTATTCTCAGGTGACAAAGAAGAGAATCACAGAAACACCACAGTTAGTTTGTGATGTGACAGCTGCATTGTAAGCCTAGAGCTCTGACTGTCACTCATGTCTTACTCTGTCTGCTGCCTTCCAGCTCTCAAGTGTGAGACAGGAGTCAGCGGGAACAGTGTTGTGCAGGAAGTGCTCTGTGGGTGATGTTCGGTTAGTGCTCTGTAGGTGACATGTAGTGAGTGCTCTGAGGGCACCAACTACACAGAACAGGTGTGTGAGTAGATGTGCACTGGAGTCAGGGCTCTGAGGAAAGGGATCGGGGAAAGCTTGGGAAGGTACAGCTACAAAGATGTGCTAGAACCAAATAGAAGGGGCCTCAGTGTCAAGAGAGTAAACTACCACAGTAGACCCTGTGGTGTCTGGAACTATCAATGTGATGCTGCCATGGGCTGATCCTTCAATGGGGGTCAGATATACTAAATGTAGGTGTAGGAGGAAAATAAGACAGAAAGAAAAACCTAGTATGAGTTATACATACACAATAATGAAGACTGTGAGGGAATGGGGGACATTGGAGGAGTTGAGGGGAAAGTGTGGAGTAGAATTGATGTAAACACTAGTTGTGTGTACAATTCTCAGAACAGTATTATAATAGAAAAACTTTAATAAAAATGATGCAACTTGTTTCTCATGAAAAAGCATGATTTTGGAGTTTGTCACCCAGATCTTTACATCCCACTAGGTGAATATTACTCTCATTCTTACTGGGCAATGAAAATAGAACCCAAAGAAATTTGAAGGTTTGTGGGATCATTACCTTTGGGAATTCTTATGGCAACCAGAAAAGGACTGGTTCTGTGTAGCACGAATCTTAAAAGATCTTATTAATAAAATCAAACCTGGGGCCAGTTATTGGGGTGAAATACTAGATGGTCAGAGAGACAGAACAAGCCACAGCTAACCTCACCTGGCCAACTTCTCAGCTGATCGTGTTTCCTCAGACTGGAAGCCTCTCTGTCCTCATATCCGAATGGCTCTCAGCTGAACTGCTGCTCGAAAGCCTGAATGCTTAACTAGCTAAAATGCTTCTAGTTTCTGATCCTCATGCCTTATATACCTTTCTGCTTTCTACCACCACTCCCTGGGATTAAAGGCGTGTGTCATCATGCCTGGCCGTTTCCAATGTGACCTTGAACTCACAGAGATCCAGAGGGATTTCTACCTCTAGAGTGCTAGGATTAAAAATGTGAGTGCCACCATTTTCTAGACTTTGTATCTAGTGGCTGTTCTGTCTCTGACCCCAGATAAGTTTATTAGGGTGCACAATATTTTGGGGGAACAAAATACCACCACAGTTCTGCCACAAGGCTAGACAGAAATTAAGGTGGAAGCCTGCTGTGAGAACGGGCTGTTGGGTTGCCTGGTACCTCAACTCTTTCCCTGTTAGCCACCTGCCCTACTATACACTGCATAGAGCCCACACACTGCCTTACCCCTGGCTTGCCCATGCCGGGCTATTACTCTATCTCTCTGTGACTGTGCTTCTGCACCAACACCTCTGCTCAGAACAGTGGTTCCTTCTCCCTAGAGTATGAAACACATCTGGATCAAACAAGGAAGCTCTGGCTTGTAATGTCACAGTGCCCCTTTGTGGGAGAAATAGTATGATCTGGAAAGAGTGAAATGGGGAAAAAATAGAAAAAAATACCAGCAGGAGTGTGTGTGCATAGAAAAAAAGTAAAAGGAGCAGAGAGAGGGGAGTGACAGAGATTTACATCCACTTTGTCTGACCCTTTTTTCTAGCTAAGGGAGTCAATAATTCTGGAGCAATTCAAAGCTGCTTTCCAGAAACATCCAGCTGAATTCATTGTCTTGATTAATTGCTTTCCCAGAAATTATTTGGATCCTGGCTATCCTTATCCTTGGCAATTTCTTGCAACCAAGGGTTAAGAAGAAAAACTTGCAATATGATGAGTACAGCAAAGGAGACTCATTTCTTTGTGGAAGTATCTGGAAGAAGGGGGTGCAGTTGGGCATGGCTATGCAATAGATTTCTTACTAGGGAGGGCTTCCTTTCTCTACTTTCTCCAAGAGTTTCCCTGAGTCTTTAGTTATTCAGCCACAATGTGTAAACAGACTTGGAGCTTTTCTCTACCAACTGCCTGGTCCCAAATAAACACACAGAAGCTTATATTAATTACTAAATGCTCAGTCAGATGTTCATGCTTATTATTAAGTAGTTCTTTCTTTTAAATTAACCCATATCTATTAATCTATGTATTGCCACATGGTCCATGGCTTTACCATTCTCTGGCATCTTGCTTCTTGGGCAACTGGCTCATGTCTCCTTGGACTCTGCCTTCCTTCATTGCAGTACCCAATTGATTGTCCTGCCTAATTTTATCCTGCCTTGCTATTGGCCTAATAGCTTTATTATTAACCAATGAGAATAATATATATTCACAGCATACAGAAGGATCAATCCACAGCAACAATGCCCTTGGGATACAAAGGAGACAAGGTACATACCTCTGCCCTTACTGGAGGCCTGTGCTCCCAGGGTGATGCTGATGCTCTGTGGATGCTGATCATACTGGTACATCAAGCAGCTAAAGATGCTCTCATCCGATATGGCTTCTACCTGCAATGTGTGCTTTAGAGAGTATGTCCCATCAGAGTTTCTGGTGGCCTGAGAGAGCTTAGGAGTCAGGATGTTGTGCCCATTCTTAGCCCAGGTGAGTTGCACGTTTTCGGGGTAGAAGTGGTTTACATGGCAAGTCAGGTTCCCTCTTTGGTGCCCATGATCCCGGATCTCCAGAGGCTCCGTGGTGATCTTCATTGTGGGGATAACTAGTCAGGAACAATAAATGAACAGAGATGAAATCTTGGTACTGTCTTATTTCCCTGTCCCAAGGTCTCTCAGTCATTTAGTTAAGATTCAACTAACTTGTGGCAGGGTTCCAAGAATTCCAAGATGACCTTGAACTCACTAGATAGCCAGGGATGACCTTGAGGTCCTGATCCTTCTGCCTCCACTAAGCCATCCCTTCAGCCCTTCTTTTCTTTTCTTATCATCCAGCCAGTTGAATTTGTGCTGCCCATATACTCATGGGTTTGGGACAGTGGAGCATGCTTGACCTACCACAGCCACACCCTTGGGGAAACCTCACTCTCATTTCTTCAGAAACTATAACCTGTCAGGAGGTCCACAGCTAGAAGGCAGGGGTCCATGAGGACCTCCCTTTCATGCTGGAATGTCAAGTGGCTTGATCTTGTGCAATTCTTGTACAGGTGTTGTGAGTTCACAAGTGAAGAGAGTCACAAGTTTACTCTCTTTTTAAATAAACAACTTTGTATACGTTATATGTAAGACAAATAGGGACATGTATAAATGTTCATGAAATGTAGCTGGAAACACATAGGTATCTAATCTGGTCAGAGTGAAATATTCCATATCGTGACATCATGACATATAATTATAGGAGTTATTGAAGTTAATTGTAGCACAAGAACATGGACTCTATAATCACAACCCCTACAACAGTGCCTGGCACACAGTAGCTGTTCATTGTTTATTGGGCGAATAATATTTTACACAATGCTAGAGATTTCCTAGAACTCTGGATCCTATGCATAGAAGACAAGTACTCCAAGACTGAAGTACGTCCTCAGCCCCATTTTTCACTTATTTTATTTGATTTCACTAAGTTGTCCAGCCTGGCCTTGATCTCAATCTTAACCCTGACAAGACTGGAACTAATTATATCCCTATCTGTTCCTCAAGGAGCTGAGGTTAGTTACATGCTGTATATCAAAGGCTCCAGATAATAATAATATTTAGAAAGTCTTAAACATTAGCAATGATATAAATAGGACAAATATGTTTAGAGAGATATGCTATGTCCATACAACAACAAGTCAAACATTCATAAACAACTTACAGTGTTTTAGGCATGCTTCTTGGTGTTCTAGAAGAACCCTGGTTTAATTGTGAGAGGAAACTTAAAAAATAGGTGTTGGTTTTATTCTGAATTTTTAGAGAAACTGAGACACAGAATATTTAAGACACATGGCCAATATTAAGCCGCCTATCAAATGATTCAGTTAAGATCAAAGCCCAGCTGTCCAGCCAGGGAACCTGTACTTTTAATCCATATTCATGTGTTCAGGGCTGGCAGTGATCAATTTCTGTTCCCCATTTTTAAAATGGGGCCTTTTGCAAAAACTCATGCTCCCAGTGTGGCCCCACCACATATATCAGTGATCACTCACCTAGGAGCACTTGAGAAAGATTGATGGTCATTTTTAGGGGCTCATTGAGGTCTGCATGGGTGACTTCACATGTGATCTGAGAAAAGATATCTTGTTTAGCCAATGCCACCCATGCCTTGCTCGTGACATAGTAAACATCTTTGCTGATAGGCACCAGTTGTGGGGCCGAAGCTGGATGTCTATTATTGTCCTTAAACCAGTTAACACTGAGGTTCCTGGAGCGGAAAAGGCCAGCGGTGCAGGTAAAAGGTACTGAATTTAAAGTGGCTGTCCTCTGCTCTGGGCCCTTCAGAGAGATGAAAGGCTTCCCACCTATAAAAACAAAAACAAACAAACAAATAAAAACCAGTTGTGAATACCTTCTCAGTGTTGGAGGAACCAATATACAACAGTATGTGAATCCTACAAAGACCTGTCCCATGAGTAATGAAAATTGTCCTTTCTCCTGAGGTCACCTCTTTCAGAGATTTAGAGCAATGGTTCACTCAAGTCAAAATGCAGTCCCCTGTCCCTATGCTCAAGGGAGAAGATACTACCCATGATATCTGACTTTGAGGAGAATGCAAATGGGCCATAATGAACAAATAGCAAATAAAATATGACTACTATGGGGGAATGAATGTCCTCAGGAAACTCAACATGTGCAGAGATAGAAAAATGAGGAATCATTCTAAAAGGGTGGTCAAAAAGGACATTTTGAGCTAAAACAAAGAATCTGTGTATAGTCATTGTGCATGAAGTTAACCCAGGAGGCAGAGGCAGGCAGATCTCAGTGAGTTCAAGGCCAGCCTGGTCTACAGAGAGAGTTCCAGGACAGGCAGGACTGTTACACAGAGAAACCCTGTCTCAAAAAAACCAACAAAAGGAGACAAAAATAGCACAACTGAGGAATGAATAAAATCATCTGTGGAAGAGGACACAGTGATGTCATATGGGCCTGAGGAGAGAGAGTGCACATGCTGGGGCACATGCCAGAGAAATCGCCCATATGACCCAGCTGTAATGCTCTTTGGCTGCCTCAGGCAGTGAGACTTTAGGAGGCTTAAGAAAACAGGTCTACTACAAGACTACAACATTGCTATCCACATGTAGAGGTCTAATTCTGTAGCTTGTGCAGTCTTTTACTCCTGGGTTTTTCTGATTCACACTTACTCCTGCATTGTGTCCATTCTCACAGGCTTTGTTCTGGATATACAGCCTGTGCATCACCTTTGCAGACTCAATTCCTCACACACGCCACACACTGAACACTAGCTTCAGGAATACATCTTACATACCCTTTTGTCTAGGGCATCCTCTGACCCTCACCTGCACCAGTATTATGTCTATACTCACAGGCATGTGTCTGGACACTTACCTCACATACAGCCACTGCATACTGAGTTCCCCTGACCCACACTGACCCTGCATCCTCTCCACATTCCCAAACCTAATTCTACATGAGCTGATCATACACCAGATATTCCCATCGTACCTCCATTTATTCAGTCCCTGCACTGACCCAATCTAATGCAACCTAGAATCTCACAACAGACACACACCAAAGAAACAAGTCCACATGCCCAGGATACATCGCAAAAACACGTAAAAATATGAAAGGACAAGAAAGTATGCCCCTCTCCAAACCCACCAGCCCCACATAAATGCTCTCCAGGGTGAATCACATAGTTGAATCCCAGAACACAGAACTTAAAAGAACAATCATAAACTTTATCAAATAAATCATGAAACTTAAGGAAGACCCCAAACCACAACTCAATGAATTTGAAGAGGAAAACAATAAATGCACAAGAAAATATCTGTAGCTAAATGAAATGAGGAAGAAACCCAGAATTCAGTAAAGAAATATTGAAGAGAACTCAGACTGTAACAAAGATAGAATTGAATAATCAATAACACAACTAGAAAACTCGGGGAAAGCCTTACAAATAGGATGGATCCAGCTGGATCGACAACAGAGAGGGAGAACAAGGAATAGGAGACCATGGTAAATGAAGACCGCATGAGAATAGGAAGAAGCAAAGTGCTAGAGAGGCCCACAGAAATCCACAAAGATACCCCCCACAACAGACTGCTGGCAATTGTCGAGAGACAGCCCGAACTGACCTACTCTAGTGATGGGATGGCCAAACACCCTAATTGTCGTGCTAGAAACCCCATCCAACGACTGAGGGAACTGGATGCAGAGATCCATGGCTAGGCCCCGGGTGGAACTCTGGGAGTCCAATTAGTGAGAAAGAGGAGGGTTGATATGAGCGAGAATTGTTGAGACCAAGGTTGGATAAAGCACAGGGACAAATAGCCAAACGAATGGAAACACATGAACTATAAACCAATGGCTGAGGGGTCCCCAACTGGATCAGGCCCTCTGAATGGGTGAGACAGTTGATTGGCTTGATCTGTTTGGGAGGCATCCAGGCAGTGGGACTGGGTCCTGTGCTCATTGCATGAGTTGGCTGTTTGAAACCTGGGGCCTATGCAGGGTCGCTTGGCTCGGCCTGGGAGGAGGGGACTGGACCTGCCTGGACTGAGTCTACCAGGTTGATCTCAGTCCGTGGGGGAGGCTTTGCTCTGGAGGAGGTGGTAATGGGGAGTGGGCTGGGGGGAAGGTGAGGGGGGTGGGAGGGGGGAGAACAAGGGAATCCGTGGCTGATATGTAGAACTGAATTGTATTGCAAAATAAAAAAAACAACAAAAAAACAAAAAGGATGGATCAAGTAGAAGATAAAATATCATGTTTTGGAGGTAAAGTAGAAAAATTAGAACACTCAATCAAATAATAATTATAAAAATTTAAAATACATAAAGGAACATTCAGAAACTAAGGAACAACATAAAAAAGACCAACTGTTCTAATTATGGAAACAGATGAAGAAGAATCCCAAGTCACTGGCAAAGACTACATCGTCAACAATATCATAGGAGAAAACTGCCCCAAACTAAGGAAAGGTTTAACCACATAGATACAAGAACACACAGTCCAGCAAATAGACAGGACCCAGAAAAAAAAACCTCTTCATATGTGTTATAGTTAAAACATTAAATATACTGAACAAAGAGAGGGTACAAAAAGCAGAAAGAGAAACATTCCCGACTCATGTATGAAGGAAACCCCATCATATTAACTGCTCATTTCTCAGCAGAAAATTCAAAAGCCTGAAGCAATGCTCTTCAGCTTCTAAAGGACGACAAATGCCAATCTAGATTGGCATCTGTACCCTCTACCTGCAGTGGAAAGAAAGCCTCTCCAACACGAAACAAGCTAAAATAATTGATGTTCATCAAAACGGCCCCTGAGAATACTGGGAGCAAGATTTCAACAGAAGAGGAAAAAGCACCATCACATGACTATAGAAAGAGGACAAGTGACCCCACAATTACCCCTTCTCAGGACCAGACAGCTAAGATCAGGAAAAGAACTGACAACAAAGGCAGGTGAGGACATGGGGAAAGGGAAATGCTCAGTCACTGTTGATGGAATTGCAAACTTTGTTGTCCCTCAAAATCAGAGGAGAAAAAAAAAAACCTTGTGGGGGAATTCTCAAGAAGCTAAAAATAAATACTCTCTATGACAAGCTCTTTGGCATATGCCCAATGGATTCAACATCCTGCCCCACAGATACGTGCTCAACCAGGTTCAGTTTTGCTCTAGTCCCATAGTTAGGAGCTGAGAACAACCTAAAGTGAGGAGCACATTCCATCCAAGGATGTTTCATTCAGCCTCATGCAGCCAGACCTGTGACAAAGCACTCACTACTCCTAACATAGGGTCTTTCCCCTGGAGTAAGAAGGTTGCCCTTCTCCTGGGGACAGTTTTGGAGATTCTGAGCAGTGGTTTTCTTGTCATGCTGTGTGCACCCCTACTGTGCTCAGACTGTGAGTTGTATTCTAGGGTTCCAGCGACAAGAACCCTCTTTTCAAAGTCAAGTTGTAAGAGGAAGATGAGTAGTCCTGCAGTGACACAGGAAGACAGATGGTAGAGAGCAGTCCCCGGGCTCTGATGCCTTCCCCATGGCGCCTGATGGGTTAGAAATCATGGCCAGGTTCAGGGGCTCATTTCACCCACAACCCAACTCTGGGAGGAGAGGATTGTTGCCTCTGCTTTCCGGGGGAGCAGAGACTCAGAGAGCTTTAGGAACTTGGTCCAAGTCACATAGTCTGTCAGTGACTGAGGAAGGTTTAGCAGGTTCACCTGACATTGGATCCAGGATTCATTACTCGGGTTAATTCCTCTCTCTCTCTCTCTCTCTCTCTCTCTCTCTCTCTCTCTCTCTCTCTCTCTTTCTCTCTCTCTCTCCCTCTCCCTCTCTTTCTTTCTTTTTCTGTCTCTTTCTCTCCCCTATCTATCACTATCCCTCTGTCCTTGTCCTTCTATCCTCCCTCCTTCTCCCTTCCCTCATATCGCTCTCTCTCTCTCTCTCTCTCTCTCTCTCTCTCTCTCTCTCTCTCTCCAGGATTTCCCTGCGTAGTTTTGGTGCCTGTCCTGGATCTCGCTCTGTAGACCAGGTTGGCCTCAAACTCACAGAGATCCACCTGGCTCTGCCTCCCGAGTGCTGGGATTAAAGGCATGTACCACCACTGCCCGGCTCTCTCTCTCTTCATATATATATTTCATACTTCTAGACCTGATAGCCATGAGGTCCAGAGCTGACATCACAGAACCCAGACTCCTTCCTTACCACCAGGCACCCAGCCCCCCACCTCTATGTCACATGTTCTTCCTCTGGTCCCTGAATCCCACTACCTCCCTGTCCCTAAAAGGGTCTACAGTATGGAAAAGGTGCCACAGCCCAGGAAAGTTCCCTGGGACTCAGCTCCTGTCTAGAACAGGATCTTGCCACCTCTGAGTGCTGCCCTGTGTGTTCTGAGGGTCTCCATGGCCAAGACTCACCTGTAAATGCCAACAGAAGTGTTGGCAGAACAGGCCCCAGGACCAGAGCCTTCCAAAGTGTAGAAGCCATGGTAAGAACGTGCTGGGTGACAAGCCTGGATGAAGCTCTTCATGAGCCCAGGAGCCTCTGGCTGGTCTCTTCCCAACCTCGGCTGTCTTGTATATCTTTGTTGCCCACACTTAGCAGAACCTGGGCAGAAATTTGAGCCACAGTGAGGGAAGTGGTCATTGTGGCTAATATCTCTGTCCATCCCCCAAGACCACAGCCACAGAAAGTTTACCATGTTGCCTGGGTGCTGATTTTCTGGAACCCAATAAGCCAGACTAGGGAGGGATTGAGCTCACCCCCAGCATCTAGCCACAGGGCTGGTCTCTAATGCACTGAGCCTTAGATTGTCCCTTCCTGGAGGGACCAACACGTCCAACAGACATCACTGCCACTCAGAGTCTACTCTATTACAGCCCTAGGACAACTTCTGGAAATGTAGAATGGATGCTGAGTCCCAGAAAGGCAGGTACAGTGAACCTTGTGAGTACAACCAGACACGAGGAAGATAGAACACATACTTTAAAACCCACCCCTTGGTCTCCACTCAACTGGGCTCATAAATGTTGCCTAGTCATTTCCTGTCACAAAGCTACAGAAAAATGAACCCAAGACATAGCAGCCTGTTTCTCTGACTGATGGGAAAACCTCTCCCCTGGGTTTCTCACCATCCCTTACTCTGCTGTGTTTGACTTCTCAGTTGTTCACTTGGACATATGGTCTGGTTTGTTGTTTTGATGGCTTTGGTTTGGTTCGTTTGTCGTAGTAGGAACTGATGTAATGATTTTATGCGTATTAAGTAATTATGCTATTACCGAGATACAACACCAACCTTAACTGATTTTATCTTCTTTCCCTATGAAAAATAATTTGACATGAAAGACACTGAATATCCTGGGTGCACAGAAGAAATGTCATAATATTAAGGAGACCCTTGGTGTCAGGTGTGTCCTCAGAAGTGATGATGAAGCAGGCCCTCCTTCTGTCCCCTCTCATATCACATCCCACTCGCCCCCCCCCCCCAGTGTCCACTCAGCTAATGTGGGAGGGGACTGAGTGGAATTATCAGCCTGAGAGGGAAACCTTTATGGAAGTTTCTCCCTTTCTTCCAACTACCACCACTCAACTAAGCTGGGCACTCCAAGAAAGAGAACTCCCAGAGACCCAGGTGCTCTCAGGAGGAAGAAGTGGGTTCTCTCTTCTGGTACAGGTTTATTGGACTGTATCTTCCTGCCCTGTTGATCAGGGAGAGAAAGGAGGAAGTGAGAAGAGGCAACCTAGTGGGGAAATACAATGGAAAGAGAACAGCCTGCTTCCTCAGGGCAGAGTGAGGGGGAGTGAGGGGGAGGGAGGTGGAGAAGCCTGTGTAAAGGAAGAACATATTCTGGGGTACTGGCTCCCCACAAGAGGTCCCAGAAGCAAAGATTCAGCTTGGATTCCAAGGTTGGAGCAGAGGAGCTGAGTCAGATAACCTAATCCAGGCAGGATGACAAAGGACACAGATCCTTTAGGGATGAGGGTATCAGTCACATCTCCAGGAAAAGAGCCAAGACTGGCTAAGGTGCTTGCTGGGAGTGGAGGAAATGCAGAATGGGTAGTAGAGAAAGGAAATTATAAATACAGGCTAAGACCACTTGATCAGCTGCAGACTTGAAGATTATAATTGACATGAGTGTTTCTGCCATATTTTGCTAGGAATGTATTTGTACAGTTATTTGTGTTTTCTTTCAATTTCTTTATCATGTAATGTAACATCAATTAAGAGAATATCAGTGGTTCTCATGTTTAAGTTTGAGATACTCAAAGAATGTCTCTCAAGAGACATTCCCCCATTCTAAAATTTATAGTGTTTGTGATTGTATGAGGGATAGTTATATTAGACATAATTATGACCCAGTAAAATGTATAATGCTTATCTTATTGCACATGGGATAGTTAAACCATATTAGTCATAATTATTGTCTGGTTATTGTTATCATTTAGAAATTAAGCATGACATAAGGAGATAGATTATGTGTCAACTTGACAAGGGGTGGACTTGTGATGGTTATTCTTGATTGTCAACTTGAATACATCTGGAATTTACTTAAACCCAAGTGACTGAATTCACTTGTGAGGGGTTTTCCTTAATTAAGTAATTGGAAGTGGGAAGACCATCTTTTAATCCAGATCTTTTGATGTGAGAAGATCCACCTTTGATCTTGGCCATACCTTCTGCTGGCAGCCTCTATAAAGATATGGAAGAAGGAAGCTTGCTCTCTTTGCTTCCTTGTTCTCAGTAGTGTTTGTGTGGGATGTCTGGAACTATTCTGGTGGAAGATCCACCTCAACTCCCCTCTCCATCTCTTTCCCTTAACCTGCCCCTTCAAAGCCTGCCAAACACAGCTCCTCCCCAAACCCTCCATTTCAAAGCCACCAAACAGAACTCCTCCCCCAGAGAGGCTCAAGACCAATTCCACAGGGCATATAAGCGTCATTGCATAAAATAGACACATGGTTCTTCCAGTCTCGCGTCCTTGTCTCCTCTCTGCAGGCCAGGGAATCGCCCAGGAGTGCTTCTTTACCCATTAAACCTGGTCTTTCCAATTTGGTCTGATTCAGTTTGCTGTGTCAGCAGAGAGGCCTTCAGAAAGCCTAAAAGTTATCACCTGGCAAGTCCATTCCTTCACTGGCTTGGAGCCTACTTCTTCAGAATTCCAGCACATAATGAAGACCAGCTGAGGCATCTAGCTCGTGGACTGAACAATTACTGGATTCTTGAACCTTCTGTTGGTAGATAGAATGTGTGTGTGTGTGTGTGTGTGTGTGTGTGTGTGTGTGTGTGTGTATCATATAACTATCCATCCATCCATTCATATCTGTCGGTCTATCTATCTATCTATCTATCCATCCATCCATCCATCCATCCATCCATCCATCCATCCATCTATCTATCTATCTATCTATCTATCTATCTATCTATCTATCTATCTATCTATCTATCTATCTAAATGCCCATGTTGTGAACTAATTTATAAACTTAAGGAGACAAATGCATTTGATTATCTTAATTCACCAGTTGTGAGAGGGACAGGTTTGGTGACTTTGTATATAAAACCTTTTACAATTTGTGGAAAAATAAGGAAAACAACAAATAAGGAGTAAAAACACCACTGAATACATTATAATTTCTGATCTCAGACTATAGCACATAGCTATTGTGATAAAGATAGCCTAGTACTGGCATAAAAATAGAAGAGAGATCAATAGAGAGGAATAGAAGGCCCGGGGATAAAAAGTAATAGCTGTGCCTACTTAATTTTTGACAAAGGAAGCAAAATTGTACATTGGAAAAGGTAGCCTATTCAATAAATGATGCTGGCAAAACGTGATTTCTACCTGTAGAAGAATTAGATTCTTATCTTTTATCTTGTAGAAAGATCAAATCAAAATACACCAAACACCTTAATTTAAAACCTGAGACTGAAATTTCCAGAAGAAAACATATTGGAGATCCTGGAGAGACAAGAACTTGTTGAGTAGACCACCAACCACACAAGAACCAACCCCAAGTGTCAACAGTTGGGACTGCACAAACATAGGGTTTTCTACAGCAAAGGCAACAGTCAGCAGTCCAACAGCCCAAAGAGTGGAAGAAAATCTTTACCAGCTGTACTTCAGACTCTGGACAAAGATCCAGATTTATAAAGAACTGCAAAATTTATGTACCAAGGAAACAAAACTGCCAACCAACAAATGGGCAAAAGAACTAAGTAGAAAGTTTTTAACAAAAGAGACACAAATGGCCAATAACTATTTATTAAAGTTTTACTATTTCTAGCCATTAGTAAAATGTAAATTAAAACTACTTGGAGACACCGCCTCGCTCCAGTGACAGTGGCTGTCATCAACAAACCTGACAACAAATGTTGGAGGGGATGTGAAAGAAAGGACCCTAGTCACTGTTGACAGAGATACAAATTAATTTTGAGATTTCTCAAAAAAAAATTACAAATAGAACTACCGTATGACCTAGGTATTCCACTCCTGGGTATATACCAGACAACATCACACCCTCCCAAAGAGTTTTTTGCACTCATGGATTATTGCTGGTTTATTCACTATAGCAAAGAATGGAAATCAACCTAGTTGTACATCAATAGTGAATGGATAATGAAAATTTGGGATACACACACACACACACACACACACACACACACACACACACACACACAAACCCTATATGGATGCACTATTCAGCTTTGAAGAAAAATGTATTCACAAAATTTGAAGGAAAATGAGTGGACTTCTCATGTATAATCTTTAGTGAGATCACAAAAATCTCAGATAGAAAAAAACTGCATATCTCTCTCATATGTTGAGTCTAACAATAATATATGCATATATGTAAACAAAGTAGAAAAGAGAACAAGAAAGGCTAAATATAAGGAAGAGGAAAGACTGAATGCAGGTGATGGATATGAGTTATGAAATAGGATATAAAGTTAATTGTTTTAGTTCCACCTCTGCCATGTATTTTTTTATTTTGATGGTAGATAATTGTATAAAATGTATTCAGTAGTGAAACTGTAAAGTCCACTGAAGGTATACAACTTCTATTCAAAATTAATAGTCTAACTCTATACAAAAGTTCATTGAACTGTCTAGAGGTTGGGTCTGGACAACTTTGGTGTGTGTTTTTTTGTAAGTTTTATAATAAAGTTTACTTTAAAAATTTAGATATAAAGGAAGAAATAAATAAAACAGTACAAAGAATCAAAAAATCTGAGAGGTAGTACTTTGAGAAGATAAAGATTGACAGACCCGTAGCCAATTAACTGAAAGAGTGGAGATAACTCAAAAGAACCATATATGAACGGAAAAACATTATAATAGACACCAAAAAGATTTAAAAGATTGTAAAGGAATACCTTCAAAATTTATGCTCCATTATGTTAGAAAATAAGTAAACAAAATTTTGTATTCTCTCAAACCACCAAAGATAAACCAAGAAGAGACCAACAGCTTAACTAGACCCATAACAAATAAGGAGATGGAAGTAGAAATAAAAATAAAAAAACTGACCAAAACAAAACAATCCAGGCCAAATACAGACTCACAACAGTACCAGACTGTCAAAGATCTACCACAAAACTTCCTCAATTATTTTTTAAAAATAGAAAGAGAAGTAATATTTCCAATCTCTTTCCACAAAGCCATTGTTACTCTGTATACAAATCAGGCAAAGATATAATAATAAAGAAAACTATAGGCTAATATGCATGGTGAAGATAGATGCAAAAATCCTCAAAAAACTAATTGCTAACTGAATACGGGTATGCATTTAAAAAACCATCCACCACTATCAAGTTGTCTATCTCCTGGAGACACAAGGATTAATTAGTAACTCAATGTATTTAATTAATCATATGGACATCAAGACAAAAATCATATGCTCATCTCTATAGATGCCAAAAAGTTCTTTGGCAAAAATTCACTAAGTGTTCACAATATAAGTTGTAGAAGGACATCAGCAGACTCACATCAACAAAAATAAAGGTCCCATGTGACAAACCCACAGCAACATCATCTTAAATGGAGAAGAACTTGAAGCCATCCTGTTACAATCAGGAGTGACAAGGCTGGTCACCCTCCCCACTCTTGCAATAGTGTGCTTGGAGCACTAGCTAGAGTAATAACAGAGGGGGCACAAATTAAGTGGGGCTCAAGTCAGGAAAACAGTTGACTATCCCTGTTTGCAGAAGATATGTAATGATGAAGTCCTTCTATGACTGATACGAAGGTATGTTGAATTTTGTCAAAGGCCTTTTCTGTACATATTGGGATGAGCATACAAGTTTTGTCTTGAAGTCCATTTATATGATTTATACATTTATACATAACAGATTCCAAAATTTCATCAGGAACCTTCTAGAAATTTTCAGCAGTTTCAGCAAAATGACAGAATACAAGATCAACTTACAAAAAAAAAAAAACCTTATATACCCATAACAACAAAGAAAGCTGCCTCCACGTCTCTGATTTTCATATTGTCTTGCTTTTAGCCCAGCTCTGGGACAGGCACCATGTAAACTTGGAGTAATCATTACAGAAGCTCAACTGTGTCCCAGTGTTCAGATGCCATGCAGGAGCCAAGGAGCCTTGCATCTCTCATTGATCAATGAAACAAATTAAAAGGGGAATTGTTTACCTGGGGTCACACAGAGAACCATGGGCCACACTGATACTCAGTATGACACTGGTCCATTCAACTACAAAGTTCACACATAAGCTCCAAGAACTGGGGAGGGGACATGCAGAGAGGGACATACATGATAAAGTCACAGGCCTGGGCTCTCAGACATCACTGAAGTTTAAATACGTGATTGAGGGAGCTGAATGGCATAGACAGATGTGACATTTCCAGAAAAGTAAATACATTCCAACAGGATCTGAGAAGTGTTCTGTGACAAACCTAAGGTCTGTATTCTCAGGTGACAAAGAAGAGAATCACAGAAACGCCACAGTTGGTTTGTGATGTGACAGCTGCATTGTAAGCCTAGTGCTGTGACGGTCACTCATGTCTTACTCTGTCTGCTGCCTTCCAGCTCTCAAGTGTGAGACAGGAGTCAGTGGGAACAGTGCTGTGCAGGAAGTGCTCTGTGGGTGATGTTCAGTTAGTGCTCTGTAGGTGACATGTAGTGAGTGCTCTGAGGGCACCAACTACACAGAACAGGTGTGTGAGTAGATGTGCACTGGAGTCAGGGCTCTGAGGAAAGGGATCTGGGAAGGCTTGGGAAGGTACAGCTACAAAGATGTGCTAGAACCAAATAGAAGGGGCCTCAGTGTCAAGAGAGTAAACTACCACAGTAGACCCTGTGGTGTCTGGAACTATCAATGTGATGCTGCCATGGGTTTATCTTTCAGTGGGGGGTCAGATATACTAAATGCAGGTGTAGGAGGAAAATAAGACAGAAAGAAAAACCTAGTATGAGTTATTAACAGGTCGTATTTATGTAAGTATACATACATACATATATGACATTAATAAAGAGATTGTGAAGCTGAGAGGGAATGGGGGTCTTGGGAGCAGTTTGGGGGAAAGTGTGGAGTGGAAATAACGTAAATGCAGTAGTCCTGTATATAAATCTCAAAATAGTAATAAATTTTTAAAAAAAGTTTCAAGAAATGATACAACTTGCTTCCCATAAAAAGCATTATTTTGGAGTTTGTCCCCCAGATCTGGACATCCCACTAGGGGGATATTTTTCTTATTTCTACTTGTCAACTAAATTAGGACCCAAGGATATTTGAAGGTTTGTGGGATGATTACCTTTGAGAATTCTTTCTTTTTCTTTTTATTAAGAGATTTTTCTATTTGTTTTACATATCAACCAGGGATTCCCCTGTCCTCCCTCCTCACACCCCCAGCCTTCCCCACAACCCACCCCCCATTCCCACCTCCTCCAAGGCAAGGTCTCCCATGGTGAGTCAGCAGAGCCTGGTACATTCAGTTGAGGCAGATACAATCCCCTCCTCCTTGCACTAAGGCTGAGCAAAGTGTCTCAGCATAGGCATTAGGTTCCAAAAAGCCAGCTCGTGCACCAAGGACAGGTCCTGGTCCCACTGCCTGGGGGCCTCCTAAACAGTTCAAGCTAAACAACTGTCTCACTTATCCAGAGGGCCTAGTCCAGTTCCAATGGGGCTCCTCAGCTCTTGGTCCACAGTTCATGTGTTTCCACTAGTTTGGCTAGTTGTCTCTGTACTTTTTCCAATCATGGTCTCAATATCTCTTGTTTATATAATCCCTCCTCTCTCTCGTCGATTGGACTCCTGGGGCTTGACCATGGGTCACTGCATCTGCTTCCATCAGTCACTGGATGAGAGTTCTATCATGACAATTAGGGTGTTCAGCCATCTGATCACCAGAGTAGGTCAGCTCAGGCACTCTCTCGACCATTGCCAGTAGTCTATAGTGGAGTCATCTTTGTGGATTCCTGGGGGCCTCTTTAGCACTCTGCTTCTTCCTATTCCCATGGTGTCTTCACTTATCATGGTATCTCTTTCCTTGTTCTCCCAATCTGTTCCTGATCCAGCTAGGACCTCCTGCTCCCCTAAGCTCTCTTTACCTCGACCCTTGTCCTCCATTACCCACCCCTCACCCCCAGTTTGCTCATGTAGATCTCATCCATTTCTCTGTTGTTGGGTGATCCCTGTGTCTTTCATAGGGTCCTCTTTACTAGCTAGTCTCACTGGAGCTGTGAGTTGCAGTCTGTTTATTCTTTGCTTTACATCTAGTATCCACTTATGAGTTAGTACAAACCATGTTTGTCTTTCTGAGTCTGGGTTACCTCACTCAGGATGATATTTTCTAGTTCCATCCATTTGCCTGCAAACCTCATGATGTCATTGTTTTTCTCTGCTGAATAGTACTCCATTGTGTATATGTACCACATTTTCTTTATCCATTCTTTAGTTGAAGGGCATCTAGGTTGTTTCCAGGTTCTGGCTATTAAAAATAAGGCTGCTATGAACATAGCTGAGCATGTGTCCTTATGGTATGATTGAGCATTCCTTGGGTATATGCCCAAGAGTGGTATAGCTGTGTCTTGAGAGAGATTGATTCCCAATTTCCTGAGAAAGCGCCATACTGATTTCCAAAGTGGCTGTACAAGTTTGCCCTCCCACCAACAGTGGAGGAGTCTTCCCTTTGCTCCACATCCTCTCCAACATAAGCTGTCTTCAGTGTTTTTGATCTTAGCCATTCTGGCTGGTGTAAGATGGTATCTCAGAGTTGTTTTGATTTGCATTTCCCTGATGACTAAGGATGTTGAGCAATTCCTTAAATGTCTTTCAGCCATTTGAACTTCTTCTGTTGAGAATTCTCTGTTTAGCTCTGTAACCCATTTTTTAAATGGACTGTTAGGTATTTTGAAGTCTAGTTTCTTGAGTTCTTTATATATTCTGGATATCAGCCCTCTGTCAGATGTGGGGTTGGTGAAGATCTTTTCCTACCCTGTAGGCTGTCATTTTGTCTTATTAACCGTGTTCTTTGAACTACAAAAGCTTCTCAGTTTCAAGAGGTCCCATTTATTAATTGTTGCTCTCAGTGTCTATGCTACTGGTGTTATATTTAGGAAGTGATCTCTGGTGCCAATGCATTCAAGACTACTTCCTACTTTCTCTTCTATCAGGTTCAGAGTAACTGGATTTATGTTGAGGTCTTTGATCCACTTGGACTTAAGTTTTGTGCACAGTGACAGATAGGGATGTATTTGCAATCTTCTACATGTTGACATCCAGTTATGCCAGCACCACTTGTTGAAGATGCTTTCTTTTTTCTATTGTACAGTTTGGGCTTCTTTGTCAAAAATTATATGTTCATAAGTGTGCAGATTAATGTTAGAGTCTTCAATTCAATTCCATTAGTCCACATGTTGGTTTTTATGCCAGTACCAAGCTGTTTTTACTACTGTAGCTCTATAGTAGAGCTTGAAGTCAGGGATCGTGATGCTTCCAGTGGTTGTTTTATTGTACAAGATTCTTTTGGCTATCCTGGGTTTTTTGTTTTTCCATATGAAGTTGAGTATTGTTCTTTCCAGGTCTGTAAAGAATTGTGTTGGGATTTTGATGGGGGTTGCATTGAATCTGTAGATTGCTTTTGGTAAGATTGCCATTTTCACTATGTTAATCCTACCTATCCATGAGCATGGATGATCTTTCCATTTTCTGATATCTGTAGATGTAACCAACCATCTTATTAAATAAGATACACAGAGCCGATTCAGAGAAGAAAGACAAGAGGTCAGAGCTAAGAGCCTCACCCTTCCTGCTTCAGTGATCCTCTTCAGTCAAGAGAGCTCTCCGAAAGGGACCTACTTCCTGTGTGTATGTCTTTATATAGTCTAGC
Source organism: Peromyscus eremicus (assembly GCF_949786415.1). Taxonomy (NCBI): domain Eukaryota; kingdom Metazoa; phylum Chordata; class Mammalia; order Rodentia; family Cricetidae; genus Peromyscus; species Peromyscus eremicus. The sequence continues at coordinate 103,283,448 of NC_081419.1, forward strand.
TGTTCTGCCTTCTCATTGCCTTGTCACTGCCTGTATGTACCGCCCTCCAGGTCCTTAAAGGCGTGCGCCACCACTGTCACGCACTTGCTATGGCTCTAATAGCTCTGACCCCCAGGCAAATTTATTTATTAACATAAAATTAAAATCACATTTCAGTACAAGTAAAATACCACCACAGATATCTTCAATTTTTTCTTCAGGGACTTAAAGTTCTTGTCTTACAGGTCTTTTTCTTTTGCTTAGTTAGTGTTACTCTAAGGTATTTTATATTATTTGTGGATATTGTAAATGGTGATGTTTCTCTGATTTCTTTGTCAGCCCATTTTTCATTTGTATATAGGAGATCTACTGATTTTTTTTGAGTTAATCTTGTATCCTGCCACTTTACTGAAGGAGTTTATCAGCTGTAAGTGTTCCTTGGTCGAATTTTTGTGGTCACTTATGTATACTATCATGTAATCTGCAAATAGTAAAAGTTTGATTTCTTCCTTTCCAATTTGTATTCCCATGAACTCCTTTTGTTGTCTTATTGCTCTAGTTGGAACTTCGAGTACTATATTGAATAAATATGGGAGAGTGGACAGCCTTGTCTTGTTCCTGATTTTATGGAATCGCTTTGAGTTTCTCTCCATTTACTTTGATGTTGGCTGTTGGCTTGCTGTAAATTACCTTTATTATGTTTAGGTATGTTCTCTGTATTCCTGATCTCTCCAAGACCTTTATTATGAAGGGGTGTTAGATTTTTTTCAGAGGACTTTTCAGCATCTAATGAAATGTTCATGTGTTTTTTCTTTTTTTTTTTTTTTTTTTGGTTTTTCGAGACAGGGTTTCTCTGTGTAGCTTTGTGCCTTTCCTGGAACTCACTTGGTAGCCCAGGCTGGCCTCGAACTCACAGAGATCCGCCTGGCTCTGCCTCCCGAGTGCTGGGATTAAAGGCGTGCGCCACCACCACCCGGCCATGTGTTTTTTCTTCTTTCAGTTTTTTTTAATATGGTGTATTACATTGGCAAACTTTCGTATGTTGAACCAACCTTGCATTTCTGGGATGAAGACTACTTGATCATGGTGGATAATTGTTTTGATGTGTTCTTGGAGTCTATGTGCCAATATTTCACTGAGTATTTTTGCATCAATGTTCATGAGGGAGATTGGTCTGTAATTCTCTTTCTTTGTTGCATCTTTGTTTGACTTGGGAATCAGAGTAACTGTAGCCTCATAGAAGGAGTTTGGTAGCATTCCTTCTGTTTCTATTGTGTGGAACAATTCAAAGAGTATTGGTATTAACTCTTCTTTGAAGATCTGGTAGAATACTGCGTTGAAACCATCTGGTCCTGGGCTTTTTTCGGTTGGGAGACTTTTAATGACTGCTTCTATTTCCTTAGGGGTTATAGGTCTATTTAAATAGTTCATCTGGTCTTAATTTAACTTAGGTATGTGGTACCTATCCAGAAAATTGTCCATTTCTTTGAGATTTTCCATTTTTGTGGAGTACAGATTTTTGAAATATGACCTGATGATTCTCTGGATTTCCTCACTGTTAGTTGTTATAGCTCCCTTTTCATTTCTGATTTTGCTAATTTGGATGCTCTCTCTCTGCCTTTTGGTTAGTTTGGATATGGGCTTGTCTATCTTGTTGATTTTCTCAAAGAACCAACTCTTTGTTTCATTGGTTCCTTGTATTGTTCTCTTTGTTTCTATTTTATTGATTTCAGCTCTCAATTTGATTATTTCCTGTTGTCGATTCCTCCTGGGTGACTTTGCTTCTTCTTGTTCTAGACCTTTCAGGTGTGCTGTTAAGTCACTAGTGTGAGATTTCTCCAACTTCTTTATGTGGGCTTTTAGTGCTATGAACTTTCCTCTTAGCACTGCTTTCATAGTGTCCCATAAGTTTGGGTATGTAGTTTATTCATTTTCATTGATCTCTAGGAATTCTTTAATTTCTTTCTTTATTTCTTCCTTGACCCATTGGTGATTCCGTTGAGCATTATTCAGTCTCCATGACATTGTAGGCTTCCTGTAATTTTTGTGGTTGTTGAAGTCTAACTTTAAACCATAGTGGTCTGGTAGAATACAGGAGGTTAATCCAATTTTTTTTGTATCTCTGAGATTTGCTTTGTGACCGAGTATGTAGTCAATTTTAGAGAAGGTTCCATGGGGTGCTGAGAAGAAGGTATATTCTTTTTGGTTAGTGTGGAATGTTCTGTAGATAACCGATTAAGTCCATTTGAGTCATAACATCCTTATTTCTCTGCTAAGTTTTGATTTGGCAGATCTGTCCAGTGGTGAGAGTGAGATGTTGAAGTCTCCCACTATTAATGTGTGGGGTTTCATGTGTGATTTAAGCTTTAGTAATGTTTCTTTTACATATGTGTGTGCCCTTGTGTTTGGGGCATAAATGTTCAGAATTGAGACTTCGTCTTGGTGGATCTTTCCTGTGATGAGTGTGTAATGTCCTTCTTGATCTCTTTTGATTGATTTTAGTTTGAAGTCTCTTTTGCTGGATATTAAGATGGCTATACCAGCTTGCTTCTTAAGACCATTTAATTGTAAAGACTTTTCCCAGCCTTTTATTTTGAGGTTGTCTGCCTTTAAAATTGAGGTGTGTTTCTAATATGCAGCAGAAAGATGTGTCCTGCTTTCGTATCCATTCTGTTAGCCTGTGTCTTTTTATAGGTGAATTAAGTCCATTGATATTAATGGATATTAATGAACAGTGATTGTTAATTCCTGTTATCTTTTGGTGTTAGTGTGTTTGTATTTCTCTTCTTTGGGATTTACTGCTGTGGGGTTATATATTGCCTGTGTTTTCATAGGTGTATCTGACTTCCTTAGGTTGGAATTTTCCTTCTAGTGCTTTCTGTAGAGCTGGATTTGTGGATAGGTATTGTTTAAATCTGGTTTTTTCTTGGAATGTCTTGTTCACTCCATCTATGGTAATTGAAAGTTTTGCTGGGTATATTAGTTAAGGCTGGCATCCATGGTCTCTTAGTGTCTGCATTACATCTGTTTAGGTCCTTCTGGCTTTCAAAGTCTTCATTGAGAAATTGGGTGTTATTCTGATAGGTTTCCCTTTATAAGTCACTTGGCCTTTTTCCTTTGCTGCTCTTAATATTCTTTCTTTATGCTGTAGGTTTAGTTGTTTAATTATTATGTGGCAAGGGAACTTTTTTGGGGGGGTCTAGTCTGTTTGGTGTTCTATAGGCTTCTTGTATCTTCATAGTTATTTCATTCTTTTTGTTGGGAAAGTTTTCTTCTATGTTCTTGTTGAATATATTTTCTGTGCCTTTGAGTTGGTATTCTTCTCCTTCTTCTATCTCTATTATTCTTAGGTTTGGCCTTTTCATGGTGTCCTAGATTTCCTGGACATTTTGTGTTATGACGTTTTGGCTTTGGTATTTTCTTTGACTGATGAATCTATTTCCTCTATTATATCCTCTACACCAGAGATCCTCTCTTCCATCTCTTGTATTCTGTTGGTTATGCTTGCACCTGTGTTTCTTGTTCATTTACTCAGATTTTCCAATTCCAGCATTTCCTCTGTGTCTTCTTCATTGTTTCTATTTCCCTTTTCAGGTCCTGAACTATTTCCCTCACATGTTTAATTGCTTTTTCATGGTTTTCTTTAAGGGATTTATTGATTTACTCCAATTTTTTATTTGTCTTTTCCTCTATTTCTTTATTGATTTCTTCCAATTTTTTGTTTGTCTTTTTCTCAACTTCTTTATTGATTTCTTCCAGTTTTTTGTTTGTCTTTTACTCAATTTTATTTTTCATTTTTTCTTGAAAGGCCTCTAGCATCTTCATGATGTTATTTTTTTTCTTTATTAAGAAATTTTCTACTCACTTTACATACCACCCACAGATCCACCCTCCTCCCTCCTCCCACCCTCCAGTCCATCTTCCCTAGCTACTTCACATCCCCACATCCCCCAAATTAAGGTCTCCCATGGGGAGTCAGCAGAGCCCAGCACACTGAGCCTAGGCAGGTCCAAGCCCCTCCCCACTGCACCAAGGTACACCACAGTCATTGGGGTCCCATGTACCAGGGACAGATCCCCATCCCCTGCCTGGGTGCCCCCCCCAAACAGTTTGAGCCAAACAACTATCTTCCATATCCAGAGGGCCTAGTCCAGTCCCATGGGGGCTCCACAGCCACTAGTCTACAGTTCATGGGCTTCCACTGGTGTGGCCAGTGACATGATGCTATTCTTAAGGTTGCTTTCTTCTGCTTCTTCTACCTTGTGATATTCAGGTCTTGCTGTTGGAGGAGGGCTAGGTTCTGGTGATGCTGTATTGCTCTTTATGTTGTTGTATGTATTTTTGCCTTGACGTCTGCCCATCTCCTCCTCTAATAGGTATAAGAGGTGTTTGTGTCTGAGCGAGTTGCTATTGGTCCACTCTGAACTTGTTGTGTCTGTGACTCAGGGGACCCCTCTGGGTCCAATCTTAGCTCTTGGTCTAATTGGAGCAGGCAGATTCTGTGTCTCAGGGAGCTGCTCTTGGGTTAACCCAAGCTAGTTGATTCTGTGACTCATGGAGTCGCTCTTAGTCTTATCAGGGCTCTTGGTCTAGTCAGAGCTGAGATTCTGTGTTTCAGGAAGCCTCTCTTGGTCCAATGAGAGGTGGCAGATTCTACATCTCAGAAAGCCACTCTTGGTCTAATGAGTACTGGCAGATTCTCTGTCTCAGGAGGTTACTCTTGGTCCAATGACAGCTCTTTGTCCAATGTGAGCTGGCAGTTTCGTTTCTGTGCCTCAGATACTCTTTGTCCAATGAGAGCTGGCAGTTTGGTTTTTGTGCCTTAGGAAGTGGCTGGGGTCTCAGGCAGATGGGTATGGGGTAGGGTGTGTAGATTTCAGGGTCCAGTGAGGGGTCTTGGTGAGGGGGGGCCTTCCCCCAGGAGCCCTGCCTGCTGGCTGGCAACTGGGACAGAGTTGGGCGGGGTTTCCTGGGGACAGGTGTGTCCCAGGGATGGGTCCTAGGGGCAGGACTCTCTGGGTATGAGCAGAGTCACTCACCTCTTGGTCCAATGAGAGCTGGCAGTTTGGTTTCCCTGCCTCAGAAAGTTACTCTTGGTCCAATGAGAGCTGGCAGTTTAGTTTTTGTGCCTCAGGAACTGGCTGGGGTCTCAGGCAGATGGGTATGGGGGTAGGGTGTGTAGATTTCAGGGTCCGGTGAGGGGTCTTGGTGAAAGGGGGCCTTCCCGCAGGAGCCCTGCCTACTGGCCAGCAACTGGGACAGAGTTCCCTTTGAGAAATCTTACAGCACCCAGAAAAGGGCTGGTTCTGCCACAGGGCTAGACAGAAATCAAGGTGGAAGCCTGCTGTGAGAACGGGCTGTTGGGTTGCCTGGCACCTCCACTCTTTCCCTGGTAGCCACCTGCCCTGCAACACAGTGCAGAGAGCCCACACGCTGCCTTACCCCTGGCTTGCCCATGCCCGACTATTATTCTATCTCTCTGTGACTGTGCTTCTGCACCAACACCTCTGCTCAGAACAGTGGTTCCTTCTCCCAAGAGTATGAAGCACATCTGGATCAAACAAGGAAGCTCTGGCTTGTAATGTCACAGTGCCCCCTTGTGGGAGAAATAGTATGATCTGGAAAAAGTGAAATGGGGAGGAAATGGAAGAAATTACCATCAGGAATGTGTGTGCATAGAAAAAAGTAAAAGGAGCAGAGAGAAGGGAATAACAGGGGGGAGGAATTTACAACCACTTTGTGTGACCCTTTTTTCTAGCTAAGGGAATCAATAGTTCTGGAGCTCTTCAAAGGTACTTTCCAGAAACATCCAGCTGAATTCACTGTCTTGATTAATTTCCTTCCCAGAAATTATTTGGAGCCCAGCTATCCTTAACCTTGGCAATTTCTTGCAACTAAGGGTTAAGAACAAAAACTTACAATATGATGTGTTGTGACATTTTGCTTGTGTTCTGACAAATAAAGCTTGCCTGAAGACCAGTGGATGGAGCTATCTACTAGTTAGCCATAGAGGTTTGGAGGTCTGTACAGACAAGAAACAGGAAGTGATAAGGCTGAGTGGAGAGAGGAAGTATTAAGGTGGGACAGAGACAGGTGCTCAGCCCTTTTCAGTCTGAGGAGTTGGAGAGGTAAGAGGTGACTGTGGATGCTCCTTTACTTCTCTGATCTTTCAGGTTTTGCCCCGATACCTAACTCTGTTTTTTTTTTTTTTATTATTATTATTAAGACTAATTAGGCACATCATCTGGCATCCAACTTTTGGAGCAGAAATTCACAAAAAAGCCACATGCCTGTTGCTTTGGAGCCACTGGCATAGGCTGGAGCTGAAAATGGCCAGAGTCACTGCTCCTCCAGCTACGTTTCCCTTTTATTCCCCCAAGCCCTCTGAGCGAGTCTGATATTTTTTCTGTTTTAGCCTCTGCAGCAAATTCCACATGCGTTTGGGCTCCATGCTACCAGAGTTAGCACTTAACCACCAGCCAGCTCTGCCTTTAGGCATCTCCTGCTGTATGTGCTTTTCCCTCACAATCTCATGTGCACTTTGCAGGTAGTGGGCTTCCTTTCCCTTTGGGTTGTGGGTTTTCCCTGGACCCCCTCCTTGGCCTGCTGCCAAACTAGGTAGCTGCCTTGAAAACCCACTTGGGTTTCTACTGTTCTATATAGCAACTGTCAGCTTTGCATCTTCACCATCATCATCATCATCAGATTTACTGAGACAATAATTGGTATTTCTTAAAGGGGAGAATTAGCTAAAAAAAAAAATGAGGGCTGGAGAGATGGCTCAGAGGTTAAGAGCACTGATTGCTCTTCCAGAGGTCCTGAGTTCAATTCCCAGCAACCACATGGTGGCTCACAACCATCTATAATGAGATCTGGTGCCCTCTTCTAACCTGCAGTCATACATGCTGTATACATAATAAATAAATAAATCTTTAAAAAAAAGAGTTAAAAAAATGATGGGGAGTGTTTTCCCACATTAAAAAATGGGAATCACTGTTATGGTGGAGGGCGTTAGGTCTCTGTATGATTACACAATGGATGGTTTAAAAATGGAACAATTAAATGAGAGGATAATTAACTTAAATGGGATTTACATAATGTCAATTATAAACAGCATCAGTTTCATCATTCTTGTTTTATCCCTAAAAAAGTTGGTTAATGTGAGTGCCAAGATACAAATTTTAGAAAAACTTATTAAAACAGATCATAGAGATATTGAGACCCAGACAGAGGAATTTAAAGGAGAACCAATCTCAGCACTGCATTATAAGTTTAGAGAGGAACAGCCTAAGGTTTTCAAACAACAAACCTTAATTTGTCCAGTTATCTTACAGGAACTGCCAAATGACAGGTATTCCCAAGGCTATGCAAGAGCTGAATCAACTCCTGTGGAAATGTTAGACTTGAGATTTAAAGAAGTGATAGTCTCATGTGGTATGTATTCACCTTTTGTGAGGCAGATGTTAAATTCATGGTCAACTAGTAATAGAATTATCTCACAAGACTGGAGAGACTTTAACAGCAGTATTGGAGCCTGGCCCTCAATTACAGTGGAAGACCTGGTGAAAAGAAGCAGCTAAGACCATTGAACAATGAAGTAGGGCTAGAGGTATTGAAATCTCCCAAGACCAACTTCTTGTAGAGGGGAATTATGGTGATGTACAAAGACAGTCTCTATATGATGATCACACCCTGGCTCTATGCTGTGCAGCAGCTTTGAATGCTTGAGACAGAATTGAAGAAGTTGGAAAGAGGACTGAGTCATTTACTAAAGTTATACAAGGCCCAAAAGAAACCTTCACTATTTTATTTTTATTTTTTTAACAAAGATTGACTTCAGCAGTAAATAGAACGATATCAAATTCAGATGCTAGACAAATAATAATTGAATCTCTGGCTTTTGAAAATGCTAATTTACAATGCAAAAGGGCCTTTTAAAGGTAAGATCAATTCCCATTGAGGTATGGATCTGAGATACAGTCAATATTGATCTCATAACAATGATGATGCTTGGATAGGAGAGGTGATTTCCAGAGACTTGAAAAATCAAAATGTCAGGTATTTTAATTGTAGTAAACAAGGTCACCTGAAAAGGGATTGTAGGCAGGACATTCCTAGAAACAGTGCTTTTTCTAAGAATAATCCAAACAGAATGCTTCTCACTTCTGGAGTATGCACAAGGTATGATAAAGGATGACATTGCACCAGTGAATGTAGATCAACAAAGGACAGACAAGGTAACCCTTTACCATCAGGAAACACTTTGGGGTCCTCTTAAAGGCCCCCGTATCAAATTTGGTTCAGTCATTTATTGTGACCATGGGGGAAATGTCTTCCCAGAGCAATTAAAAAACCTAATGCCTACTGTAAAAAAAAAAAAAGCCATACTGCTCTGGATGCTAGAACAGCTATTAAAGATAAAACAAAAATTTCAGGAGAAACTGTAAAGCAAATATTTTGGCAAACTTCTATAAATGATCAAAGACCAAAGTTAAAAATATGAATAAAATGACATTGTCGTTGAAAGTCTTATAGACAAAAGTGAGGATGTAATGATAATTGCACCAGAACTATGGCATCAAAATTGGCATCTTCAGGAGGTATATGTTCAGCTTTTAGGGACTGGAACATTATCTCAGGTAAAACAAAGCATAAGATGGTTCTAATGTATAGAGATAGAAGGACAGAGAGGAAAATTAAAGCTATGTGTGGCTAACATAGCAATGAATTTATAGATATGTGATTTGATAAGGAATGGAATACACAAATTAATATTTTTCCAGTCTCAGAAACAAACTGTAAACTAACATATGTTTCTGGGGAAAATATTAAAAGGTATTATAAACAATAGTCACCGACCATTCAGGTTGTATAAGAACAGGGCACAACAGCTCCTGATCTTTCAAAAGCACCAACAGTCCTACCTTCAAAATGTTGATGGACAAACCTGTATGGGTTGAGCAATGGCTCTTGACATCATAGAATTTACAGGTCTTGGAAGAGCTGGTACAAGAGCAGCTAAATGCTCAGCATATTAAAGAATCAACCAGCCCTTTGAATTCTCCTGTACTTGTTATTAAAAAGAAATCTGGAAAAAGGAGAATGGTAACAGATCTAAGAGCTGTTAATATGGTGATTCAGCCAATGAGTTCTCTACCACCTGGAATTCCTTTGCCTTCTCTATTACTTAAAGAATGGCCTCTTGTAGTTGTTGATTTAAAAGACTGTTCATTCACTATAACTTTACAAGAGAAGGATAGAAAAAAATTTACCTTCACAGTGTGCACTTATAATAATTCCCACCCTGTTAAGAGATATCAATAGAAGGTTCTCCCACAGGGAATGTTAAATAGCCTGACTCCATGCCAATATTTTGTACAACAGCCATTGGAAATGATATGTAAGCAGTTTCTTGAATTTATAGTTTACCATTATATGGATGATATTTTTCTAGCTGGTTCAAATACCTTAGAGAAAATGTTTGAAGGAGTAAAGAAAATTTTGCCTTGTTGGGGATTACAAATTGCTCCTGAAAAAAATATAAAAAGAGATTCTATTAATTACCTAGGATATAAAATAGGCTTACAAAAATTCAACCCCAAAAGGTACAAATAAGAAGAGATCAATTGTGGACTCTTAATGACTTTTGAAACTTGCTGGGAGACATTATCTATCTACAGTCCACTATTGGAGTAACAACTCAAGAGCTGAGTAATTTGTTTCAAACCTTGAAAGGTGACAGGGACTTAAATAGTCCAAGAGAATTATCAGCTGAAGCTGAGAGAGCATTTGTTTTGGTGGAAAAGAAATTACAGGATGCACATGTGGATCTGAAATGTGGATGCACGTTTGGTTGCATTCTGGTTATTTTATCCTCTACACACTCCCCTACAGGGATTTTAATGAAGATGGAAGATATTATCTTAGAATGGATATTTTTGCCACATAAACAGAGTAAAAAAAATTAAAATTTACGTAGAAAAAGTTTCTGAGTTGATTCTAAAAGGAAAACTGAGACTTCATCAGTTAGCAGGAATAAACCCAGCACAAATTGTAGTACCTTTTACTAATGCTGAAATTGACTCATTATAGGCAGAAAATGAACATTGGCAAAGAGCCTGTAGTAATTTTTTTTGGAGAGATTAACAAAAAATATCCCCCAAAGCAAGAAAATTCAATTTATATAGAGAACTAACTAGATCCTTCCTCACACTGTATGGGGAACACCAATTTCTGGAGCCCTTACATTCTATACTGATGCAAACAAATCAGGAAAGGCAGGTTATAAATCAGGAAATTTGAATAAAGTAGCTTAAAGGCCTTATGACTCTGTTTGAAAGTCAGAATTATATGCTGTTCTCATGGTATTATTAGATTTTCCAGAAACTCTTAATATAGTTACTGGTTCTCAATATGGAGAAAGAGTTGTTTTACATATTGAAACTGCTGAATTTATACCAGATGTCACAGAATTGACATTATTATTTATTCAGTTACAAGAAACAATCAGAAATAGAAGTCATCCCTTATATATAGCACATATTGTATCCCATACGAGTCTACCAGGCCCTCTAGCACAAGGTAATAATGAAATTGATCAACTATTGGTAGGAAATGTGATGGAGGCCTCAGAATTTCATAAAAAAAAACATGTCAAATGCAAAAGTTTGAAAAAAGATTTTTCCATCACTTGGCAACAAGCCAAGGAAATTATGAGAAAATGTCCTACTTGTTCTTTATATAACCAAACTCCTTTACCTTCAGGAAGTAACCCAAAGGGTACTCAAAGAAATGAATTCTGGCAGATGGGTGTGTTTCATTTTGTAGAATTTGGAAAATTAAAATATGTACACCATACCATAGATACACATTCAGGATTTCATTGGGCAACTGCTTTGACTGTCTGTTGTTAGCTCAGTTGGAAGAAGGTTATCCAAATATTCCAATAGTAGTGGGAAAATTGTGCCCAATGAATGATCAAACATACTGTTCTTAGAAAAAGAATTGAATAGAAAAGCTATGATAACATGCAAGAAATTTGTTGCAGGAAAACTGCTAATATTCAAGAGCCAATATCACCAAGACTCCTTGAGCTTTGGCTTTATCCCCTTGAAGGCCCTTGGCTTCTTCCAGGGATTAGCTTGTCATAATCAGCTGAAATCCTGCTTCATATTTCTGCGACTCCCAGCATATTCCCAAGAGGTGGGCTGGGTGGTTTCTGGCTGTTCAGTAGATTGTAGATATTTGTCATTGTTTAGAGTGATTGGTTACAAGTTGTAATTGGTAATGGTCAGGAAAAAAAAGCTGAAGAAAAGAGATTAGATTCAGTGTTCTTGTTTTGAAAAGAAAAAAAAGTGGATTATAGAAATGATAAAATAAAAGGGTAGATTATTGAATCTATTCTGAAAAGAAAAAAGGGGAAATAGATATGATAGAATAAAAGGATTGAGCCAGGCAGTGGTGGTGCACACCTTTAATCCCAGCACTCGAGAGGCAGAGGCAGGCCGATCTCTGTGAGTTTGAGGCCAACCTGGGCTACAGAGTGAGTTCCAAGAAAGGCACAAAGCTACACAGTGAAACCCTGTCTTGAAAAAAACCAAAAAAAGAATAAAAGGATTGATTATTGAATCTAATTTTATTTTATTTTATTTTATTTTATTTTATTTTATTTTTTTGGTTTTTCGAGACAGTGTTTCTCTGTGTAGCTTTGTGCCTTTCCTGGGACTCACTTGGTAGCCCAGGCTGGCCTCGAACTCACAGAGATCCGCCTGCCTCTGCCTCCTGAGTGCTGGGATTAAAGGCGTGCAACACCACCGCCCGGCTGAATCTAATTTTAAACCAAAAAAGTAACTACTAGTTTTAAATATTTTACATTGGCTTTGATTTTTTATATTGATACAAAATTAAGATTATTTTTGTTATACTGTGTGTATGTTAGAGAAATGATAGGATAAAAAGACAGATTACTAAATATACTTTTAAACCAAAAAAGCAACAACTAGTTTTAAATATTTTCATTTATATTGAATTTGTATATTGATACAAATTTGGGGTTATTTATATTAGAACATACTGCACATACATTTCTACTCTTGTTCAAGGTATTGTACCTATACAGCTCATTTAACAATGTAATACAAATTTCTAGTCCTTGAAAGTTATTATTACAAACTATTTAGGGTAATAAGGAAAAGCAGGTTAGTAGTTAGTAACCGATTGCAATTAAACTTATAGTCACATTAGGTATGATTTCAAGGTCAAACAGATACATTTCATGTAGACAGGTGGTTTTCAAACACTTCAGAGATCTACAGAATATGACATTTAATATGTTTTAATAACATAGGTTCTTTCTTATGGTAATGAGACATGTCTGTACCTGGCAGCACCAATCTACATCAGAAAAGATGATGGACATTGAAGAAACTCCATATGGAATTTACTCTTTTTGTGGCAAAAGTCAGCCACTGAAGAAGAATGTGCCCTTGCCTCAACTGCTGACATATGCTGTCCAAATTCGACAAGCAGGACACAAAGGAAAGGACTGCTGCACCTTGTCAAGACAAGGTAGGAAAGCCCTTCTGAATATCCTGCTTCACAAAAAAATCTGGCAGATATTCTAGGCCTGTAGGCCAAATATGGATGCCCCAAAGTTACAGAGGAACCTTGGGTGACTGTCCAAGCAGCCAGCTATTTCTATCATTTCTCAAATTCTTTGGAAGTCTCTTGCTTGCATTTCCTGCTTATTCAGGTATTATTAGTTACTTCTTGTGTCTCTGATGTGGTTGAAGACTAGATAGTTATAGTTTTCCTTGTTAACAAATTCAGGAAAAAAATTCACTAAAGAGGTGTAAAGTGTATAGAGTTGAGAGACATCAGGAGATAGTTTAGGGTTGGTAAAAAAAAAATTAGAATAGAAGGTGAATTAGGTACAAACATTTGGCCTCACCAAGAAAGGATAGATAATAGATTATTTTCTCTGAATTTGTCCAATGTTAATGAACTAGACATTGTTGATATAATTATTGTCTGTAAATATTTGTATATAGTTATTATATTTATTATATATAGTTTTTCTATGTTAGTTATATTATTTTAGACAAAAAGGGGGAAACATTGTTATATTTTGTTTGTGTTCTGACAAATAAAGCTTGCCTGAAGATCAGAGGGTAAAGTTAGCCACTAGTTAACCATAGAGATCTGGAGGTCTGTACAGGCAGGGAACAGGAAGTAATATGGCTGGGCAGAGAGAGGAAATGATAAGATGGGTTGGAGACAGGAGCTTGCCCCTTTTCTGTTTGAGTAATTGGAGAGGTAAGAATGACTGTGGCTGCTCCTTTCTTTCTCTAATCTTTCAGCTTTTACCCTGATCTCTGACTCTGGGTTATTATTATTAAGACTAATTAGGATCACACTACAATGATGAGTACATCAAAGGAGACTCATTTCTTGGTGGAAGTATCTGGAAAAAAGGGGGCTGAGTGGCAGGTCCAATAGTATTCTCTAAAGGGAGGGCTTCCTTTCTCCATTTCCCCCAAAGGTTTCCATGAATCTCTAGCCATTCAGCCACAATGTGTAAACAGAGGGAAAGCTTTTCTGTCCTGACCACCTGGTCCCAAATAAACACACAGAAGCTTATATTAATTACAAAATACTTGGCCAGTAGCTCAGATTTATTATTAACTAGCTCTTACTTTTAAATTAACCCATTTCTATTTATCTATGTATTGTCACATAGTCCATAGCTTTACTGGTCCTCTAGCATCTTGTTTCTTGGGCTGCTGGCTCTGAACTCTGCCCTCCTTCATCCCAGTCCCCAGTTTGATTGTCCTGCCCTGCTATTGAACAAACAGCTTTATATTATTAACCAATAGGTGTAATACAGAGTCACAGCATACAGAAGGATCATCCCACAGCAACAATGCCTTGAGGATACAAAGGAGACGAGAAACACACCATTCCCCTTATGGGAGGCCTGTGTGCCCAGGGTGATGTTGACCCTCAGTGGAGGCTGGTCATACTGGAACACCCAGCAGCTAAAGATGCTCTCATCTGATTTGTCATCTTCCTGCAATGTGTGCTTTAGAGAGTATGTCCCATCAGAGTTTCTGGTGGCTTGAGGAAACTCAGGAGTCAGGATCTTGTTCTTATTCTTAGTCCAGGTGAGTTGCATGTTTTGGGGATAGAAGTGGTTTACATGGCAAGTCAGGTTCACTCTTTGATGAGCCTTATCACGAATCACTGTGATCTTCAGTGTGGGGATAACTAGACAGGAAAAATAATTGAACAGAGGTGAAATATTGGTACTATCTTATTTCCCTGTCCCAATGTCTCTCAGTCATTTTGTTAAGATTCAACTGAGTGGTTGATTGGCAGGGTCCCAAAATTCCAAGATGACCTTGAACTCACTACGTAGCCAGGGATGACCTTGAGTTCCTGATCCTTCTGCCTCCACTAAGCCATCCCATCTGTCCCTCTTTCTTTGCTTATAATCCAGCCAGTCAAATTTGTGCTGCCTATATACTCATGGGTTAGGGACAGTGGAACATGCTTGACCTACCAGGGCCATGCCCATGAAGAAACCTCACTGTTATTCCTTCAGATACTACAAGCTGTCAGGAGGTCACAGCTAGAAGGTTGGTGTCCATGAGGACCTCCATTTCATGCTGGAATGTCAAGTGGCTTGATCTTGTGCAATTCTTGTACAGGTGTTGTGGGTTCACAAGTGAAGAGAGTTCACAAGTTCACTCTCTTTTAAAAATAAACAACTTTGTATATGTTTCATGTAAGACAAATAGGGACAAGTATAAATATTCATTAAACACAGCTGGAAACACATGGGTGTCTAATCCGGTCAGAGTTAAATATTCCATATCATGACATCATGACATATAATTATAGGAATTATTAAAATGAATTTCTCCACAAGAACAGGAAATTTATAATTAAAACACCTACAACAGTGCCTAGCAGACAGTAACTGTTCATTGTTTATTGAGTGAATAATATTTTACACAATGTTGGAGATTTTCCGGAACTCAGGATTTTATGCAGAGAAGACAAGCACTCTACCACTGAAGTCCATCCTCAGCTCCATTTTTCACTTATTTTATTTGATTTCACTAAGTTTTCCAGGCCGGTCTTGAACTCAGTCTTAACCCTGACAGGACTGGAACTTGTTATATCCCTGCCTGTTCCCCCAAGGAGCTGACATTACATGTTATATATCACAAGCTCCAGCTAATAATAAATATTTAGAAATTTTAAACATTAGCAATGATATAAATAGAACAAATATGTTTAGAGAGGTATGCTAGGCCTATACAATAGCAAGACAAACATTCATAAACAACTTGAAGTTTGTTAGGCATGGTTCTTGTTGTTCTAGAAGAACAGCTGGTTTAATCTTCAGAGGAAGCTTACAAATTAGGGGTTGGTTTTATTTCTAATTTTTAGGGAAACTTAAGCAAAGAATATTTAAGACACGCGGCCAATATTCTGTAGCCTATGAAATGATACAGTTAAGATCAAAGCCCAGCTGTCTAGCACCTGGACCCTATACTTTTAATCCATATTCATGTGTTCAACCTGGCAGTGATCAATTTCTATTCCCCATTTGGAAAATGGGGCACTCTGCAAAACCTCCATGCTACCAGTGTTTCCCCACCACATATATCAGTGATTACTCACCTAGGAGCACTTGAGAAACACTGATGGTCATTTTTAGGGGCTCATTGAGGTCCACATGGTTGACTTCACAGGTGATCTGAGAAAAGATATCTTGTTTGGCCAATGCCACCCATGCCTTGCTTGTGACATAGTAAACATCTTTGCTGATAGGCACCAGTTGTGAGGCTGAAGCTGGATGTTTATGATTGTCTTTCAACCAGGTAACACTGAAGTACCCAAAGCTAAAAGGGCCAGCGGTGCAGTTAAAAGGCACGGAATTAGAAGTGGCTGTCCTCTGATCTGGACTCTTCAGAGAGATGAAAGGCTTCCCAGCTTAAAAAAAAAAGACATGCAAACAAATAAAAACAAGTTGTGAGTACCTTCTCAGTGTTGGAGGAACCAGTATAGAACACTATGTGAACCCTACCAAGGCCTGTCCCATGAATAATGAAAATTGTCCTTTCTCCTGAGGTCACTCTTTCAGAGATTTAGAGAAATGGCTCACTCAAGTCAAAATGCAGTCCCTGTCCCTATGCTCGAGGGAGAAGATACTACCTACGATATCTGACTTTATGAGAATACAAATGGGCCATAATGAGCAAACAGCAAATAAAATACGACTACTATGGGGGAATGAATGTCCTCAGGAAACTCAACATGTGCAGAGATAGAAAAATGAGGAATCATTCTAAAAGCATGGTCACAAAAGACATTTTGAGCTAAAACAAAGAATCTGTGTATAGTCATGGTGCATGAAGTTAATCCCTGGACCCAGGAGGCAGAGGCAGGCAGATCTCTGTGAGTTCAAAGCCAGACTGGTCTACAGAGAGAGTTCCAGGACAGCCAGGACTGTTACACAGAGAAACCCTGTCTCAAAAAATCAACAAAAGAAAACAAAAATAGCACAACTGAGGAATGAATAAAATCATCTGTGGAAGAGGACACAGTGATGTCATATGGGCCTGAGGAGAGAGAGTGTGCATGCTGGGGCACATGCCAGAGAAATCGACCATATGACACAGCTATAATGCTCTTTGGCTGCCTCGGGCAGTGAGACTTTAGGAGGCTTAAGAAAACAGGTCTACTACAAGACTACAACATTGCCTTCTACATGTACAGACCTAATTCTGTAGATTGCACAGTCTTTTCCTGCTGGATTTCAACAGTGAATAGATATTGCAAATTTGAGGTACAGACAACTACACACACACACACACACACACACACACACACACACACACACACACACCTACATGGGCACACTATTCAGCTTTGAAGAAAAATGTATTTACAAAATTAAAAGGATAATGAATGGACTTCTCATGTATAATCTTAAGTGAGATCATAAATCTCAGATTAAAAAAACTGCATATTCCCTCTCATATTTGGAATTTAACAACAATATATACATAGATGTAAACAAAGTAGAAAAGAAAACAAGGATGACTAAATATAAGGAAGAGGAAGGACTGAATGCAGGTGATGGATATGAGTTATGAAATAGGATATGAAGTTAAATGTTTAGTTACACCTCTGTCATGGATTTTTATATTTTGATGGTAGATATGTGTATAAAATTCAGTAGTGAAAGTTTAAAGTCCAATGAAGGTATACAACTTCCATTCCAAATGGATAGACTAACTATGGAAAAGTTCATTGAGCTGTCTAGATGTTGGGTCTGGTTAACTTTAGTGTGTAGCTGTTTTGTAAGATTTTTATAATTTAGTTTACTTAAAATTTTAGATATGAGAGAAGAAATAAATAAAACAGTACAAAGAATCAAGAAATCTGAGAGGTAGTGCTCTGAGAAGATAAAGATTGACAGAACCCTGGCCCAATGGACTGAAAGAAGGGAGATGACTCAACAGAAACAGATATGAAAGGGAAAACATTATAACAGACACCAAAGAGATTAGAAGATCATAAAGGAATACCTTCAAAATCTACACACCATTATGTAAGAAAATAAATAAACAAATTTCTAGATTCTCCCAAACCATTAACCATAAACCAAGAAAAGATAAACAACTAAACTAGACCCATAACAAATAAGGAGATGGAAACAGCAATAACAATATATATACAAATAAAAAACTGACCAAAACAAAATAATCCAGGCCAAGACAGAATTACAGCAGAATTGCACCAGACTGTCAAAGATCTACCACAACACTTCTTAAATTTTTGTTAAAATCGAAACCGAAGTAACACTTCTAATATCTTTCTACAAAGCCAATGTTACTCTATATACAAACCAGGCAAAGATATAACAATAAAGAAAACTACAGGCCAGTTTCCACAGTGAACATAGATGCAAAAATCCTCAACAAACTAATGGCAAACTGAATATGGGTATGCATTTAAAAAACCATCCACCACTATTAAGTTGACTTTCTCCTGGAGATGCAAGGATTGATAAGTAACTCAGATCATTTAATAAATCATACAGATGTCAAGACAAAAATCATATGCTCATCTCTACAAATGCCAAAAAGTTCTTTGACAAAAATTCACTAAGTGTTCATAATATAAGTTGTAGAAGGACATCAGCAGACTCACATCAACAAAAATAAAGGCCCCATGTGACAAATCCACAGCAACATCATCTTAAATGGAGAAGAACTTGAAGCCATCCTGTTACACTCAGGAGTGACAAGGCTGGTCACCCTCCCCACTCTTGCAATAGTGTACTTGGAGCACTATCTAGAGTAATAACAGAGGGGGCACAAATTAAGTGGGGCTCGAGTCAGGAAAACAGTTGGACTATCCCTATTTGCAGAAGATATGTAATGATGAAGTCCTTCTATGACTGATACGAAGGTATGTTGAATTTTGTCAAAGGCCTTTTATGCACATATTGGAGGGAGCATATAAGTTTTCTCTTGAAGTCCATTTGTATCATTTACTACATTTATACACAACAGATCCCAAAGTTCCATCAGGAAACTTCTAGACATTGTCAACAATTTCAACAAAGTGACAGAATACAAAATCAACTTACAAAAAATTCTATATATGCCTTTCTATATACCCATATCAACAAAGAAAGCTGCCTCTATACTTCATTTTTAATATTGTCTCATTTTCTGCCCAGCTCTGTGACAGGTACCATGTAAAATTGGAGTAATCACTGCAGAAGCTTAACTATGTCCCAGTGTTCAGATGCCATGCAGGAGCCAGGGAAGGGAAGCCTTGGCATAGATGAAACAAAATAAAAAGGGAATTGTTTACCTGGGGTCACACAGAGAACCATTGCCCACACTGATCCTCAGTATGACACTGGTCCATTCAACTGCAAAGTTCACCCATAAGCTCCAAGAGCTGGGGAGGGAACATGCAGAGGAGGGACATACTTGATAAAGTCACAGGCCTGGGCTCTCAGACATCACTGAAGTTTAAGTACTTGGTATGGGAGCTGAATGGCATAGACAGATGAGACATTTCCAGAAAAGTAAATACCTTCCAACAGGATTTGAGAAGTGTTCTGTGACAAACCTAAGGTCTGTATTCTCAGGTGACAAAGAAGAGAAACACAGAAACACCACAGTTGGTTTGTGATGTGACAGCTGCTTTGTAAGCCTAGAGCTCTGACTGTCACTCATTTCTTACTCTGTCTGCTGCCTTCCAGCTCTCAAGTGTGAGACAGGAGTCAGTGGGAACAGTGCTGTGCAGGAAGTGCTCTGTGGGTGATGTTTGGTTAGTGCTCTGTAGGTGACACGTAGTGACACATAGTGCTCTGAGGGCACTAACCACACAGAACAGGTGTGTGAGTAGATGTGCACTGGAGTCAGGGCTCTGAGGAAAGGGATCTGGGAAGGCTTGGGAAGGTACAGGTACAAAGATGTGCTAGAACCAAATAGAAGGGGCCTCAGTGTCAAGAGAGGAAACAACCGCAGTAGACCCTGTGGTGTCTGGAACTATCAATGTGATGCTGCCATGGGTCATCTTTCAGTGTGGGTCAGATATACTAAATGCAGGTGTAGGAGGAAAAAAGACAGAAAAGAAAAACTTTAGTATGAATTATTAGCAGGTCATATTTATGTAAGAATACATACATACACACATACATATATACATACATACATATATGACAATAATGAATAAATTGTGAAGTTGAAATGGAATGCATGACATGGGAGGAGTTGGGAGGATAGTGTGGAAAGAAAATGATGTAAACACTAGTCATGTATACAACTCTAACAATAGTATTATAATAGAAAAACTTTAATAAAAATGATGCAACTTGGGAGACATAAGCCCACCCTGCACTGATTGGGAACCAGTAAGGCCCCATCTCCAGACTGGGCAGACCAGATCCCTAGCCCCTATGCCCCAGGGAGCATATCCTGTGCCCCTCCCAAGCCATTGGAGCACCAGAGACTGGCCAGCTGCCCCTTTCTCTGCCTCCTCACCAAGAAAACAGCCCACTGTGATACCAGTGAAAACCGGAGACTTAAGCACACCCTGCACCCATTGGGAACAGATTGGACCAAGAGCTCCCATTAGACCAAGAGCTCCCATTAGACCAAGAGTATCAACTGGACCAAAAGAGGCTCCCTCAGACACAGACAGCACTTTTATGGAGTGGAGGGTAGAGATGGGTAGATGCCAGTGCAAAAATACAGTCAACCACATAAAGACCAATATGGCACCACCAGAACCTAGTGGAGCTGCATCAGAAAGACCTGAACATCCCAAAGCAGAAGAAGCAGAAGACGGCCCCCAGCTCCCAGCTCCCATCTTGCCCCGGACTTCCCTTCTGAAGCACAGGTGAGTGCCCTAGCTTGCCCCCAACCCCATTCCTGGGCACCAGCCACTCCGGGGAAGACCTGCCCAACTTGGCCCCAGGTTCTGGTCACAGGGCAGGTGCCCTTCTAGCCCCACCGGGAAGGATCCCCTTCTCTAAGACCCCTGGCAGACCCTGCAGTCTCCACGCCCTGCCCCCACGCCCATCCGCCCGAGCCCCAAGCCTCTTCCTGAGACTTAGAGGCCGGCCCCCAGCTCCCATCTGGCACAGCACAGCACAGCACAGCACAGAGAGCTCCCATCTGGACAAGAGAGAAAGACTTCCTGAATCTGTCAGCTCTGTCTGAACCAAGTGTGCGGATAAGGCCAAGAACGAACCACAAGGAGATGGGCAGACGTCAAGGCAGAAACACATACAACAAAATGAATA
This sequence comes from Peromyscus eremicus, assembly GCF_949786415.1. Classification (NCBI taxonomy): domain Eukaryota; kingdom Metazoa; phylum Chordata; class Mammalia; order Rodentia; family Cricetidae; genus Peromyscus; species Peromyscus eremicus. The sequence continues at coordinate 103,304,272 of NC_081419.1, forward strand.
GCAATACACCATCACCAGGCCCTAGCCCTCCTCCAACACCTAGACCTGAACATCAGAAATTGGAAGAAGCAGAAGAAAATAGCCTTATGAATGTCATCATGAAGAAGCTAGAGGCTCGTGTAGAGGAAAAGACAAAAAAAATGTGAAGAACGCTGTAAACAACTAGAGGAAAGGGCAAACAAATTAGAAGAAATCAAAAAAGTCCTGGAAGAGAACAATAAAATACTGAAAGAAAATCAAGAAAAATCAATGAATCAAATGAAGGAAACAGTCCAAGACCTGAAAAGGGAAATAGAAAAAATGAAGAAGACACAAACAGAGGGAATGCTGGAAATAGAAAATCTGAGAAAACGATTGGGAACTTCAGATGCAAGTATAATCAACAGAATGCAAGAGATGGAAGAGAGAATCTCTAGCATTGAAGACACAATAGAAGAAATAGATTCATCAGTCAAAGAAAACACTAAAGTCAACAAAGTCATGAACCAAAATGTCCAAGAAATTTGGGACACCATGAAAAGACCAAACCTACGAATAATAGGGGTAGAAGAAGGAGAAGAATACCAACTCAAGGGCACAGAAAATATATTCAACAAGATCATAGAAGAAAACTTTCCCAACTTAAAGAAGGAAATGCCTATGAAGATACAGGAAGCCTATAGAACACCAAACAGACTAGACCCCCAAAAAAAGTCCCCTCGCCACATAATAATTAGACAATTAAACGTACAGAATAAAGAAAGAATATTAAGAGCAGCAAAGGAAAAAGGCCAAGTGACATATAAAGGCAAACCTATCAGAATAACACCCGATTTCTCAATGGAGAC